>NC_044989.1:60444103-60744103 GCF_008728515.1 Papio anubis | reverse complement strand
GGCATGTGCCACCATGCCCTGCTAATTTTTGTATTTTTAGTAAAGACAGGGTTTCACCATGTTGGCCAGGCTGGTCTTAAACTCCTGACTTCAGGTGATCCGCCCTCCTTGGCCTCCCAAAGTGCTGGGATTATAGGTGTGCGCCACTGCGCCCGGCCCAGGTTGTCAGGGTTCTATCTCCCTCTCCGTCTCTCACTTTCCATGAGGCAGGAAGCCCCAGGCTCACAGGCCAGCAGCTGAGATAAGAAGACATGTCCTTTTTCAATGACATCAGCAGACTGTACTGGGGAGGGTTTGGCTAACTGGGCCTGGATCATTGGCCCGTCCCTGCCAGCAGCTCTTCCTCAGGAGAGGAGCTATCTACTATGTAGCACAGGGCAGGACCAGCCTCGGTTCCTCCCTGTCCACCTAGTCATGAAAATGAGGATGGTTTTTGTGGTTAGCATCTTCCCTCTTAACTTGCCTCAGCATCGTCGGCAAAAACTAGAAAATATAAGTGTGTGTATTTTTAGCTGTTTTTAAATTTGTAAAACTGGAAACTGTTAAGATATTTACTTAGAACAAGAAAACCTACCGTGTCCTGTGTGAAGTTCACTTAAGCTGACTCACAGTTACTCCTCGAGCCCTGATTGTCCTGCAGTCTCCTTTCTGCTGAGTTGGGGTGAGTTCTAACTTCAATTTTGCCTGTGAATATAAACCAAGTCTGACCTCCCGTCTCCAGTACATCAAGGCTATGCTCACAGGGACCTAGAAAATATTATATATGGTCCCCTAGAGGCCAAACCCAAGTTCTCTGGGGACAGAGAAGCCCTTTGGGTCGTTCCAGGGAAAAGCTCTGGCCACCCTGAAGTAAATTTTCTCCCTTCCTTTCCTTTCAGTGGAGGAGGAAGCTTGTCCTTCGCATAAACATGAAAAATACTAAATGTGGGCTTTTTGGATGTTTTCATTTATGAAGTAGAGTCTATATATTTGGCTCAAGTCTTGCCGGCTGCCCTATTTTCATGGTCCCAGGATCAATATGAGGTTAGTCCATTTGTCTTCTGGAAAAATGTTGTGGCTGGGCTAGGTGGCTCACGCCTGTGATCCCAGCACTTTGGGAGACCAAGGCGGGTGGATTACTTGAGCTCAGGAGTTTGAGACCGGCCTGGGCAATGTGGGGACACTCTGACTCTACAAGAAATAGAAAAATTAGGCATAATGGCACATACATTGTGGTCCTAGCTGCTTGGGAGGCTGAGCAGGGAGGATTGCTTGAGGCCGGGAGGTTGAGGCTGTAGTGAGCAATGATTGTGCTACTGCACTCCAGCCTGTGCGACAGAGTGAGACCCTGTCTCCAAAAAATAATAATAATAAAAATTAAAATTAAAAAGAAAAGAAAAGAAAAGAAAAATGTCTTGCAGAATCTTTGTGTGATCTTGCTTTGAGGCTATTAGAAAGTTCTTTCATGCCCTTACTCTGTGCTTGGCTGGAAGTCTTTCCCCCTAATTGTGGCACCTCCACCTTGAGTCACCTTGGAGTAGGTGGGAAGTGTTTTCCCTTTACAGGTTGGCCACACAACTGCCTCATCTCCTGCACAAGGGCCACCACAGCTCATAGCTCTCCCCTTTTCTTTCCTTCTCTTCTCTTCTCTTCTCTTCTCTTCTCTTCTCTTCTCTTCTCTTCTCTTCTCTTTTCCTCTCCTCTCCTCTCCCCTCCCCTCCCCTCCCCTCTCCTCTCCTCTCTTCTTCTTTTCTTTTCTTTTTGAGGTGGAGTCTCACTCTGTGGCCCAGGCTGGAATGCAGTGGCACAATCTCAGCTCATTGCAACTTCCGACTCCTGGGTTCAAGTGATTTTCCTGCCTCAGCCTCCCTAGTAGCTGGATTACAGGCATGCGCCACCATGCCCAGTTAATTTTGTTTTTTTTTAGTAGAGATGGGGTTTTGCCATGTTGGTTAGGCTGGTCTCTAACTCCTGACCTCAAGTGATCCATCTGCCTCGGCCTCCCAAAGTGCTAGGATTACAGGTGTGAGTCACCATGCCTGGCCCAGGTTGTTGGGGTCCTCTCTCCTTCTCCCTCTATCACTTTCCATGAGGCAGGCAGCCCCAGGCTCATAGGCCAGCAGCTGAGATGAGAAGACATAGCCTTCTTCAATGACATCAGCAGACTGTACCAGGGAGGATGTGGCTAACTGGGTCTGAGTCACTGGCCCCTCCTTGCCAGCAGCCCTTCTCAGGAGAGGAGCTGTCTACTGTGCAGCACAGGGCACAGGTCCTCTCTGTCCAAGGATTTAGTTGGCTTCAGGGAAGGCCCTTATGAGGACCAGAAAATGGAAATGAAGAGGTCAACTTCACCAGCACCAGCCACCTGTCCAGAATGTCTCAGCTCGTGTTTCTTCCTTTAAGGTTCAGAAGGGTAAAAGGGGGCCACCAAATCTTGTTAGGAGGGTCTGTCATTCTTTGCTGTTACTAGCCACTTCTCTGGAACACTTGTGTCCCTGTATTAGTTAGATGCTTGCAGTTTAAGGGGACTTTGGCATAATCCCATTGCTTTAGGTGATAGGGGATTATTGGAAGTACACACCAGGAGGTGAGGAAGAACAGTAAATCTTCTCAGCAGTCACAGCTGGGCTTCACTGAGAACTGGGGTATCGTCCATGGCCATATGGGATTGGACAGGAGTTTGTGTAATCTAGTAAATAAAACCCCATGTTCCATAATCAAAATGCTTGGGTTCAGATTGCAACTCTGCCCTTTACCGCTGTGTCACCTCTCTAGCCTCAGTTTCCTGCCATCTATACCATGGTGACAATAATAGCACTGACCATGTGGAGTCCTTGTCAAGGTTCGGTGAGATCCTGTGCACAAGGACCCAACAGTGCCAGGCACAAAGTTATGCACAATGAGTATTGTTGTCAACTGTGGCTCCATGGACACTGTTATTGGGAATACTTGTTACTAGCAGGGGCTTTGCCACTTTTTGTCCACTCTGGTGTTGGGGAGTTGGTGTGCTGGGTACTCTTTTCTGTTCTGCCACATGTACCATTACTCTTTGATGACAGCTCCCCATGTCTCAGTCAGATGTCCCAACAGAAGATCTGATTGGCTCTGCCAGGTGTTATCTAGTTTTGGGCAGCACTACTGGGCACACGGGGCCCTAGTGTTCACACTGGCCCACCTTTTTGGTCTCTTTGCAGCCTATGAATTACCCCCTTGTTTGGTGGATTATGGCCAGAACAATCTATAACTAAGAATCCCCTCAGACTCTGGGCAGAAAGGCATCTTGCAGAGCCGTTCCAATGTGACACCTCTAGAGTGTCATCCCCTAGAATATCACCTTGGAAAGGCTCTGCCAGATGCCTTGTCAACCATGGTGGACCCTGTTAACCATTGTGGGCTAGCCAGGGTTTTATGGAGATACCTGTGCTCTGCTAGTGAGGGCCCCAACCCATCTCACCCCATGTGGATCCCTCCCTGATTCTGCTGGGATTCCTTCTCACTTTTCCTCTCACATGTTCTCAGCCTTGAGCAACAATGAGATGTCTGTATTGGAAGCTAGAAATGTTGAGTTTTGAAGCAAATTCTTTGGGGAGGGGAGTCCCCTCATAGCAATGCCTCTGGAGTAAGGGGATAAAGACAGAAGGATGGCTGACAGGTTCCCTAGGGAACCCCAGTTCTCTTAACTGAGTGGTTTTCCCCAAGATGGCCCTTCCCTCACGGGAGTAAACGGGGTGCCTGGCATAGCTGGAGAAGTCTGCTGGTTCTCCCACTGACTAGTGAGGGAGCAGAGAGGGCAGCTGTGCACAGGTTTCTGGACTGGTCTCTTGGAGACCCTTTTGGAGGCTGCCTCTGGAAGACTCACTCCTAGGCTCTCAGAAGATCTGAGGTAGGCTGTTAGCTGAAGCTCCAGAATCCCCTTTCTTTTATTTCTTCAGCAAAGTCCCAGCCTGTTGACCTTTGGGTCCCGGTGCTGAGCCCAGCTCTAGATTTATCTACCCCGCTGGGGCCAAATGCCTGACTTGTTAGCCATGCCGAATGGTTTTATTTGTTTCTGTTGTGCATTTTTATCATTTTTGTTCATGTGTCTGGAGGCTTTCCTTAGAAAATGATGGATGCGTTTTCATAAATCAAAACATAAATGAGAAAGTATATAAAGGCAAAAAATAGACCCAAGACTGGAATTTGCCACTAGGAGCTGCTAGCTATTTCCCAGGGAGAATGTACTTTTTGATTTTACAATGTCAGATCCTGACTTATTTCACAGAGTACAATTTTCAGAGCACTTCCTAATACTACTGGCCACAGTAATAATGATGACAATCTCAACCGTGCCTGGTATGGTGCTGAATGCTTTTGATACATTATCACACTTAATTCTTACAACAGTCTGAGGAGCCATGTTCTTTCACTATCCCCATTGTAAAGATGAGTAAAGAGAGGTCCAAATGATTTTGTTACTTAACCAAGTTCCCATCTTTGGTAAAAAATGGGATTAAAATGCAGATTTCTCATGTTCTCAATGGATGAATACCTCAGACTCCCTTTTCAGTGCTTGCCGGAGGTGTGTAAGGGTGCTGGGTTGTGGCTTCCCCTGCTAGCTCTGCTGGAAAGCAGGTGGCTGGGAGTGGTAGGGGCAGCTTTTAGTTGGAGGGGCTCTTGAGACTCTGTCCTCATCAGCTCTGTTCACAGAGTGCCCCTGAGCAGAACACTAGCCTTGCTGGGCGGCACATTAGCTCAGTGTCCCATGACTGTCTCACCACGATGCCTTAGACAATGTTGCTATCACCACTAGCAGGAACCTGCCCCCTCCACTCTGCCACTTTCCTGTTTCATCACCCTTGAGCTATGGTTCCCTCTTCCAGAGGGTGTCCTGTAGGACCTAGCCACAGGGTAGGAGTCTGATACAAACCAGAAGGCAACTGGTGAGAATTCCACATGCTTCCTTTATTAGTCACAAATCCACTGGTTGTACGTGGTAGATCTTTCACTGGGACCAGTTTAAGAAGAAAGGAGGGCTGGGTGTTTATTGATTCATGTGATCAGAGCGTAAAACGTTTTTTCCTTTTTTTTTTCTTTCCTCTTAGGGAAAATCCTAGTTTCCCTGTTCAGTCCCATGCCAATCCTTGGGCCAATCAGAGGGATGGGGAAACTGTCCAGTTCAGTTCATGAGCCCTCTTCTCTGGCAGAAGGATGGGTAACTGTGATTTTTTTGTGCTAGAACCACAAAATCAGAGTTGGGGGCAAGATGCTCACAAAAGAGGAGGCTGCTGTTCTTGTAGACAGTTTGGTAAATGTCTAGGACATTTTCTATTGCTTTTCTTCTATTCTATGCCTCCCTTCTTTGTCTGGGATATCACACACCTGGTCTGAGTCAAGGTGCTGACATAAGTCTCTGGTGAACTTTTGAAGAGTCCCACTCCTTGTTCTTTCCAGGGTGCCCCATCCCATCTTAGGGCTTCTGAGCTCAGATCCTGTCCTTTGCTCAGGCTTGGAGACCTCAAGTGATGTCACTAGGAAATATTCAGGATTGTAGATGGGCTTTAAGCCCACAGAGTTTCTAACTGGCCACGTTTAGAATTTTCCATTCAGCAGGACTTTTCCTCTGTGAACATCTGGTAGGACCCAAATCCTATCCCAATTTTGTGTTCTTTTTCAGACCTTCTGAACACTAAAAACATCTGTAGTTTTGCAAAACGTTCTTTCACAATTTTATGATTGTAAATAGGCTAATTAGCCCAATCACTTGTTATTTCATCATCTGCGTGGCGCCACCTGGCCCTGGAGTATGTATCCCTCTGAGTACTAGGCAACGAGCAGGGCAGATGACCACCCTGATGAGACTTTGAATTAGGAATCTCATGACCCTGCCTTGGAACTCTGGCAGGGAAGTCCTCTCCTTCTTGATAGGAAAGGATGAAGATTTGGGCACTTTCTAAAACAAATTATTATTATTATTATTTTTTAAGCACGAATGCAGTGCCCTACTACTACAAATTATGCAGTCAGGTTTCCCACATTTGGGGAAATCGCAAGGGCCAGCACATCTAGGGTGCAATGGATAAGCCTCATCCTTGGAAAACTACCTTCGTGGTCATGGTATCTCCCCTGCCAGTAAGTATATCTAAGAAAAATATTTTTTAAATTACTTAAAAAAGAAAACAAACAAATTTCTGGTAACTACCATGTAACTCCATAGTAAACAATTCTCTCTCTGCTTCCTACCAGGTGACCCCGGTACCCAGTAGTCTATCAGGTACTCAGTTCTGCCCATGAAGCAGTTCGGAACTTTGCTAGGTTCCTTCTTGTAGTGTTCCAATCTGTCTTTCGCACTTGATCTTGTCTCTTCAGAGATGTCATAAACTTATGGATGGGAAGCCTATCTCCTATTTCTCTGTTAGGCATATGGTAGGCATTGATAAGTCTTCCTTGGCTAGGGAGCTATAATTGTAACTGTGTGTGTGTGTGTGTGTGTGTGTGTGTGTGTGTGTGTGTTTTGGGGTGGGGACAGGGTTGGCAACTACATGCAAATACTCTGAGATCCCTCTAGCCCTGATCTCTTGGGAATACCTAAATCACATGTTTAATTTTTGGGTGAGGTGCTGTTTCCTAACTTTGCTGATTTCTAACTGCCCCTTTCCTGTAATTGCTGGGTCAATGCAAATTCTCGGCTTCGCGTTTGAAATGCCACTGCTTTCCATCACAGTGATGAATTTACATGGGACAAACCTGAGGCCAAACAGTTCTGGCTCTTACTCAGAGCCTTCTTACCAGTCACCTCCCAAAGTAAAAGAATAGTAACATACCTGACCTGTTCTTCTGGCTTCTCTAAAGCCAAATTCCAGCCTTGGTTATGTTTCTGTTCATTTGGAAAATATCTGTACGAAATGTAAGTGCATGTCATGGAGGAGGCAGTGGGGAGTGAGTGAAGTGAGTCGGAAGGAAGGAGGAGAGCTCTCTCCCCCTGACCCTGCCGCCGCCTGCTTTCTTCCAATGAGTCTGAATGGATTTTTGGGATCTGATGTGGCCGCATGAAGACGTGTCTCTGAAAAAGCAAAATGTCAGTGTTTTGAGGCCTTTCCGTTGGGGAGGGACGGAACACGGTGGTCACTGGTTGTTCTCCTTAGGCCAGACAGGAGGAAAGGGAAGTATGTGTGAGTCTCTGATAATTCTCTTCTCTTTCTTTCCCTCACTTTTGTTCTTCAATAAATCATTCAGGACAATCTGCTTCTCCTTAGTGGTGTGTTTTCCTAGGGTTCAGCCTTTGTTTGAAATTCTAGAACAACAGAGTTGCAGTAAATATGGTCAACCTACGTGTAATTACGCTGGTATGTCAACTTTGCCCCGCAGAGTTGGGTCTGCTCTGGTTAACCAGAGGCCCCCCTGACTCAGAAACAAGACCTCCTGCAGGACCCTGTGGAGGGCCGACCCCAAGCCCTGTGTCTGAAGGGGGTAAGAGAGCCCATAATTACGCTCATTGTTTAGGTCGGAACACAGGAGGGTTTACATTAAAGACCTCAGCTGGCACACACAGCATGCCTATGGAAAAAATGAACTGCTCTCCTCCGCCCGCTTCCCGGTCCCAGCGTTGCCTGTCCAAGGGCTTTGGGTTTCACAGACGCCTTCTGTGACTCCACTTTCTGACCACTCCTGATTAGAAGCTTGGCTTCCCCCAGTTCTAAGAGGCGTCTCAATCCAGAGGTTTGGAAACTGAGCCTTTCAAGAATCACAGCATGTAGGTCTTGGGAAGGACCTAGAGATGATGCTCTAAGTGGGTGTCTCTTAAACTTTAATGCTCACAGGAATCACTTGGAGTTCTTGTTAAAATGCAGATCTAAATGTGGTAGTCTTGAGGTGGGGCTGGAAAGTCTGCATTTCCAGAAAGCACCCTGGTAATGCCCTGTGCTGGTTGTTGGACCCCACTTGGAACATCAAGATTCTAAGCTAAGCCTTTGGTTTCACAAAGAATAAAAGGGAAACCCGGAGACCCGGAAGAGCTTGTTGGGGCAGAGTAAGGACTTGAGTCTTCCTCTTGTCATGGTGTTTCCCTGGCCCTGCACAGATGCTCCTGGCAGGGATGGTGTGTGTCTTAGCAGAGATGGTGGTCCCTTCTGGAACCACACCTAGAATCCAGGAGCAGGTGGCTTTTCCCCAGATGCTCTGGAGTGGATTGGATCCCCAGAGATCTTGATGTGAGCCCGCAGGCTTCAGCAGTCGAGAAACTGGGTGATAGTAGACCACCTACTATAAGATCCTGCCTGGAATCTTCAGTGGGTGCAGGTGAAAGGGGGGTCTGTTGAACATGCTGTGTATTGAGAGATGTGTACGTCACCAAACCCCAGGCTACTGATGTGGCTTTTTGGATAGGCAAGTGAGATTTGGAGGGGATAATATATGGCATCATGATAGAGAGGAATGGATGTTTTTAGTAGAAATCAAGGATCAGGTTGGGTGCGGTGGCTCAGGTCTGTAATCCTACCACTTTGGGAGGCCAAGGCGGTTGGATCATCTGAGGTCAGGAGTTCGAAACCAGCTTGGCAAACATGGTGAAACCCCCACTCTACTAAAAATACAAAAAATAGTCGGGCGTGGTGGCGTGTGCCTCTAATCCCAGTTACTAGGGGGTGCTGCGGCAGGAGAATTGCTTGAACCTGGGAGGCTGAGGTTGCAGTGAGCTGAAATTACATCACGCACTCCAGCCTGGTGACAGAGTGGAGATCATCTCAAAAAAAAAAAAAAAAAAAAAAAAAAAAGGAAATCAGAAAACACAGGCTCTTTCCAACACTTAGATCTGACACCTTCTAGGACTCCTCATTATAGTCTCATATGTTGTCTGCTTGAACCCAGGTACTGGGGCACTTGCTCTTTGAAGTTTGTTTCCACTCTAAATTTCAAATTGTGGATATTATCCCTTTCTCTCTCTACTTCTCTTGCTCTTCTGTCTTTTTCTATTTTTATCTGTGTTGTGGCACTTTGGTGTTATAAATACAGTTGTGTACTGAAGAATTGACCAAAAGACGGGTCTGGCCTTTGCCCTTGGCTCCTGCGAGACAATCTCTAGGCCCCTGAAGTGTCCAACCTGATGTCTTGGTTTATCTGGGGGCTTTGGCAACTGGACAGTCCAATAGTGCATTTCATAATCCGGGCTTTGGGACCCACCATATCAGTTCTAACCTCCATGGGAACTAGAGGCATAAGATATTGACCTGAGCCTCCACTGAGGGCTGGAGACTTAAAATCAACCATGTGGACATTATGTGACTAAGCCCCAAGGAAAACTCTGTACACTAAAGGCTTGGGTGAGCTTCCTTTGTTGACAATACTCTGTGTGCATCATCTCACATTGTGGCCAGGAGGAGGCAACACCATCCACGACTCCATGGGGAGAGGAAACTCAGAAGCTTTGCCTTTAGACACCTCCTGGATTCCGCCCTATGTGTCTCTTCTCTTTGCAGATTTAAATTTGTATCCTTTTGCTATAATAAAATCACAAGCATGGCTCCTTCCAGAGTTCCCTGAGTCATTCTAGTGAATTATCAAACCTGAGGGTACTTGTGGTGAACCCCCCAAATTAGTAGCCAGCTGGCGTGTCATGAGGATGGCATGGATACCCCCAAACTTGCAGTTAGTGTCTGAAGTGAGGGAAGCCTTGTGAGGACTCTCCTTTCAAACTTTGTAGTTGGCTGAACTCTTAACAACAGCAGTGCATCAATTTAGCAAGTATTCTGGGAAAAACAAAGAAATATGTCAACTCCTTTAACCAAATCCTGCCTGGTTGTAGAGTGGATTGAAGAGTCTAGGCTAGAGTCTAGTAGATTAAAAGCCTGAACTTTGCAGAAAGACAGCCCCACAGATGGAGCTGGACCTTACTACTTTCTGGTTGAGGTGGGCATGTTACTTAAATCCCCGAGCCTCAGTTTCCCCATCTGTAAAACATACTTACCTCAAAGGTGTGTTGAGAGGGTGACATGAAATCAGATATGTAAAGCACAGGGCATACAGGAGCATTCCGCACATGGTCACTGTTGTGGTTACTGTTATCATTATTGCTGTTGGTGTGATTTCCGTGTTTACTTACTGATATACGAATTACTATTTTGCCTTGTTCAGAATAGTACTTGACTGACTCAGACAGATGGAAGTAAGATAACTGATACAATAAACTGCCAAGAAGTAGGAAATAAGTATTGGGTAATTGGCAGTGGCTGCTGAGGGAGAAGTGGGGGTCCTCTCTCAGGGTCTCTGGGAGGCTGGGTCTGGCTAAGGGAAAGGTTGCAAGATTGAACTTGGCTAAGATTGGGAGAGCTACCACTTAGGACATGATGACATGTCTTTATATCAGAAGTAGGGGTAATCATGTAGGGGCCAAAAGGTGAGGAGAACAGCAGCTGGCCTGGCCTGGAGGAATTAAGAGCCAGGCCCTGCGTCTCTGGACTAACCCATCCATCTTTATGTCTTCCATAGATTTCTGTTTGGTAAGCAGAGTGGTCATTAATAGAGGTGTGCACTGTGCCATAAAGAGCTAGGGGAGAGAGGAAAGGTGGCATTTGGTTTTGGGAACCTTCCATCTCCCTATCCTTTCCCTTCATTTTGTCATCTCGGGTATTGCCAAGTCTCTCCAGAGGCTCATTTCCATTTTCTGCTGATTCATGACTTGAGAACTAAGATATTTACCAAGAAAGGTTCTTGACATTGCCCTTCCAAGATTTATATTTTAATGAGCGGGAGGAGTCTCTTTATGAGCCAAAAGAATAAAACTGTAGTGATAAGATATGGTGATAAACCTCACTGATAAACAAAAAGTGAAACTTAAAACATTAACCACACAAGTTTAGGTGCGGTGGCTCACGCCTGTAATCCCAGCACTTTGAGGGGTGAGGCTGGAGGATCTCTTGAGGTCAGGAGTTTGAGACCAGCCTGGGCAACATGGTGAGACCCTGTTTCTACAAAAAATACACAAATTAGCCAGGTGTGGGGGTGCATGCCTGTGGTCCCAGCTGTCCTAGCTGCTTGGGAGGCTGATGTGGGAGGATTGCTTGGGCCTGCGAGGCAGAAGTTGTAGTGAGCCGATACTGAGCCACCACACTCAAGCCTGGGCAATAGAGTGAGACCTTGTAAAAAAAAAAAAAAAATTAGCCCTACAAAACAACAAAACTCCTATCTCCAAACCCTCTAGTCAAATCCTAGAGAACTGCTGCTTGAGAAGTTCTTACTGAGCTCTCTGGAGTCCACAATCAGGGGTAGAGTCCTGAATCAGATGCCCATACCTGAATCATGGCTCTGACACTGACAAGCAGGTCCCTGAGCCTTTCTGTGTCTTAGTTTTTTTTAACTGTAGGATGGGGATAACAATAGTAGCTATCTCATAGGGTTATTGGGAGGAATAAATGACTTACTAACATAAAATATATTGGCCAGGTGCAGTGGCTCACGCCTGTAATCCCAGCACTTTGGGAGGCCAAGGTAGGCAGATCACTTGAGGTCAGGAGCTCGAGACCAGCCTGGCCAACATGGTGAAACCCCGTCTCTACTAAAAACACAAAAATTAGCCAGATGTGGTGGCAGGCGCCTGTAATCCCAGCTACTTGGGAGGCTGAGGCAGGAGAAATGCTTGAACCCAGGAGGTGGAGGTTGCAGTGAGCTGAGATTGTACCACTGCACTCCAGCCTGGGTGACAAAGCAAGACTGCATCTAGAAAAAAAAAAAAAAAGCCATTATATTTTGGTGGCCAGTGGTGTTTTAATAAAAAAAATCAAACAAATAAAAACACTGTATTAGGGCAGTGCAGTCTTTTGATCACATAATACTTGGATTGCACAAGTTGACCACTGGTATCTTAGGGTCTCTCAGAGTTTTAACCAGTGGACCAGGAATCAGGCAAACAGATAAAAACGTGGAAAACAATGTCTTTTTGTGATTCACCAAGTCTGATTAGCAGTGGGAATGTGCATGGAACAGATCCTGTTTGGTTAAATAATGGAAACCAACATTCTCTTGCATTTGGTAATAATATATTTGAGGTACTGGGGATGAGCAGTTTCTGGTTTGATGGTCTAGGTCTAGATTTCCCCAGCCTTCTCTTTGAACTTGACCTTCAACCGCTGGATCTTGAGCCAGAAAACAGTTGAAAGAACATAGTGGAGACAGCGTGGGATCAAGCATGAAGACCGAGCTATGTGAGTCTGGATCAATCAAAACTTTTGTGAGCCTCAGTTTCTATATCTCTAAAATGAATACCATAAAACTTCCTTCACAGGGCTGTTAGAAGAACTAAATGAGATGATGCTTTTGGAAATGATTAAGGGTAGTGCAAATGTCTATTATTGTTTTGTTTTTGAAATGTATTGGCTCATGTCATTGCTCCTAGAAGGAGGCCCAGACAGGTTCAAACCCTTGCCCAGGATGAAATAGAGGGAGGATGTGACATGCCTTAGGGCTACTGTTGGCTGAGCTTAGCAATCACCTCTCACCCTTGTCCAGCATGTGGGTCTGCTTGCCTTCTGTTAGGGAGCAGACGTGTCTTCGGTCTGAGTTTTCTGCCTGCTTGGCTGAACTGTAAGGATCTTTGCTATGTGTTGGATTAGGGTCCATTTTGTGCTCCATCACTGATTAATTCTGTGACTCAATTAAGTCACGGAGGTCCAGTGTTCTCAAGGATTGGGCAGCTCTGGTTCTACCTGTCTCAAAGAGAATTTGGAAAACAGAGACAACTAAAGGATTCAAAGTAAAAGCACTCCTTTTTAAGTTTTTCCATTCCGGAAGCAGGGTAGCATCATGATTAAGTACACAGACTCCTGGGTCACTGATTGCAGGTCCCTTAGCACTCTGGGCCTCAGGTTTCTCATCTGTAAATTGAGAATAACAATGGTAAACCGGGGTAATTCTAAGGATGAAGTGACTTAATCATGTGAAGGGCTTCATTATAGTTCCTGGTCCGCGTCAGTGCTCTGCAGGTGTTAGCTACCATAGAGTAGGACATATACTGTATCCCCCCTTTGAATGCAAGACTCCTGCAGGAGAAATAGGTGCAGAGAGGATTGGGACCCTTTGGTCCTTGTTTTTCTGTAATATTTTCCTGTAAGTCACTGGCAAGTGGAAAATTGGCCAAGCATTACCAATCTTTGTTAAAAAGTGTGGAAAAAAAGGTGTTTAAAGATAAATCCCCTAAATAACAACCCTTCCCTGACCATCTTTTCCTAGATCCTCAGAAACAGTTTTGTTTTTCTATGAAGCTACAGGGAAAAAGGCCCTTGTGTTTGAGTTAACACATACAATAATTTATTCTGTGCTAGTTGCACCATCACAATGGAAATCTCCTCTCATGTTCTAGAACAGATGGACAAGGTCATGCTACTAGGTTGATCAGTTAGTTCTACTTTTTGTTTATAAAGTTTATCTTCCCAAGTGCTGCAAGAGGCACTGTCTATTCTCTGACCTGCTCTGCAAAGTTTAGTGCAGGCAGGCAGCGTCCCATTTTGCAGAGCAGAAGCCCAAAACCCTGAGGTACGTTTATTGGCCATTTTCACCATGAATACTGATAATGATTGTGTTATTTTGAGATTAGTAAATACAATTTTGGACACTTCTTGCTGGATAGAAGTCCTTCTTGAAGGAACTTGGGAAGGTTTACTAGGAAGGCACACTGGTCGAGGCCCGGTTTTAGAAGGTTCGGTGGATGTTCATTATGATTGTTTGCAGGAAAATTCAATCGATGTGATACTTTGAATATGTCACCCAAAGAATACCAACGTTGACTCCAGACACTTAGGATCTCAGCTCTTTGCTGGAGCTGGGCATTCTTGCTGAGTCCAGAAGGAAAGAAAACAGCCAGGTGAGCAGGGCATCAGGAGCTCCAGGTCTGTGTGGCTGCTGGCTGTGGTGCAGGGCTAAGGGCATGTGCCTTGGGAAGTTTATGCCTGATGCAACAATGAGGTTTCCAAGAAGGCTTTCCATTGCTCTATTATTGTTTATAAAGAAAAGAAAGTTTTTGTTTTTTTTGTTTCCAAACACACACGTAGAATTTGTCCAGTAGAACTCAACACCCTGGGCCAAGGAGGAGGGAAAGGAAAGTCATTTCTTATTGTCTTATTGGTGATCGTAGTTGCGGTTCTGAGACTGGTGTTGTCCAGGGTCTGGCATAGTGCAACATTCTAGGAAGTTGTGGGAACATTTGGTATTAGCCTTGGCATTCAGATCCAGGAGCTGTGTCAATACTGGGGTGGTGACATTCTCTTATCTGTTCACTTAACAAGTTTCCTCCCTACCGCATTTACTCCTCATTCTTTCTAGAAGAGATGCTATTTTCTGAGAGAATGTTTTGAAACATCTGAGGTTCCAGTGGTAGAGGCTGTGGTGGGCAATCCAGATCCCCGCTTCAAGACCAAGGCACCCATTGTCCCAGCTACCCAGGGAGAGTCAGCTGCTGATGGTCCACAGCTGGACTGTCTCTGGAACCAGCCCTGGCAGAAGGAAGTGGCCTTACCCCATCTTACTCCTATTCCTCTGGGGAACCCCGCAGCCAATCAGTTGGCTGAGGAGTAGAAAAGCTGAGCTCCCTTGCTCTAACTTGGGACCACTCAGAAGGGCATCCCACCTCCAGAGCTCCCCAATGGAAGGAGGAAGCCTCTGTTACAACAGCACCCCACTTCAACTCCCTCACCTGCCGCCTCCTCCTTTTCCTTTTCCCTGACAGGGGCTGTTCCTGAGTGTTCTTCAAATTGCTCTGTACCACAGTCTCTGACACAGAGTCTGGTTCCAGGGAATTTGATGTAAAGTAAGTCCCTTGGCACCATGATTAGGGATGAAGCAGTGTCTTTGGTCTCTGACATTTTCTATCTTTTCTAGAAATGTTCCCTTGTCATTTTTTTCCAGCAATGATCTTGGGGGCAGGGACTTTCAAACCCATCTAGGTCAAAATTGTTTACATGCATATATCTGCATGTCATGCAGATGGAAAATCTGAAAGGACGCTCTCTGAGGTGTTCATAGTTATGGTGGGAAAGCAAGTGAAGAGCGAACTCCGATTTTAACTAAATAAACTTCCACATTGTTAAAATAGTATAATGAAAATGAATTAATGCATCACCTGTATAATTACTATTGTTTCTTACATTTTGGCCTATTTTAGAATCTGAGGGTGATCATCTCACCAACCCATGTATCCGCTATCCCCAACCTTGTCGTTTCTTCCTCCCCACCTCCTTCTCATTCTGTGGCGGCTCCGTGCAGCTGGTCCTGAGTGTTGGGATAATGGTGGGGTGAGAGGTGGGAAAGTGAGGATGACCCCCAACCACAGGGGTCAGGGGTCAGCTTCTGCCACTCGCTTATTGAGATGAGTCAAAGTACAACAATAATCTGTACCCCTTGCCACGATAAGTTGGTGAAACCTTCCTATCCCAGTGCTAGAGGAAGTGTTTACTATTTTGTTATAGTTAATAAGAAGGGCTTCCCTTCTTCCTGATGAATTCCACATAGAAGCATGAGGATTTAGTGCAAAGCCAGCACTCTGATGTGGCTCTGTCTTTCCAGATCTTTCAGGGTCCAGAAGACCATGTCTGGTCCCTGATCTACTGATGAGGGATGGTTAGTTAGGAGGAGGGGCCCGTGGATGGCTGTCTTTCTCCCTGAAAATTGGTTTCAGTGTTTAGAGCTACCTCTTTGGTTTTGCAACTTATCTATAATTCAAGGTATCAAGGTCTGACCCTTTTCAGTTGGACAAGCTGTTTTCACTTTGGGGAGATGGAGAGGGGTGAACTTTCATACTCACTCTCTCTCCCGCCCCTCTGTGAGTGCCAGTCTTCTGTTTCTGTCTTTCGGGTAGTGCTGATTACTCAGTGTACAAGATGTGAAAGGACATGCAGGCCACAGACATAAAATCTGTTAAAATCATTAACAATTGAACAGTAACTCCTGAAATGGAAGCCCAGATCCTATACCTTGTTCTAAGAAAAGCTACTCTCCACTGCCGTGCCTCAGTTTACTCATGTGGAACATTGAAGTTACAGCACCGAACAGAGGCTAGAGGGGGTGGGTGTTTGCTAAGTGGGACGTGGGGCTAACCTTTCTGATCTGGCCTACCTCCCTCAGGGGGCTGTTCAAGACTCAATCGGGTTAATGAATGTGGCTGTATAAAGCAGAATGCTTGTAAATATAAGACAGTCATCAAGTTAAAGCAAATATATGGTTTATTTATTCAGATAAATTTATTATTCAGAGAGTATTTATTCAGAGAATTTCAAACCTAAGGAAAAGTTGGAAGACTAGCGCAGTGGACACTTGTACACCACTCACCAACATTCACCAATAAACATTTTGCTATATTCGCTTTACCTCTTTCTCAATCTCTACCTCTCCTTCTCTCCTGTTTACACACACACACACACACACACACACGCACCCCACCAACACATCACACACCACACATACACAAGTTCAGGCTATATTTTCTAAGAATGAGGACATTTTTGTACATAGCCATAATACTATTATCATGTCTCATAAATTTTACATAGACATTATAATGTTATCTAATAAACACTCCATATGCTATATGCTTATTTACTAACTGGTATCAAAAGTCCTTTGTAACCGCTTCCTTTCCTTTCCTTCCCCTCTCTTTCCTTTTCTCTTTCTTCATTTCCTCTCCTTGCCTTATCCTATCTATTAGTCTTTGATTACATCCTTACGTTTTGGTTCACAACGTCCCAGGATCACATTGCTCTATTTTACCCTCAGAGCTGGAATCAGCCATTCTCTCTAAGGAACCCTGGTTCAAGGATCCCTGTCAAAAACAAAACACCTATTAACATGTGGTGGATGTTGGGACATTACACTGTGGGGTGAACACCTGTTATATCTGGATCCTTGTGTCCCTCTCCCCTCCTTGGGAGACAAGTCCTTGGGCTTGCTACTTAAGTACCAGGGAGGCCACAGATGTTGGTGACACCTGGAGACTTTTGGTCAGGTATTTGAGAGATGCAATTTGTTCCATGGAAAAAGGCTCAGTCTGCAGAGCCCTGGCCTTTTCTTGTGTACTCCTCCTGTGGTTGGGAAGTGGGGTGAGGAGAGAGTAGACCACAGAGACAGCTTGTGTTAAAGGGGGAAGAAATTTCTGGAAGTCTTTTTATATCTAAATACTACTACTCCCTGTTATTGATTTCCAAGTCATTGTTTAAGGTCCAGCCCAGTGTTATCTCTTAAAACACCAGTATCATGTCTTTAGATAGCTGGGAAGTCAGTCTCCATCTGCATCTCTGGACCCTGTGGTGGGAGCCTATGAAGAACAACCTGAAGCTTTGCCAGGGCCTTCAGCTATGGGTTTTAACATTGTGCAGAAACAAACTTATAAATTTACATAGGTTTACATAGATTAAATTTACATAAATTTGAAAACTCCCCTTACAGCCTCTGGGAGGACAGCCTTGGAACCTGTGAACACCTCCTGAGCTAGGGATAGTCAGCAGGCCTAGGCCCTGAGGGGCAACCAGGGGTGACAACCAGTGTGTGTTACTCAGCCTTGCTTCCTGGTGCCACTTCAGAGGCATTAATATGTTTCTTCTGAGAACTGTCCTTTGAAAGAACTCCTGGAGTGGAGCTGATTCTGTAAACTTGGTGCTATCTGGAAACCAGAGGACCAAACAAGCAGCCTGTGGAGGCCAGGAACCCTGGGAATGCAACCCAGGTATTAGTTGGAGTGCCCAGGAGAGGCCCCAGGGAGGCGCTGATGAGGTGGGACAGGACGTGACCACCACTGTGAGCTTCTAGGTGGGGGATGGGGTAGGAGAAGCCCCTCCCAGGGGTTGCCCCAAATAGGTGCCTATGCTGAGACCGAGGACCCTGACAGGAAGCCCTTCTATAGAGACAGGATTTTCCATTTTTCTTCTACAAGTGGCTGAAGGAGGAAGTTGGAAAATCAGTTAACGTTTCTCCAGTGCGATCTCTTCACCTACAAAGCTGGGGATTAGATGACTAGTTTTCATGAATAAAAAAATTTAAAAAAAATCAGTAAAATGAGACCTTCTGTGGAAGCCCAATTAGGTAGAAGTGCAGCTGCTCTATTTGAAGAGGAAGTTGGGGCCCCAAAGCCTTCCCAGAAGCCCCTTTTGCCAACCTTCCTCCACCCCTCCGTGGCCCCTGAAAGGAGCTCTGGTTTTCTATAAACAGATTCCATCTGGAATAAAAAACAAAGGTCTGAAAAGTTTTTCTTATTCTAAACATGCAAATACAGGCAGAAAATTGATTATTTGGAATCCTGCGTGGAATGCGCTTGTGAGGGCTGGTGAGGAGGCGCAGGAAGTGCCTTCAGCATCATGTGTTTAGATGGCTGGGCAGGAGGGTCATCGAAGGACCTTGGAATCGTTAGAACTGTTGGCGCTGACCAGGGCTAAGTGGCCCAGAGAAACCCCTGTCCTATGGCTGTGGGTCTTGGCTGTGGGGAGTCAATGGAGCCATAGGGTCCAAGTCTGAATGTGTCCTGAAATGCCTCCTAAAGCCTTCATTGTTTCTGGTCTGCTTAGCACAGGTCTGCGTTAACACTGTGTAGAATGGCTATAGGCTTCCTAGAAAATATGAGCAAGGATGGTAGTTTTGAGACACTCTGTCCTATGTAATTCTTGTTTTAGAAGAGGATTCATTCTATGTTTGCCCAAGATCCATAAAGAGTCTGTGCATACTAGACAAGAACTGACACTTCTGGAAGGTTTTAATTTTCAAAGAACATCTTATGATCTCATTTGATCCTCACAACAAATCAGAAAAACAGGCAGGGTAGGTATTACACTCATTTGCAGATGAACAAACAGAAGCCTAAGGGAGGGTGAGTGGCGTGCTCACACATGGCTGGCACCTGTGAAGCTGGGACTGCATTTTCGATTCTCCAAGCCAGCCCCAGCTCCCCAGTTCTGTGTAGATAGTGGATCAAATGCAGGTGGTTAGAAAAGAGTTTTCTTGCTTTGGCTTTTGTGACGAAGATCAGCCACGGGCATGGTTAAAGGTGGAATTAAGATCCCTTGCCAGCTCCACTAAGTGGCTACTCTAGGCTTCAAATGCCACTGCACATTTTGGGATCCACTGGGGAGAGTAGTGCCCACCCCCACTCCTGCCCAGCCTTCAGTTGTAATTGCTTTTCCTGTAGCTCCCTGGGGCAGCAGGATGTGGCAAGAGTCTACAGACTTGAATGCTACTTCTAACTCTACTGCCAATGGTTCATGTGTCTTGGGCAACTTCATTGACCCTCAGAGGATATTGAACTATAGCAGTGTTTCTCAAAGTGCTATGCTGGGGCCACCTGTGGCAAAAGTGTGTGTGTGTGTGTGTGAGAGAGAGAGAATGTCCTTTGTGTGTGTGTTCCCAGGCTGCTCCCCACATCCACTGAATCAGTCTCTGGGGCTTGGGCACCTTCTCCTTTGGTGATTCAGCAGCACACTCAGGTTTGACGACCACTAGGCTAGAGACTCCCCAAGTATCCTTCCAACTTAATGCCTCCTTTCTGCAATAACCCTCTTCCTTGACTCTGGGTGGGCTGAGATTTCTGTAGTGAAGGGTAGCACTTGATTTAACAGTAGATTTAAAAAGCTGTTTCAGGCGGACTTGCAAAAACCTGAGAGTCCAAGGGGGAAGTTACAGAGTAGGGGGTGCAGGAGTGAGTGTGGAGTGAGAAGGCACCTGGTGCCTGTTTCAGAAATGAAGGTAATTTCCTAAAGTCTGCTCATGCCCAGCCAAAGTATGGGGACTATGTTGCCTCTTATTAAAGACAAAATAAATCACTGTTCCAGGGAGACACTTCTTACCTTTTTTGCTATCCTATGTCTACTTCTCCATGATTCAGGTGTTGACGAGGACTTTCACCTGGGAGAAGAGCTCATTCTTGCTTCCATTTCCCTGGGAAGAACATGGCTGAAATGACTTACTGTACAGACCACAGAAGTGAGACCAAAAGCACTGAGATGAGGAAGAGGTCAGCAAAAGAGTCATATTTTAAAATATGTGCAATACTTATTATAATTGTTCTGTGCACTCCTATGGTGTGTTAAAAGATTTCACACTTTATAAGGTCTGGCTTCCAAGCTGAATATGATATTGTCTTGTACTCAGGTTGCATATAAAAGTGGCTGTAACAGCTTAAAGAGCTAGTCTTAGGAGTAGACTCACAGACCAGTGTTAGATAGTTTATGCTTATGAATTTGAATTTGAATATTTTAATACACCAGGGTTGATAAAGTCATCAAAAGTGTCATGGTAAAAAGCCAATTCCTAGGAGGAGACCATTGTCTTAAAAAATTATTAGCATTTATAGCTTATGTGGGAACATAAGTTCTACTCATCGAAGACTATAGAAGAGGTGGTTTTGTGATACAAAATGTGCTACCTGTACAAATTTAATGTGAAGTCCAAATAGTGTACCTATGTGAGTGGGACACTATGCAGATAACTTTTGGTTATCCAAGGTCTCCTTGTATAATTTAGAAAGTTATTTGTTGTTAGCAAATACTTACAAATTATTTCCAGCTGCCATGAACTAAATTTTAGGTACACTCTTTTCTGTGAGACAGAGAGGTGCTCATTTGGGAATGGATTCTGGCCAAGAAGTATGCATGATCTACTGGAACAATGGGAGGTAACATTTGGAAGAAGAAAATAAAATTGGCTGGGCGGGGTGGCTCACACCTGTAATACACCTGTAATACCAGCACTTTGGAGGGCCAAGGCGGGTGTATCACGAGGACAAGAAATCGAGACAATCCTGGCCAACACGGTGAAACCCCATCTCCACTAAAAATACAAAAAAGTAGCTGGGCGTGGTGGCATGCACCTGTAGTCCCAGCTACTTGGGAGACTGAGGCAGGAGAATCGCTTGAACCCGGGAGGCGGAGGTTGCAGTGGGCGGAGATCACATCACCGCACTCCAGCCTGGCAAAGGAGACTCCATCTCAAACAAAAAAAAAAAAAAAAAAAGAAAAGAAACATTGACCCCCACCCATGTCCTGGGTCTTTTGTTCTCATTCTTCTTAACTCTTCAAAGATCATACACAGCGGATCTCAGGTCAAAGCTGCAAGTTGTTTTAGTATCCTGGGATCTTCTATAGCAGAGCCAAGATTTGAGTTTTTTCTAAACTGGTAGGCTTGTTCTTCCTGGCCTGTATCTCTCTCCCTGTGGCCGTTCCAAGGTCCACCCATGAACAGCCTCATTGCAGCTGCCAAGTCACCAGCCAGCCTATTGGACAACTGGCCTTTATACTGAAGCAGGAGCTTGACATTCCAGCCCTGTTTCCCTGCTGCCGCTGCTGCTTTCTCCCATCCAGTGATACTGAAATAGACTGTTCAGGTGAAATGAAAATATCTAGAAAAAAGCCTATAACTGAGTCAGTGGAAAGCTACTTGGGATGTGCATTAGCTCTGCAAGCAGTAGTGTGGGGAGATACTCATCCTGCCGGGGTAGCTGTCTCCATGTGAAACATCTTAATTTGGGTTTACTATAGTTAGAATATTTTGCATATTACTGTTCTTTATTTAAAAATTATGCCTACTTAAAAAATAATAGTTCTTTAAAGAGTTGCTAGGTTTCCATTTCTTTTTCATCATAAAGACAGAACATTATGGATATTTCAAGAAGTAGAGATAAGGTATAATATCACTCACGATCCCTCACACGATTATTATTTTTGTTTATTTCCTTCCAGCCTTTTAAAAAAATAAGTATGCTTTTATCTAGTTGTAACCACAGTGTCATACTATTTCCAGTTTCTTTTCCCACTTAGCATGTGTCATTTTGCATTTTTCCATGTTACTGTGTGGTCTTTATCCTCCTAATGGCTACATGATGGTCCATGGCTGTGTATCATAATTTACTTAACCGTTTACCTACTGTAATCGTTTTGATTGCTTTCAGTTTCCCACTGTTAAAAGTCATATTGTGATGGGCATATTTGTGCATATTGTTTTTTCCATATTTGTATTATTTGTTGCATTTTTTAAAAAGTGTCATCGAGGAGCCAGGATATTTGCTCAATAGGAGGCATTGCATTTGAAACTAATGGGGAAAAGGTGCTTTATAGAACAATTACAGTGGGAAAATGGGGCATTATTTAACAATGTATTGGGTCTTCACTATTCCATAAGTTGAGGAGAACGTGTAGCATTATGGTATTACCACAGTCATAGGCGTTCAGACACCTTAAAAGTACCTGTGATTCATTCAGAGGGCTTATGGTGTTGTTAGGACTCTTCTGTCCTTCACAACATGCTTACGTGCTTTGGTGCTGGTTGTTATTGCTTTATTACAATTTCACTGCCATATGCAGGTACACAAGAGCCTAATGTGCAAAGGTGTTAAACAGGGCAATCAGAATATTCTTTGGTCAACATCCTCCAGGATATCCTATTTACCTGAACTTCACCTAAGGTGTGGGTTTTTGTGGTTGTAATAGGAATACCATTCTTGTCTTTTTGTTTGTTTGTTTGTTTGTTTTCCCTCAAAATGGAGTCTTGCTCTGTCGCCCAGGCTGGAGTACAATGGCATGATCTAGGCTCACTGGAACCTCCGCCTCCTGGTTTCAAGTGTTTCTGCTGCCTCAGCCTCTCGAGTAGCTAGGATTACAGGCATGGGCCACCATGCCTGGCTAATTTTTTGTATTTTCAGTAAAGACAGGGTTTCACCATGTTGGTCAGGCTGGTCTCGAACTCCTGACCTTGTGATCTGCCCACCTCAGTTTCCCAAAGTGCTGGAATTACAAGCATGAGCTACTGCGCCAGGCCCATTCTTGTCTTCTTTAATGTCAGTAATATGGCACTCAGCGAATGTGCAAATGAAGGCTGTGATCCTCTATTTAATATTTTGGAGGCACTGGATGTATTGGCCACCGGCATGCCAAATATGAGCTTGTAATTACAATGACATTCTCTTTTTTTAAGGTTTGTGAAGGTTTTATTTAATGAAACATGCTTAAGACTAACTAGAACACCTTTCTGTCCCTCATTCTACCTCTTTGTTTTCTCCATTGAACTTCATGACCACAGAGTGAATGTCAAAGGGTGAGTTTTGGGAGGCTGGGAACCAGGGCGCACAGTAGTGGGTCTATGTGAGTTAATAGCAGGGAAGAAAAATCAGCACTGCATGTTTTAAATGGGGGAAAAATCAGGAAAAAGGCATGCATAAAGGATTTATCCTTTCCATGAAACATTGATTAATGAAATCTAGTATAAACGGGTGTCATGCCCTTTAAATATTAGATTTCATTACTTAGTGGATGGTAGGCTTCTGAAAGGGGATACCCTGTCTCTGCTGGCTCTTTATGGACACAAATGTTTCATGCCCTTGCAGTGATCAAAGATTCAAATGCCTTGGGTAACCGAATCATGGGACAGGGTGAAACATTGTGCTGGACAGATGTGTTGTCAGGAAAGGGCTTTGGTGATAAAAGGGACAGCTGCCCTCAGGATGGGGGTGGGGGAGAAAGGAGTCAAGCAAGAGGGAAGGAAGTATGCAAGGGAAGGTGACCCAACCACACGAAGCCAGCCACTTGGGCCCCCAGCTGGGAAACTCCACCAGCTTGCTAGCTCTTCCGGTTCTAGTAGGGCTGGCCAGACATCTGGCCTCTGTTCTAATTAAAGTGGGCAACCAATTTGGTGGCTGCAGTGAAGAAAGCGGCAGTGAAATCTTGATGGCTGCAGGGTCATAATAAGGCCCCATACAACTTTCCAAGACTAAGGCATTGCCAAATTATTTCCATCTCCTAGGGGCCATTCAGTCCAATTCTGCTTAGATTTACTGAGCACCACCTATATAGAAAGCCCACATCCCGGCTCCAGGAAGCCACTACCTGTTGGGGAAGGCACATGAGGAGACTTTGGTGTAAAAGAAATGAATTAAAGACCATGATAGAGGCACATACAGGGTTCTGTAGGAATGTAACAGGGAAATAATTCATTCCTATTGAGAGAATCTGGGAAAGCTTCCTGGTGGGGTTGGCGTTTGCTCTGAACTGTGAATTCTGAAGTTTGATTCTAGGCAAACATTCTGGAGGATGAGAGGCAAATTTGTCTCTCATGAGGAGAGAGGCAAATTTTCTGAATGGAATTTCTGGAATTTGTCCTCTATGGGAGTGAGATAAGATCATTCTAGTATAGTCACAGAATGCCCCACATTTCATGGGTGGAAGCTCAGGCCCTGTGGCCCCTAAGACTAGGACTTGCACAAATAAACGAGCTGGGAGCCTAGCTTTTCACCTGACTTGAATTGTTGGAGAAGGATCAGGTTGGCCCCTCAGTATCTGGCTTATGTTTATGCTCCAAATGGTGCATATGGTAACCTGTTACTATCAGGAATAATTAAGCCGCAATATACCCAAGTTATCTCCCGCTAGGTAGTTAACCTGCACTTGGCTCTGTTGGTGGCACTGGCGGCAGGCAGAGTGAGGGCTGCCCACCTCCATGGAAATGAGCCAGCTGGAGCCCATTTGTTAACCATTTCCTTCCCTTTGGTGCCCCTCCTCCATCCCTCTCCATTCGTCCTCCATCCACCTCTTCCTTAAGGCCTTTCCAAGTACCAAAAGAATGGCTGGCAGGACTGTGCCAGGAATCAAAAAACTCCCTGATTTTATCTTTGTTACTGAAGGCGAAAATGATCTGCTATGTATGTTTTATAAGAAAATGTGTTTTGTTTATAGTTCTACAGCCAGCCCTCCCTTTCCGCCCCCTAATAAGCTCATGTCAGAACTCTGAAGTCAGTTTGCCATAATGGTAGCCTAAAGGACATATTTTGTAAAAATGAAAAATGAACATATTATTTATATATCAATAGTGTAAAAAGCATTGATCAATGCAAGCAGCCTGTTGTTTTGTTTCTCTGCTTCCCCTCCAAACCTCCTTCGCCATCTCCTTCTTCCCCCTCCCTTCTTGCCCCAGGTGCCCACGACACTTCTACTATTTAGAGAGGGAGTTCTAGCCTGTCCTGGTCAGTTTGTGCTGGGATTCGGTCTTTAATATGGAGCCTTCAACGGCTGAGCCTCCAAAATGACTCTCTGACAGCCAGCCATTAATTACCATCATCCGCGTCTAATTCATTCATCCCTCTCCCTCTCATGTAGAGGGACAGCTAGGGCTGAGGGCACTCAGGGAAATGTAGGCACGATTCCATGTTCTTTATGCAGAGAGGGCTGCCGGAGACTTTGTTGGATGCAGGGGCTTTAATTGAATTGGCTTGCCAATAAAGCTGTTGTCATTCAGTAAGTGAATTTGTTGTACTACTCGAAGCACAGCTGCTGCAGACAGCCCGGAATTTCCTGAAGGCAAGCCAGGCCCTCGGCTCGCCTGGGTTCT
This sequence comes from Papio anubis, assembly GCF_008728515.1. NCBI lineage: Eukaryota > Metazoa > Chordata > Mammalia > Primates > Cercopithecidae > Papio > Papio anubis. The sequence goes on along the minus strand of NC_044989.1, from coordinate 60,718,816 downwards.
GCCTTTTCCGTTGATCCTGAAGGCCATGAAGAGCGTTCCCCTTCAGGGCTTGGTTTTGGCACTGATTTGGATGCCTTTGAGGAGCACAGGCAGGCTGGGATTCAGCAGGACCCTGGAGAGCCTGTGGGGTGTGACCCTAGGGGTTTATAGGGAAGGAGTGTTAGGGGTGGTAGCTATCAGGCAGGAAAGGCCTACCTACCACAATTGGGTATTTTTTCAATGCCCGGAAAGACGCTGCCCTCAGCTCCATCAAGCTAGTCATAAGAGAATATCACTTCCCATTGTAAAAAAAGAAATTGAGAATATGACAGTTAATATATTTGTAGGGCCTTGTTTAAGAGGTCAAGTGGTATTGAGAAAATGCAGCAGCATTAGAACTGGCATTTGTTACTAGGAGATTGTTGGGCCAGAAATGCTCTACTGCTCCCCACAGTTTATAAAACACAACAAGATTGGCAGGTTGCATGATTTATGATGGCTTTAAAGTAACATCAAGATTAAGGAAAGTTTTTCAAGGGACTGCAGGCCATTTTTATTTTCTGCATCCACGCACATGAGTGTAGTGGGCTCAAGTGAGTAAGAACAAGTGTGGGAGGCAGATTTTCATGTTTCTGGTGGTGTCCTTACACTTTAAAATAGATGGGGATTGCTCACTGAGCTCTTCATTCAAGGGATTTTCCCCCTTGTAATTTGGAATGATCTGAGCAGTGCTTGAGCCTTTTCAGGGAGCCTACTGTCCAATTGCAGTGGAGGGTTCACAGAACACAGGGATCCCTGGTCTACCTTCAATTAGTCAGGACTAGAGGATTTCCCAGCTCTTTACACCTGTTCTCCAGGGTCTGTCTACCTTTTGGCTGTTTTGTTGTCTCCTTTACCAGGAGGCTGGAGAAAAAGGACCCTGTAAGTCAAACGTAGTTTTTGTTTGAACCCTAAAATTCTGGCAGCCCAGAAGCTCTTTAAAAGAAGTCTCTGTATTGGCCCCATTCATTTTTTTTTTTTTTTTTGATCCAGGGTCTTGCTCTGTTGCCCAAGCTGAAGTGCAGTAGCGCAATCATGGCTCACTGCAGCCTTCACCTCACAGGCTCAAATGATCCTCCCACCCAGCCTCCCAAGTAGCTAGGACTACAGGCATGTGCCACCATAACTGGCTAATTTAAAAAATTTTGAACAGACTGGGTCTTCCTTTGTTACCCAGGCTAGTCTTGAACTCCTCAACTCCTGATCCTCCTGCCTTGGCCTCCCAAAGTGCTGGTATTACAGGCATGAGCCACTGTGCCCAGCCTTGGCTCTGTTTTTGATATGGCAAGTGAGAGTTGGTTCCCTACATCACACATGTAGTTTGAAGCTTATAAGGAAAAAAAATGGTGGAAACGCAGGTGAGAGAGGCTTTGGGACTTGGTATCAACATGAATATCTAGCTGGTGTGTGAGAGAGTGATGTATGTGTAGGTGCTCGTGTGTGTGTGTGTGTGTGTGTGTGTGTATTTTTGAGAGAGAGGTTTGCTTCAATGCCTAACTTTGGCATGAAATAGAGAAAATGATGCTCCTTACTCTAATAAGTAAACCTTTCGACCATACTTTTTGCTAGGTACAATCACATCTTTGTAAACTCTTCCCACAAATCAAATCGTGACAGAAGATGTGGCCGTGGAAACAAAATAATTACTGTTTTGTTTCAAGAAGGTGGACTGAACCACAACTTGAGTGGAAGGTCCATCATCTGAAGTTTCGGGCTTGTACTAGTACTAGTTTTTTTTCCCCCCAAAATGGTTAATTTTTTTTTTTGTGAGATGGAGTCTTGCTCTGTTGCCCAGTGGCACAATCTCGGCTCACTGCAACCTCCGCCTCCCGGGTTCAAGTGATTCTCCTGCATCAGCCGCCTGAGTAGCTGGGATTACAGGCGCGTGCCACCATGCCCGGCTAATTTTTTGTATTTTTAGTAGAGATGGGGTTTCACCGTGTTAGCCAGGATGGTCTCCATCCCCTGACCTCGTGATCCGCCCACCTTGGCTTCCCAAAGTGCTGGGATTACAGGCGTGAGCCACCACGCGCGGCCCCTATCTTCTCCTCTTCCTGTGTTTTCTGTTCTCTTTCTTCTGGGCTTTGTATTCTTCCTACTGTTCCCAACTCCTCCTTCCTGGCCTCCCAGGTCCTCCCTGGCCTCCTGACTTCCCCTTTCTTTCATATCTCTTTCCCTCTTGGTTTCATCATATATCAAACTATCTAATATTAAAATTTTACTTGTCTTATCTTTACACACATGATTTCATTAACCTGCTTCTGCAAGTGATTATTCTTCCTCCCTTTGCCTGGTGAGGTTTGTGTAGCTGTTCCTCTTTGAGGAGGCCTCCATGACTCTGGCGATTTGCCCCGAGACACTACTTTCCACCAACTACCATGTTGGGTGGAAGAGGCAGATCCAGTTTTTAACTTTCTAAAGCAATAAATTCAGGAAACCTCAGCTGAGGCCAACTCATAATATCATTCATTTTAGTTTCTGCTTTTCATAATTGAGTGCCTTTTTGTACTTCTCTTTGTTTTTTTTTTTAAGATGGAGTTTTGCTCTTGTTGCCCAGGCTGGAGTGCAATGGCACGATCTTGGCTCACCGCAACCTACGCCTCCCAGGTTCAAGTGATTCTCCTGCCTCGACCTCCCTAGTAGCTGGGATTACAGACATCCGCCACCACGCCTGGCTAATTTTGTACTTTTAGTAGCGACAGGGTTTCTCCATGTTGGTCAGGCTGGTTTGTGCTTCCCTTTGATAAGTGGATTTAACATCTCCATGTGAACTGGAAACACTAAGTTGGTGGTAGTCCCTTGAGGATTTTGTGTCTTGCTCTGACACCTTCAGTGACTTTATCAGAATGTAGATGTATTAAGGGATCAAGGAGTTGGGCTTATGTGCATGAAGTTCTCAAGGTGTTTGGAGAGCCTGTTCCTAAGCCAAGTTCTGATGGTCCCTAGGGGAGAAAACTTTTCACATGCCAAATGAACACAGTTTGGTGGAAAAGTTCATGACAAGCCAACATAATACTTTAATCATTTTCTAGCAGTGACTCAGTGGTTATGGAAAATGACTATGGGAAAAATACCAAAAAATTCTTCTTTTCTGTCTTCCCCTACTTTGGTAAGCGTTCTTTTCACTTCTCCTTCCAAGATTCAGAATTCTACTTTCGTTCCCTTGTTGATTTTCTTCTCGAACTGGGGAGTGTCAAGTGAGGTGGTGGTATGCTGGGTGAACCCTGGGCTGTGGGATAAACATGGCAACTTTCATGGAGCATTTATTTTACTTAACAATTTTTGAGGAAAATGTAGTTAATGGAAAGATCATCCACATGATGGAGTCAAATGCAACATTGGCATTAATGTTAAAAGCAGGAAATTTCAAACTTTTGTTGTTGTTGTGGTGTTATTGTTGCTTTTTTGTTTTTTTTGAGCCAGAGTCTCACGCTGTCACCCAGGCTGGAGTGCATGGAGTGCAGTGGTGCTACCTCAGTTCACTGCAACCTCCATCTCCTGGGTTCAAGTGATTCTCCTGCCTCAGCCTCCTGAGTAACTTGGATTACAGGCACCCACTGCCATGCATGGCTAATTTTTGTATTTTTAGTAGAGACGGGCTTTTGCCATGTTGGCCAGGCTGGTCTCGAACTCCTGACCTCAGGTGATCTGCCTGCCTTGGCCTCCCAAAGTGCTGGGATTACAGGCGTGAACCATGGCCTCAGCCAAAGGAAACTTCAAACTTCTGCTTGAGGTTCTCCAGTTCAGCCCCCATCTCACAGTCTCCAGAAGTAGGATTCTGCTCTTCAAAGGGGTGGGGAGGTGCATGACCCTCGAACCAATTACTCTAGTGGATTTCTTATCAGAGCTGACACAGATTATTTGTCTGAGAGTGAATCTTAACATCCTTGGAGCATGGATCTTACTACATCTATAATGTCAACTTTAGTCATCCCTACTAAAGGCATTAGATATTTGCAGTTGCGTTATCTGCAATGTAGGAAGGGCAAAAGGCTTGGGTCGATTTTAATTCTTCTTAGTTTATGAAAATGTCTGGAGTACATATAGGCAACCCAGAGTCATTTGGGGACTTGTTATTTGTGTGTGGATTATCTCCGCTTCTTATGTTCTACGTTTCCATTTATCTGCTTTTGGACATTTCTTCACTCATTAGGTTATTTGTGATGAATCAAATCCCAATACACAATCCCAGATCAGGCTCAAGGGAGATATGCAGAGTATGTGCTCTTGGTGAAGGCCTCCTGATTTCCACAGGACTTTGACCCCATTCTCGATGTGAAACTCCTTTTCTCGTTGAATCTGCTGCACCATGCATGGGTCTCAGGACTGCCTTAACCCTCCGGCTCAAAGCCAGCCTCAAAGCAGTCTAGTAGTCCTGTTAGTCCTTAGCCCCACACTCTGACCTTGGTCTGTCAAGTTTCCCTTTTGGAACAAGAGCAAGCCCAGATCCTCAGGGAAGAGCAGGCAAAGAGGAAATTTCTCCTGAGGCCAGAGAAGACTTGATCCAAGATGCCCACTCTTGGCCAACCCTCAAAGGTAGTGGTCCCAGGTACATCTTGTCCCTCCATGGCAAGTGGATACTAAGCGAGAAGTATGAATAGATGAAACCCCAAAGAGCACCCTGAAGCAGGCACCCACACTTCCTCACCCTTCTCTCCTCACAGTCAGAAGCTTGGGGGTGGGAGACGGGGAAGAATTAGGGTAGCAAGGCAGGCGTGTGGGGGGCAGGGTTGGAGGGAAGTTTAATGTTCGGAAGTGTCAAGTTTCTCCCCACGGCTGGAGTGTGAGACTAACATTTTGCCCCTACCAAAGGAAGGCCATGCCTGAGAGAGACAATGATATTACATGCAATGCTTCTTTCTTTTCTTTTTTTTGGTTCTTAGGTGTGAAAAAACGGCTTTGTGGTGGTGGAAGATGAATTGTCGTCTCAAAGGGGCAGAGGACTACCTGTGCGCTTCCCTGACATGGAGTCTGAAACCGGTGTTTGCACAGTCCTTGAGGAGAGGGTTTGCTCAGGAAATTAACAGTGTGAACAAGACTGCAGGAGGGACCATTTACCTACCTGAGAACAAACTGTTTTCTAGCTCTTTAGCAGCACCACTTACACACAATTTTCATGTGCTAATGGCAAGTGATTATTACCTAGTTAGTGAATCTACTTGGAAGACATAAAATAGCCTTTACTATCCCCTGGTTGAGACAACTCGCTAACTCAGACTGGGCGCTCTGAATTAGAGAGGTGTGACAGGCGTGTTCTCTCGGATTTTTGGCATTGAGCATGCACGCATGTGAGCAGGGTGCCATTTCTTCAGAAGAAAAATAAATGACGACATTCTGTTTTGGGGCTTGAAACTGCATGACTGAAAACATAAAGGTGACAACTGTGATATGCTTTTTTTAATGAGGGCAGAGATGTCAAGAGAAACCAGCCTTCTAGGAACAAAACAATACTCTGTCAGGTGCAGTGGACTTAAGACCTTTTTCTCTCTTGGAATAATGTCCTTAAAAATAACCAAATTTTCCATTCAATAGAAAAATGTTCATCCCTTCCTCCCCATCAATATGAATTGTTGTCATGGAGCATGGGGCACTAGCAAGCCATATTGATTTTGGAAATTAAAATGGGAATGTTGAAGAGCGTTTTCAAAGAATTATATGGGATTTTAGCCATCTGAATGGCTTTCTTTTTAGGGTCAGTGAGAGTATTCTGGCTAAAATGTAGCCCATTGCTTTAGAAATAGTTTCCTTAATGTCTTTCCTGTCGCCCCTGCTGGGTCTGTGCAGGAAATGTAAACCAACATACAATATGTGTGTTTATTTTCATGTCCCATTTTATGGGAAATTGGATGGGGTATTCCACTGAGGCTTCAGCTACGATGTGTTGACAATATAGGGGGAGTAGGGCAGACTATTGCTGAAAAGAGTTTACAAGGGAAGAAGGGGGTTCTATAACCTTTGAGACCTATGGGGAAGAGCCAGGCCTGCCAGTGAGAGCTCCGTTACTCAGGGACCAGAGGGAGGCGTTCAGTAATGAAACCGGCTGGTGAGTTGCTCATCCATTAAATGACATCCTCACCAGCCAGCCCCAGTTTCCAGCACAGTTGGGATGTTGTGCCACACCTCATCTTGTGGGATGTTATGTCTGATACTGTGTGGTCTTCCTGCCTCTGCTGGCCACAGGAAACTCAGGCTACCAAACACCCAATCCAAAGTCCATAGGGGTCACTAACTGGGTGGGGGGCAGAATTACCCGGAGGACCCCTGCAGGACTGCAGAGGTTAGAGATTGTCAAACCAGTCATATCCTGGCCATGTGCAGGTGGTGGTGAAACTGAACCTTTTCCTGGGATCCTACTGGAAAAGCAATTTAAAAAGTGTCTGGGTAGCACGGGGCCTGCTCAGGGAGTGTGGGTCCATGTATTTCCTGTAAAATGTTTGAAATCTCAGTGTTAGGCCCATCTGTAAGACAGCAGTAGGTGTCAGTGGGAATGCAAGTTTTTCCTGCAGAAGAAAAAAGTTAGTATGTTTGCATTTTAAGCTCATAAACAGCTGCAGCCTGGACCTTCATGGCAAGCACGTTGGGGCTGGAGGAGCTGAGTGCTGCTGTTTGCCGGTGCACCGTGGCAGTTTCCAAGTTGTAGACGGAAATACTGTCTAAATCTCCAATTTCAGTAGGACTTTATTTTGTGTTTCTAAACAAGGAAATTAAGGAGTGTCAAATTAATTTTGTAGTCCTGGTCATTTTTTAATTCCAGTTGGCCAGCTCAGCCTGGATTTGTGCAAATACTGATTCCAGAAAATAGTCAAAGTATTAAACTTGGTAAATAAATGTGTTTATCTTTCAAATAGATTCAAGATGAAATACCCAGCACTTCTCCAGGGCATTTCTGTCCCTGCCTGTTCATTTTAGCAGCTTGACCAAACTAATTCCCTTCCCTTAGTGTAATATTTAAATGGACTTCTGGCATCTGATACATTGCCTGCTGCTCCAACTCCCTAAGAAAGTCATTTAAATAGATTTTGACTATCTTGCATCTACTATAAAGCCAATCAACTAAAATTCCTGGTCACTTCTCTCTAATTTTAGATGAGCCATGTGGAATTATTGGCTTTTGAGAAAATTCATCTTATCAGAGCTGAAAGTTTTGGATTTAATTTTTAACTATCTTTTTTTTTTCTTTCCTAGCAAGAAAAATAAATGAAAAGACAAATAAGAAAGTGTTGCCATACAAAGTTAGCGAGCTGTCAGAGAGATATCACTACTAAACAAAAGTCCACATTAAACTTTTGGGGGAAGATTCTCACCCCGCCTTCCCTCAACTCCCAGCCTTTGCTCCATTCCGCTCATGCCCAATCTGAGAAAAGAAAAGAAGCAAGTTTGACAGGTAACCTGCCTTCCAGGAATTTGCAATCCAGTTGAAAAGACAAGCTCTACCCATTCAGAGGATGGCTTATGTGATTTGAGTTTTCTGCTGGGCACAGGATGAGGGATGCAGAGAGGAAGGGGGAAAATGGATCCTTATGTATCTGCTGGGGACCAGGACTTGGGGGTATTATAATAAGTTGGTCTGAAGGAATAGCAAGAGGTGGGTATGTGAAAAGCAAGGGAGGAGATGCTGATAACAGCATAGAGATGGCAAATATAAGGGGGAAAGTGGCCACAAAAGTGAGAAATGGAAGGCCAGGCGCAGTGGCTCACACCTGTAATCCCAGTACTTTGGGAGGCCGAGGTGGGTGGATTACAAGGTCAAGAGATTGAGACCATCCTGGCCAACATGGTGAAACCCTGTCTCTACTAAAAAAATACAAAAATTAGCTGGGTGTGGGGACGCACACCTTTAGTCCCAGCTACTCAGTAGGCTGAGGCAGGAGGATTGCTTGAACCCTGGAGGCGAGGGTTGCAGTGAGCCAAAATCACGCCACTGCACTCCAGCCTGGCGACAGAGTGAGACTCCATCTCAAAAAGAAAAAGAAAAAAAAAAAAAAGAGTAAGCAATGGAGAGCAGCAGGTGGAGTTGGAGGACAGGGACTTGGCCAGTCTGACTGCATCCCCAGACAGAGAGGGGATCCTATGGAGAGTGTGGGGCTATAGTAGGGAGGTGTGGAGTGTCGGGCCAAGGAGTTTAGATTTTTCGCTGTAGCCAGTGGGATGGGGTTGTCATGAGATGTGATAGAGGACACAGAAGCCTGAGGCAGAGGCTCCTGTTCTCCACACTCTGGGACTCGGGTGGTGTTTATGTTAAATCATGACATGAGTCACCAGAAGGAGAGCCACCCAGATGCTGGAGGGCAGAGCATCTCTCTGAGTTGGGAGTAGGGAGAGAACGCTGAAGACCGGAGTTGGCTGGGAAGGTGTCTTGGAAGACGAGGATTTTTGCCAGGTGAGAGGGAGTAATAGGAAAGTTATGGCATTTTGAACCATCTTCTACCACAGGAAGATGATTATTAAAGCAGCACTAGACCCTACCTTGGCTGTCAAGTTGCATGAATAAAAATACACTTGTCACCAAATTTACTTCCTGTTCCCTTTCTTCCTGTTTAAAATAGTAATTGATGCTTTCATTTTTTAAAACAGATGTTCTCAATTTTTCAGCATGTTGTGGGGTTGCAGAGTATGTGTGGGGCAGCAGCTGGCGATAACATCTTTTATTTTTTAATTTTCTGGCTGTGGATTGGAGTTAGAATCAGGATTTAGAAATGGGGAAGCCGTGGCTTGTGGCCTGCGTCCTGACATCTTACATTACATCTCAGGTAGCAGTTTGTCCTTATGAATCAAACCTGCCATGCTACTGACAAATAGGAGGTATTTTTATATTATGTAAGTTATACCTGCTTGCGGTAAAACAAAACCAAACCAGAAGGTTTCCTTTTCTCCTAATTTGTCTCTCCAGAGGAAACCGCTGTTAACAGTTTGGTTTATATCCTTTCAGTCTTTTTTCCTTTGCAAATAATAACAGTGGTAAGAACTAACCTTTACTGGGGAATCTGGACATGCCAGACACAATTCTAAGTGCTTTACATATATGAACTTGTTTAGTCCCTGTGCCGGTCCTCTGAGGCAAGTATAACTGTTTTCCCCATTTGACAGATAAGGAAACTGGGATGTTAAGTAATTTTCTGGAGCTCACATAGGTAGTAGGCAGTGAAGCCAGGATCAATATCCAAGTGTTCTGAGTCCTAAATCTGTGCTCTTAGTTATAACTTTATGCTGCTGCCATGAATATGTATAGTGCATATACATATTACTACCTAGTTCTTAAAAAGATGAAATCATAGTATATGTGTTGTTCTGTGGTTTGCTTTTTTGATAAACATTATAATGGGGACATTTTCCCATTTCAGTATATATAAATTTAATTCTTTTTAAAATGTGCCTACAATTATACTGATGTAGCATCATTTTCAAAACCGATACTCTTCCTGCTAGCCATCTGAGCTCGCTCCAGATTTTTGCTATTATAAACAATATTACAGTGAACATTTCAACAATAGCAGTAGCAACAACTACCATTAATCCTGAATAATGTGCTTACTGTGGGTGGGGTCCTATTCTAAACCTTTTCCATGTAGAAACTCATTTAAACATACATCTTTATATAAGTGGGCTTGTGTTTCTATAGGCTAGATGCTTGGAAGAGGGATTGGTAGGTTAGAGGCCAAGTGCATTTAAAATTTTGATTGCAATTTTTCCTCCCCAAACAGGCAAGTATTTATTAAGTGTCAACTCTAAATGCAACACTCTCTTAGGCATTCGTTGGAATGCACAGACACATTAGATAGGGGCCCTCCCAGAGGTTTACAAGAGTGGAGAGACAAGCTGGTGCAAGTCGCCAGGTGATGAAAACAGTCATTCCACAAGGCAAGGCTGGTGGCATATGCTGGGAGCACTACAGGTGTGTAGAGAGCAGGGAGGTCTGTGAGGGGTGGAAGGTATCAGGGGGAGCTTCAGAGAGGAACTGGGGCCGAATGAGGCTTGGAAGGATAGAAAGATGGAGGGAAGGGGTGGGAGAGCAATCCTGGGGAAGGGCCAAGAAGAACGAGGCTTAGGCGGGAGGTGGTGTAGTTGAAGAATGAGACAGTGAGTCTGTGGGATTGCCGTCTTGACTGAAGCAAAGAGCGTGTTTTGGGAACTGGTCAGCCAGCCGATCATCAAGAGAAGAGTAGAATAAGAGTAGAAATGGACATTCACCTGTCACATGACTAAATTGCTTAACACAAATAAAAGCTAATCAATTAACAAATAAAGCAAATCAATTAGCTTTACAAATGAAGCTAATCAGTTTCTAAACTGTGTGCTATTCTTCTTCCTTGACATAAGAATCTTTGACCTGCAACAGGTTTGAATTTAGAATTTTCCCCTCCATGGATTATGGCACTGGAGGGTGCTGAATTATATCTCCCTGTCAGTGCCAACAGAAAGAGAAGAGGGCTTGTGATAATCAGGTATATTTGCCCGAGTCACTTGGATAAGCTTTTCTCCTCCGACAATGCTGAAGCACGCGGTGCTGGTGTAGCTGTTTTCAAGAGCAGGAAATCACAGCCCAGAGAAGGTGAGCAGGTGCCCTGTTCACACAGAGCTTGGAGCTTCTAATCTCTGACCTGAAGTGAGACATTGAAATAGAAACCTTTCTCTTCCTCCTCCCTCCTTACCCTACCCCCAGCCAAAAAAGAAAGAAATGCAGGTGCATTTAACTTTGCCTGTAACTTTCTGTTCTGCAATGAAAATGGCCTCCCATGTTTTTGTTTCACAAGCACAATTAAAAGTCTAATTTCAAAGCTACAATAGGGAAGCAAGGGCGATGGTAAGAAACCCAGAACTTGATGCAAATAATTGAGCCATTTTTAATTTGTTCGGTGTGATCAGGTAGGGGGAAATTCTATATTTAAATATAACCAACCACCTTGAACCTTGTATGGAAGTAACTGTGTAAGAAATGTTCGGTAACGCATTGCTGAAGTTGTAAAATATGTACCTCCCAAAACAAGGATATTCAAAAGTTAAGTTTCTCACGGTGATGTTAACACATCCGCATCACATTGCACATGCTGTACAATTCTGCATCATAAAAAATGGATTTACAAGCTTAACTACTACTCGGGAATATTACATGTGTGGAATGTGGCTGGGTTAATGTCACTGTGAGACCCTTAGCTGTAGCCAAGGAGGTTTCCTGAGCCTCATCTGGGGCCAGGCGGGGGCAGACTGGAGAAAGCCGCTGCTGCCTGGGCCTGCAACTTTGCCTAATGAACAAAACCCACCATTTTGGCCTCAAGGATCTTGAGCTCCACAAGCCACAAATCACAACGAGGAAGAAATCAAGCATTAAGGTTTTTCCCGGATTATTATCGACCAGAACGGTCTGGAAATTATAGGATCTTTCTAAATGTCGGCAGGGGCCTCCGTGAGGTCCAGCAACACAGTGGTGTTTGCTTTTACTGCTGCTATTTCTCCATTTCTGGTTTTACTTACTCTGAAACCTCTCCACACCAGAGCTGGTGTGAGAGCTGCTGTCACCTGGCCTTTCCCAGAGCTGGAGGGAGTCCCTGGGGGATGAGTTGGGAGGCAGGTGATGCTTGTAGACTGGGGTGTGAGTTTTACTCCAGTCCAAAATGGCCCTGGGATAAATTACACATGTCCGAACATATCCATAGAAGAGGAGTTGAGTGGAAATAGGCTTCAGAGGCAACCAAGGAGGGAAAAAGGCAAGGACTGTGTGTGTGTGTGTGTGTGTGTTGCTGTGATGATGGGAGGGAGGGAGGATGCAAGGTAGGACTTACAGGTCCTAGCCAGTTGCGCTCTGCCTGGTCCGTGAGGCAGTGTGGAGTCCACCAAAACGACACTCAAGCCTGATGCCAGTTCCGGGAGCCCCGTTGGCAACTCTGCCACCTTACACTCCTCTCCCTATGGAACTGCCTGGGGGTGCTGGCATGGGGTCACGAGGGATGTCAGACAGGAGAAACAAGCATTTCAAGAAGCATGTGGTTTGCTTCGCTGTCCTTTGGGGGATGGAACTGGAATCAGTCAACCAGCAAGTTGATTGTTATTGCACACCTTGTATGTGTTCTGCTGGGCTGTGGGCTGCGGAGGGTGCTAAAGAGGTAGAACATCCCACTTTTCTTGAAGATGCCCAGCCTTTGGTCCCATGACCTCAGGCACGTGCACAGTCTAAGGGGCAGCCCAGAACTCATGACGGTGCCCCGTTCCTTGGTGCCTCCTGAAGGAAATGCTGCAAGCTGTTCAGAGGATGGAGACCACATGGGGGTGTTCGGAGGCAAGGAAGGTTTCAAGAAAGAGGCGGCCCTGTGCTGCTTTTCAAAGAAGAGAGGATTTAGACAGGCAGAGAGAAGTGGGGAATCACTCAGTAGAAGAAGTAAATTCCACAAGCCCTGATCTCTATCCCTATAGGGAACAGGGCTCCGAATAATAACTTTTTTTTTTTGGTCTGAATTCAGGCCCGACTCCCAGTTCCAGCCTGAACACTGGTCAACTGAAGACAACGCTGCCACCTTCATCTCTTCCCTGCCTGTCCTGCTTACAACAACAGTTGTAAGAAGTTTATACCCACATTAAGCCCCCAGAGGCAGGCTGGCAGCCAGCCTTTGCCACTGGTGTAGAGAACTGAGTCAACCACCCGGGGTTCCTGGCTGCTCCCCTGAGACACTTTCCCAGCCTGTTCCCTGAGACAAGAGCCTTGGCTGGGCACCTGCTGCACTGTGGACGTGCGGATGCAGCCTCCAGAAGCGGGAGGGGAGCCATGGCTGGCTTTTCTGAGATGTGTTGAGTGGCTTGTCATTGAAGACTGTTTCCCCACTCAGGCAGCTACATGCCCCAAGTGAGTGACTTCCTCTCTCTGGACTCAGTTTCTGAATCTGTAGACAGAGAGGGTGGACCAGATGGTCTTGGAGGTCCCTTCCAGGTCAGAGCTCTCCTGTTCCTAACAGCAGGTGGAAGCAGGTGAGGAGGGCAGTGGGGCAGAGAGGAATGGAGAGGAATTCCCCAGCAGAGGCTCTTGGGAAACACACAATTTCCCATTCTGGTGCCACCTGCTTCAAGAGTGTGAGTGAGAGCAGTGCTGGCCTTGAAGGCTACATCGGTGGGTAGTCTGGCCTCCCCAGATGTGTCCTTAGGTGTCATGGGGTCCATATCTGGATCATCATGGAGACCTCACTTAGGCCTCTCTTGACTTACCAGGAAAGGCTGAGCCTTGCTTCGGGCAGGCAGTTGCCTCTGGGGCCCAGGCCTATGGCCCCAGGGGAAAGAACTGTTGCCCCAAGATGCTCACGCAATGTTGTGTGACTGTGGCAAGGCTGTGCTGTTGTAGCTGGGATCAACACGTCAGTGGGCACAGGTCCAGGGGAATTGCAGGTGCCTTCCTGGGTGCAAAGTGGCCCTCACCCCATAGCACACAGTGTCTGCACAGCTGAGGCTGGAAGGGCCTGGCTGAGGGTTGTGCTGGCGTGAGCAGATCCCTGGAAGATCAATTGGGCCATCTCCTCATTCTAAAGATGAGAAGAACGAGGCTTGGAGACGATGAATGGCTTGCTGAGGGTTGCACAGCAAGTTGGGGACACAGCTGCAGGAAATCCAAGTCTCCTGATTCCTAGCCCATCATGCTTTCTCTCCCACCAAGTTGAAAGGCTGAGGTAATGGGAGGCCTGGCATACCACAGATGGAAACTTGTGTTGTTGCCCCTGGGGCTCAGATGATTCTCTAAAAATGTGTCTGAGGAAGTGAGAGTGCAGGGCCTCTCTTCACACGTTGGAACTGTAGATAGGGCACGTGCTTTCAGCTCCAGGCAGGACTAGAGAAGGGCAGCCAACCAAGAAACACTTATTTAAGCATTTTTATGTGCCTAGCCCTGAGCTAGGCATAGTAGGGGATAAAGGAGCTTTGAGGGACCCTCCCCACACAGCAATTTCACTGCAGCTGGTGAGCAAATTTAACTCACAAATCAATTACAAAAACAACCTCATGCAAGCTACTGTTTGTGTAATAAAATGTAAGAACATATATTTGTATTTGCATAAAGGAAATCTGGAAGGATACAAAAAGCTAATAAAAGTGTTAACTAAACAGTTATGTGATGGGGTGGGGGTGAGATTTTTGTCCTTTGTACCTTTTAATTACAAAATTATTTCGAACTATGTGAATGTATTTTCTTTGCAAAACATTAAATACAAACAATAACCAAAAAACTAAATGTGAATTGGGTGACAAGGGGCCAAAGGAATTTGGGAAAAGCAGAGTTCAGATCTCCTAGAGTTGATCCAGGTTTCTGGAAGGTCAGAAGTGGAAGAGACTCTTGGTATCATTTTGTCCAACTTCAATGCTGGTGTGTTTTGTACAACAGCCAAGACATGGACCTTCCAAAGTCCCTCACTCAATAATTCCTAAATGTTGCAGCATGACAGTGCTGACCTAGGGGTCACAATGCACAGATGGGTCGGTCCCTGTCTCAATGGCCTTATGTTCTCCAAGTGTACCCTTGACTGAAGTGCCAAGGAGATTCTGAGTCCTAGGGAAAAACAAGAAACACAAGGAGTTAAAGGGCTTGGAAGGAGGACAGAATTAGAGAAAGCAGCAGAGTTTAGTTAGCATTTGAAATAAATCTCAAAGGAGGGGTCAAGTTTTGACAATCAGAGGGCAGGAATTCCAGGTGGTAAGGATATAGATAAAGACAGAGACATGGGCATGTTCTCAGGATTAGCAGGGGATTAGGCCAGGTAGGGTGGAATAGTAGGGTGGAAATCTGGGTGAGTATATGTTGTAGATTGTATTGACTGTCAGTCTGAGTTTTTTTGTTTTTTTTTTTTAATTCAATAGAACATGGAGAATCAATAAAGATTCCTGAGCATGTGCTTGAGTCATTCTTCTTGAAATTCTCCAGTGAGTGGGAACTCCCTATTTCATCCAAGAACTCATGAGGATGAGCTTCTTGGAAGCAGTAGGAATTGATCTGGGGCTTCAAGGATCAGAATGTAGAAGGCATTCTGGATGGAGGGAAGAACGAGTCTGGTGTTGATGGGCCCTGGGGAAGGATTTTGAGCATGAGAGAGCATATCAGTGCTGTGCGTTGGGAAGACAGCTCTGGCTGTGCTATTTAGGATAGGCTGGAGGAAGGGTTGCTTGAAGCGGCGTGGCAAGTTAGGAGGCCCTCACAATTGTCCCAAGAAGAGATTCTGAAAGCCTGACTTACTTGGTAGTAATAGGAATGGAAAGGCACACTGCAAAGACTCATTCCTCTCCCATCCCTGAGGTCCTCTTTGCTTGGATTTGAACAAAACAAAACAAGACAAAACAACCAACAAACTTTTGACTCACTTGCCAGTCTCGAGGGAAGAGACAATCCTTAGCTCAACAGTCCAAGATCTCTGTTTACCAGATCTTTTCCTGGGTCATTTCTTTATTTCCTGTGCAACTGGCAGGGAGTGGCAGCTGTGGTCACTTTGACCCTGGTGTTTTTTGGCATTTTGCTGCAGTTTGGATTGTGTTGATGGTGGGATAAACATTTCCATCCTTGGGCATCTTGTTCCATGCCACAGGGAAAGGTGCTCAATGGTGGTGAAGCCACTGATACGGCTGGCCTCAACCTTCACCTTCTCATCTTGCATATAAGGAAATGGAGGTCCAGAGAGTTAAAGAACGTGTTCAAATCATGTGGGGAGAAGTGGGGACACAGGAGCAGAACTTAGTCTTTGTACTTTTTTTTAAAGTATACTTTGCAGTTTTTATTGAATAATGCTAATATTTACTGACCACATACTATGTGTCATACACTGTTTTAAAGCCTTCATTAATTTCATTTAATCCTCTTGATGTTGCTATAGGTAGGGACTATCATTATCTCTATTTCTTCAGATGACAAGCTGAAGGTCAAAGAAATTAAGTAATTTACCCAAGGTCACGTAACTAGGAAGTTGCAGAGTCAGAATTTGAATCCAGGTGTACCAGATACAACGTATGTATCCAAGTATAAGGAACCCCCTTAAAATTATTTATTAAAAATAACTGTGACATCTCTGGTTGGGTGTGGTGGCTCACGCCTGTAATCCCAGATCTTTGGGAGGCCAAGGCAAGTGGATCACTTGAGGCTAGGAGTTTGAGACCAGCCTGGCCAACATGATGAAACCCAATCTCTAGTAAAAATAAAAAAATTAGCCAGGTGTGGTGGTGTGCGCCTGTAGTCCCAGATACTGGCGAGACTGAGGCAGGAGAATCACTTGAACCCAGGAGGGAGAGGCTACAGTGAGCTGAGATCATGCCACTGCATTCCAGCCTGGGCAACAGAGGGAGACTCTATCTCAAAAAAAAAAAAAAAAAAAAAAATTAAAAAAGAAATTATGACATCTCCAATAGAAGTTCTACTTTTAGAACGTTTACTATGTGAGTAAACATATAATGAACTCAGTAATGCGTTTAGGTGAACTTGTATTTTAATAATCAGTCTCTATAAATGTTATGGAATATATACTTTTGGAAAATGATGTTGTGTATTCACGCAAGACATGATGGAAATGAGTTTTAGAACTTGTCAGCTGGGTAGAGGAGGTAGTAGGTAAGGTGGGAGGATGGTTGCTTATGAAGTACATACAGTAAGGGTCATATCATTGGAGTGAATTTCTAAACCTTTTCTGGTTTCTTATATAACCTGACCCACCGGTGTAAGGGTATGAATGAAGTCACACATTTAACTGGCTTGTTACTCCTACCTGCAGAACTCATGACCTCAGCCCCACTGCAACGTTTCCTACTTCCACTAGTACTTCTGGAATGCACTGAGTAGCATCGCATGTGAACAAACTTGGACCTACTGCTGGGCTCTATCTATTCATCACGTGTCTTGCCCTTCTCCCTGGAGCCCTACTCTGTGTCCATGTGCTCACATATACTGCTGTGCTGGAGGCTGGTGGTCTGTGGAAAAGCAGAGGGAGGGATGGACAGGGAGGCCTTAGTAGTCTTTGTTAGAGGCATTTGTTAAAAGGGGTCCCACAGCAGGGCTGCTGGAGCACCAATGAGTTACAGAGCTTAGAAAAAACCCAGCTCTTTCCAGTTTTTAATTGAGTATAATTTATATTCAATACATTGCACAGATCTTCAGTGTTTAGTTCAGTGAATTTTGACAATTGTATATGCCCATGTGATCAAAAAAGTTATAGAATATCCCAGAAATTTCTCTTATGTCCCTTTAGAGTCAATTCCTTTGTTTCCCAGAGGCAATCACTTTCTAATTTTTATCATCTTAGTTTTCTCTAACTTCTCCTAAATGGAGTCATATCATGCATACTATTTTATGTCTGGCTTCTTTAACTTGGAAAAATGTTTTCAAAATGCATCCAAGTTGTTGCATGAATCAATAGTTTATTCTTAATACATACTGTTAAATTGTATTCCATTGTATGGATGTGCCACAATTTGTTTTTCTATTCTCCTATATTTGCATAGCTGGGTAGTTTCCAGTTTTTGACTATTATGAATAAAGCTGTTAAGAACATTTCTTACAAGTCTTTTTGGAAGCATGCTTTCATTTCTCATGTGTAAATAGTAGTGAAATTGCTGGGTCATAAGGGTAGATATCTATTTAACTTCACGAGAAACAGCCAAACAGTTCTCCAAAGTGGTTATACCATTTTGTACTTGCGCCAAGCAATATGAGAGGATTTTATGTCCTCCGTATTGACTTCAACATTTGGCATTGTCAGTGATTTTCATTTTAATTATGTTAGCAGTTTTGAAATTATGATTTTGATTTGCACTTTCATGATTATGTTGAGCACCTTTTCATATTTAATTGACTGTATATCTTGTGATATACTTTTTTTTTTTGAGACGGAGTCTCGCTCTGTCGCCCAGGCTGGAGTGCAGTGGCGCGATCTCGGCTCACTGCAAGCTCCGCCTCCCGGGTTCACGCCATTCTCCTGCCTCAGCCTCCCGAGTAGCTGGGACTACAGGCGCCCGCCACCTCATAGGGCTAGTTTTTTTTTTTTTTTTTTTTTTTTTTTTTAGTAGAGACGGGGTTTCACCGTGTTAGCCAGGATGGTCTCGATTTCCTGATCTCGTGATCCGCCCGTCTCAGCCTCTCAAAGTGCTGGGATTACAGGCTTGAGCCACCGCGCCGGGCCTATCTTGTGATATTTTTTAAAAAGCCTTTTTCCTATTGTTTTAATGGTGTTGGTTTCAAAATTTTTGGTTTGTAGGCATTCTCTATGTAGGGTGAATACACGTCCTTTGTCAGATATTTGTATTGTAAATATTTGTTTCCAGTCTGTGGATTGCCAATTCAATTTCTTAATGGTGTTTTTTGATGCACAGAATTGTTGTTTTTTTTTTTATTTGACAATGATCCAGTAACTATGGGTACATAACAAACTTTCCCACATATTTGGCTTAAAATAATGAAAACATTTATTTTGCTCATGAATCTCTATTCTTGGTAGGAATCAGTAGGGATAGACTGCTTTTGTTCCCTTTGGTGTCAGCAACTTTATGGTAAGCCTTAAAATCATGTAGTATAAGTCCTCCAACTTTGTTATTCTTTTTCAAATTGTTTTTGATATTTTTTGTCCATATGAGTGTTAGAATCAGCTTGTGAAGTTTTCAAAAAGGCCTGTGAAATTTTGATCTTAATGGTATTGAATATGTAGATTCATTCTGAGAGAATGCACATTTGACAATGTTTTGTCTTTCATTTCATGAGCATGACATATCTCTACATTTATTTACCTTTAAATTTTTTCTGCAAGATTTTTATGCCCTGTACAGTTTTCAGGATTTTTGTTTGTAAATATTGAATGTTTTTTGATAATATTGTAAATGGGATATAACAATTATTCTCCATTTGTTTATTGGTACTGCATAAAAATTAAATTACTTTTAAAATGTTCGTCTTGCTAAATTGATTCCATAATGTTTTCTACATATGCAATCATATTATCTGCAAATAACAATGGTTTAAATTATTTTCTGGTATTCATGCATTATATTTCTTTCTCTCTCTCTCTCTTTTTTTTTTTTTTTTTTTTGCCTTATTGCACTGGCTATTACTTCTAGTATAATACTGAATAAAAGGGGTAAGAATGGATATCATTTCCTTACACAATGTCTTTGTCAGGTTTTGGTATCAGAGTTATATGAGTCTTATGTAACAACTGGTGACATGTTCCCTCCTATAACTTTTGAAAGTGCTTATGTAAGATTGGTATAAATTCTTCCTTAAATATTTACATAATTTATTGGTGAAGCCATCTGAGCCTGGATTTTTTTTCTTGGTAGGTAGTTTATTATGAGTTTAATTTCTTAACAGACATAGGACCATTGAGATTTTTTATTTCTTCTTACTTCAATTCTGGTACATATTATTTTTCAAGAAATTTTTCTTGTATAAATTGTTGATATTTTGGCATTCATTTATGTATACAATCTTCTTACTATTCTTTTAATATCTTTAAACTTTGCAGTGATGTCTCCTCTTTTACTCCTGTTTTTGATGATTTGTGTTTTTTCCTCTTGCTCAGTTTTGCCAAAAATTGATCAGTTCTATTAATTTTTTCAAATATCCAACTTTTAACTTTTTTGTTTGTCCATTTTCTGATGTATTTATTTCTGCTATTACATTTTATTATTTATTTTCTTCTACTTAATGTTGGCTTGAATTTGTTCTTTTTTTCTTGCTTTTTTTTTTTTTGAATTGAGTTATTGCTCTGTTACTCAGATTAGAGTGCAGGTGCATGAGCACAGCTCACTGCAGCCTCTACCTCCTGAGCTCAAGTGATCCTCCTGCTTTAGTCTCCCAAGTAGCTAGGACTACAAGTGTGTGCCATCACACCCAGATAATTTTTTATTTTTTAGTTGAGATGGGGTCTTACTATGCTGCCTAAGTTGGTCTCAAACTCCTGGCCTCAAACAATTCTCCCTCTTCAGCCTCCCAGAGTGCTGGGATTACAGGCATGAACCATCGTGCCTGACCTTTTTTGCTGCTTAAGGTGGAAATTTAGGTCTTTGATTTAGTCCTTTTTTCTAACATAGACATTTAAAGCCCTAAATCTTCCTCTAAGCCCAGATTTATCTGCATCCTACAAATTTTGTTATGTTGTACATTTTTTATTCTTCAGTTGGAAATATTTTCTAATTTCCCTTGTTTTTTTTTCTTCTTCTTTGACTGATGGGTTATATAGAAGTGGTTACTTAAATTTTGAAATATTTCAAGATTTTCTAGATATCTAATGGTAATTGATTTCTAATTTCTATTGCAATCAGAGAATATTATTTTGATCCTTTGATATGATTTTGAGCCTTTGATTTTTTTTTTTTAGATTTGTTTTGTGGCTCAGCATGTAAACTGCCTTGGTGAATATTTTAGGTACAATTGAAAATAATGAGTATTTGCAGATTTTGGCTACAGTATTTTATAAATGTCAAATTGATTAAAAGTGGTATTTCAGTCCTTTTATATCCTTACTGATTTTTTGTGGTTTATTTGTTTTATCATTTGCTGAGAGAGAGAGAGGTGTTATAGTCTCCAAGTATGAATGTGAATTTCTCTATTTTTCTCTTTAGTTCTATCAATTTCTTCTTTTCGAATTTTGAAACTCTGTTATGAATATATATATATACACATTTATAATTATTAGGTCTTCTACATAAATGGATCTTTTAAAAATGACAAAATACTCACCTTATCTCTGGTAATATTTGTTGTCTTAAAATCCAGTTTGTCTGATTTTAATATAGCCACCAGCTTTCTCATGTTTATTGTTTGCATGGAACATCTTTTTCCAATATTTTCCTTTCAATCAACCTTTCTCCCTCTCCCTCTCCTTCTTCCTCTTCCTCTTCCCTTTCTTCTTCTTTCTCTTTCTTCCTTCTTCCTTCTTCTTTCTTTCCTTCTTCTTCTTCTTCCTCCTCCTCCTCCTCTTCCTCTTCTTCCCCTTCCCCTCCTCCTCCTCTTCCTCTTTTTCCCCTTCCCCTTCCCCTCCTCCTCCTCTTCCTCTTCCTCCCCTTCCTCTTCTTCCCCTTCCCCTCCTCCTCCTCCTCCTCCTTCTCCTTCTTCTTCTTCTCCTCCTTCTCCTCCTCCTCCTCCTTCTCCTCCTCCTCCTCCTTCTCCTCCTCCTCCTTCTCCTCCTTCTCCTCCTTCTCCTTCTCCTTCTCCTTCTTCACACAGTTTCACTCTGTTGCCCAGGCAGGACTGCAGTGCTGTGATCTCAACTCACCGCAACCTCCATCTGCTGGGTTCAAGTGATTCTCTTGCCTCAGCTTCCTGAGTAGCTGGGACTACAGGTGCACACCACCATGCCCAGCTAATATTTTGTATTTTCGGTAGAGATGGGGTTTCATCATGTTGACCAGGCTGCTCTCAAACTCCTCACCTCAAGTGATCGACCTGCCTCAGCCTCCCAAAGTTCTGGGATTACAGGCGTCAGTCACCATGCCCAGCCCAATCTATCTTCTTTTATCTGTGTTTTTATATTAATAATTAACATGTTACTTTTAAATTGCATATAGGTAAGTCTTGCTTTTCTATTCAGTCTGACAATTTCTGCCTTACAGTTGATGTGTTTAATCTATTTACATTTACTATAATAACATTTATGATTGGGTTTAAGTTTATCATTCTGGTATTTGTCATATCATTCTGGTATTTGTCATACGTTGCTTCATTTTTTTCCTGTATTCTTTTAGGGTAAATCAAATTTTTTTTATTACTCTATTTTGTCTTCTCTATTGACTTTGTAGCTATATTTTTTGTATTATTTTTATAGTGTTTGCTTTTTAGAAATTAGACTATGTATTTTAAATTATCACAGTTTACTTTCAAATACATTCCTAATGTTTCATGAGCAATGCAAGAAACAGAAATATAATTACATTCGCCTGCTTCTTGCCCTTTATGCTCTTGTTTTCATATATTTTACTTCTATTTATGCTATAAACTCCATAATGTATTATTATTTTTGCTTTTAACAGTGAGTTTTTTTTTTTCTTTGCAGAAGTTGGAAATATACATATTGTGTGTGTGTGTGTGTGTGTGTGTGTGTGTGTGTGTGACATGTCTAGGTATGGTTTTCTTTATGTTTATCTACTTGGGTTCACTGAGCTTCCTGGATCCATGGGTTGATTTTGGAAAATACTTGGCTACTATCTCGAAAAAAAAAGAAGAAAAAATAAATTTTCCTTGTTAACATTCCATTTTTTTCTCAGACTTATTTTGCAACTGGCTTCAAATAATTTGAAGAAAGGTTCATGGATTTCCCTTCAGCAGAGTTTGGGATCTGAACATTGGTGAGATTCCAGAAAATTCCTTATGCTTTACAATGTGGCTGCCAGCTGTTTTTCTTCTTTTTCCCATGGGGTGTTCTCTTTGCCCTCCAGTGTTGCCCCCAAATGTCTGCCTCTTGAGAGTTCTCCACCCAGTGGTCCTGCTTGCGTCTTTGGAGGATGGTGACAGTGCACTCAGTGGAGGCCGAGGGTGACTCAGAGGGATTTCTCTTGGATCTCCTGTCCTACCCCAGCTTCGATGTTGCAGTTGGAGAAGGCCCTGGATATCTCAGGGTAATCTACCACCCCAGCCCTACAGCATACTGGCCCTGTGCACTAGATAAGAACAATAGCAGAGGGTTGTGGGCTGGTGCAGACACACACTCTCCAGGGTCCTAATCTGCCACGCAACCCACTGACTGCTGCAAGTCTATTAAAAGTTTGGTGGGGCTGAGCGTGGTGGCTCATGTCTATAATCTCAGCACTTTGGGAGACCGAGGAGGGCAGATCACCTGAGGTCAGGAGTTTGAGACCAGCCTGGACAACATGGCAAAACCTCTCTTTACTAAAAATATGAAAATTAGCTGGGTGTGGTGGTGGGCACCTGTAATCCCAGCTACTTGGGAGCCTGAGAAAGAGAATTGCTTGAACCCAGAGGCAGAGGTTGCAGTGAGCCGAGATTGTGCCACTGCACTCCAGTCTGGGCGACAGAGCGGGATTCTGTCTCAAAAAATAAAAAAAAAAATTAATTAATTAAATAAATAAAAAACAAAACAAAATTAATTGAAAAAAAGTTTGGTGGTTTCTCCTTACCCCCATCCATGGCAGATTCATTTTTCTCTGCTCCTTCCTAGTGATGAAAATGGCTCTCTTCTTGCTAGGAAGGAATCTTCACTTTCTGAAATTTAGTTCATTTCACTTCTTTGCATCTGCAGCTCTCTGATAGGTTTTAAACAATTGTGATATTGTACCTTACCTGGTTCATTCTCATTGTTAGGGTGGGAGCAAGAGCTCAGTTCTTTTTGTTTTTATTTATTTACTTTCTATTTCCAGTAACTAGATGCCAATGTATGCAGCTGGGATAGGAATAGATTTGAGTGATCCCAACTCAAAATCCCGATTCCTTTCCTATGCCAAAAACTTTCTGTTGGATAAAGCTCATAATTTCTGACTCCTTCTCTCACTTGAAGTTGCCCCAAGAGGCTCTTCAGAGCCCATTAAATGGATTTCTGTTGGGCCCACCCATCAGTGTTACGGAGACGTCTAAATGTCACTATTCAAGGCATGGCAAACTCCTCACCCCTCAGCTACCCAATGCATCTATTGTTACAGTAAGAATACGCTGGAGAGGGGCAATCCCTCAAAAGCATTTTCAGCTTGGGTGACATCAAGGCTTACAGAAAAGGGAGCGATTTCAGGGTGAGAGTAGGGTAGGAACACCTACCTACTAACGTTTCTTTGGTATCTTCTCTGAGCCACCCTTTTGTAGTTAATCCTGTGGTACCTCCTTGAGATAGGTCTTCTCATTTAACCCACAAGGAAGCTGAGACTCCACGTCGGGATATAACTTGCTGGAGGTAAGTGGCAGAGCTGGGATTTAAACCCACATCTGACTCAGCCTAAAACCTAGGCTTAAAAAAATTTTTTTTGACCAACATGGAGCAAGGCATGGCAGAAGATGGAGTAGGCAGACCACTGCTCCCCAGTTGGGCCTGGGACTGACCCGGCAGGTGTCGGCCCTGGGGTCAGAACCATGTTGGAGGCTGTAGCTTCTGAGGACATTGCTCTTCTGTCAGGATCCCACCTCACAATGGATTCAGGTACTCTCTGGTAACCTTGAGCAGTGCGTTTAGTTTTTTTCTGAACATCAGCAAATTGGAGTTGTCCCAAATTCTTCTAAAACCTTCCTGTGGGAAATTGGGAGCCACTCCTCCAAAGGTCTCTCTCCCAATAACTGGATTTATAGAAAGGAAAGGACAGAAAGAAGCAGCCCCCATGTTCACCCCAGCCCCTGCCCATCCCAGTCTGCACAAGCCTTCTCGCCACACCAGAGGCCACCTCACACTCGACCTCTTCTCCCTGGCACAGTGGCTCACACAGGAAAAGCCAAAGTGTAATTAGCTAATAGCAGAGCTCCTCCGTTAATGGAAAGGGCATTTCAAACTTACTTATGCAAACTGATACCGTGGGATTTGTGAGAAATCATCAATAGGATGCAACAGAGAGGACTCACAGGTCACTTGTCAAGTGGGGACAAAGCTTTTCTCATTTAAGCTTTGAGACCCAGAGTGGGTCCCTGAATCGCTGGCCTGCTGGGATGTGAGAGCACTGGGGGAGGAAGCTGTGACCCCTTTTTGGAGCATCTTTTCCCTCATAACAGTTCCGGTCAGGACTGCTACATACCCAACAGGCATAATCTCAGCTGTTCCTCACCACAACCCAGTGAGGTAGGTACTAGTATTGTCCCCATTTTATAGCTGAGGAAACTGAGACTCAGAGAGTAAGTAACTAGACTAACTTTAAGCATCTGGTCAATGGTGAGCCTGGAACATGAGCCCAAGACTGCTTGAATTGCAAGTCTAGGTGGTTAACCACTTTCCTGGTACCTTTCCATTCAGCAGTTGGCCTACTCTAAAACCTAGGTTACTAATAGAAGATGACATGGAATCCTCCGAGGCTGGTTATTGATTACCACACCTCTTTTCTCCTTTTCTTGGGCTCATGCCCACACTATATTTCCCAGACTCCCTTGCAGTTGGGTGTAGCCATGTGACTGAGAGCTGGCCAATGTCATGTGAGTAGAAGTGTTTCCCCTCTACCCCCTTAGGTGATCTTCATGCTCATTCTGTGACTGGAGTGGAAGTGATTTCCAGGACCACCTTGAGAGCCATGTGTTAAAGGTGGTTGACCCATAAATTAGAAAGAGTCTGGGTCCCTGATTCACCACTTGGAGGAGAATATTCCTACCAAGCATACCTGTATCACACTCTTTTATTGGGTTAACCCACTTATACATGAAGGTTTACCAGTTGTAGCAACTGATGCTACCTTAAGCTATGCAAGTGTTACCCATCAGGAAGGGGTTGGAGGGCCACTGAGGAGCTGAGGGCATGACCCTGAATACTCCCTCTGCTTAACTTGCCTAGGGAGGAAGGGGTGAGGAAGCTCGGTCTTTCTTGTTGCACAGATTCGGGTTTGGGTGCAAGGCTTAATGGATTAATGAACCTTGAACAATTTAATTTTTCTAAAATCACTGTTTTTCTGAAAGTTAGAATGATATTTGCATCATTCTGTATGAATTTAATTTAGTCAACAGATTTTGTTGAGCACTTACTCTGTGTTGATAATTGTTCTAGGTGCTAGGGAGAGGAGCAGTGAGCAAACACAAAATTCCTGCCTGTTTAGAACTGATCTTCTAGTGGTGGTGGTTGGGGCCAGGAGCAGCTGGACAGTGAATTACTAAGTAAGTATGCCACGTGGTGACTAGTGATGTGGGGAACTAATAAAGCAGAGTCGGGGGAGTGAGAATACCAAGCATGATGGGTGGAGGGCAGGTGGTCAGGGAAGGTGTGTCTACTTGAGGACATTTGAGTAGATACCTGAAGGTAAAGAAGTGGGCCATGGAGATCTTTGGGGAAAGGGTGCTGCAGGCAGAGGGACTGCAGGGTCATTGTAAAGGCCCCAGGCCAGAGAGCATGTGTCATGTTGGAGGAGCAGCAAGGCGGTTGGTGTGGCTGGAGTGGTGAGGGCCAGGTAAGTGTGGTCATGCTGGAAAAAGCATCCTTCACACCACGTGCATATATGTAGATAGTCCGTAAATGTTGTCCTTCCTTTCTAGATGATGGCTTTGTAGTCTTCCAGGGAAATCCTCATTGGTAAGAACAGACAAATAGATGAAAATTGAAGCAAATCAAACACAAATTTTCTTTATTGACTTTTATTTCACTAGGAGGCATTGTCTTTTTAGTCCAAGGCTCTAGTTCCTGTATCATACAAATGCTTCTGGCAAAGGATAATATTTCAAGCTATTTTGGTCATTAAACCTTAAAGAGGTTGATTGCAAATTTGGCTGAGGTGAGTGGAGGAGAAGGGACTGAGAGATCTGGTTGCCTGGAGAGTACTGAAGTGAAGATTGAGTGAGGGCCAGGGAAGGAGGGCAAAAGGGTGTGTGTGGAAGCTTAAGCCTGTGTGTTTTGAAGCTCCTCTGTGTTGTAACTTTTTGTGGGTGTCAAAGGAATTTACATCTGCAGACATCATTGATTCCCAGAAAGGATTGCTCCTAACTCACAAGTTCACCATGCATTGAATGAATGAATGAGTTTTCTATATCCCCAGGAAGGGATGATCCTTTCCTCCCACCCTGTCACTGAACACCAGGAGAAGAGCGATCGCCCGAAATACCCTCAGCTCCTGAAATGTCCACTGTCAACATTCTTGGTTACAGACATCTATTTCAAGCATAAAATAGATCTATTGAATATTTGGGATCATTAGGAGTTGAGGGGCAGGGAAAGCAAGTTCCAGGTTAAGCTTCCAGGAAAAGTACCCCAACCACACTGTAGAACTGGCCTGAAGATGAAACCACCATTGCAGCCACTGAGAACTCAATGACAGGAGCTTGTTGTTTCTACCCCATGCACAGCTGCTTCTAAAGAACTGATGCTCCTGTGTCAGTGAAGGGATTCCCTTGGCTGACTCCAGTTCCTTACACTGCTCACCTCTTCTTTTCTAAAACAAAATCTTATACAGATGTGTACAAAGACAGGACTGGGTCACAGGCCTGCATTCTAACTACAAGAGAGGCTGGCAGTTTGAGTTGTGACTACACTGGGGAGGCAGGAATGCTATCATGAGATTTTCCCCCAGTATAGAAAGGATCGGCAAAGATAGAGCCAATGTTCCCTGTAGGAGATGTCTACAGAAGGTCTGATGAAAATTCGAAGTCTTATTCAGAACAAAAGGCCTAGATTACCTTCCAGGGACCCTGGAAAGAATGATGCCCAGGAAGGTGGCCTCTGTCATGAAGTGATCACCAACCATGGCAATGTCAACGGGGAATGGCAAGGGGGAGTGCTGGGCATAGGGTCCAACTCCCAGGAAACTAGAAGGAGCCCAGGAAGCTAGAAGGCGAGCTTATGTCGGCCTGGTCTTTTTAACAGTGCTCCACCCTGCCAAGAGAACAAGGCCTTCATGGGAAATTATGAAGAACGAAAAAAAAAAATCATCTGAGTTTGGTTTGTGTGGGGATTTAATTACTGACTTATCCTGATGCTTATGTATACTTGCAGCTTAGAAAAGTGAAGAATTCTTTCTGGGACAGTTCTGGGAAACAGAAGCCCATACATGCTAAAAGGAACCAAGGAATGTTTTCCATTTATCCTGAGCTGGACACCAAACAAATGTGTTCCTCTTTCTTTGCTCACTTAGAAGTCCTCTTCCTGTTCTGGGTTAATCAACTTCAAGTTTGAAGGAGATGATGTTTATTTTCATCTTCGAATCTGACCTGAAAGCACTAAGAAATTATGAATAAATTTTAATACATTGGAACCCTATCTTAAACCACGATGTATAAGTGGATGAGTCACAATTCCAAGACAGCCCAATGCCCCACACGACTCAGACACAAATGACTTTGGTGCTCCCCAAATCACTTTCCCATGAAGGGCAAGGTTCTCTCGGTAGGGTGGGGCATGGTCAGAAAGGAGAACTTCAACTTCAGTTTCTGCTTCAAAACAGGCTTCCACGCTCAGATGGGCCCTGCCGTCTCAAACACGGCTCTTCACCCTCCCTGCCACACTTTGTCCTTGCTGGGCTTGCCATCCTTCAAGGCAGGCCAAGGGCCCCCCTCCAGGAAGTTGCCCCCTCATGGCAGGCACCTTGCTGGTAGCTCCCAATTATTTTGTGAGATGGGATGCAGAACAGAGTTGCTTTGGAAGCCCTGGAGGGCATTGAGGGTCTGACTTTTGGGCTGCAGGACTCCTGCAAAGCCTGATTCCTTGAAGACATCACTTTGACTTACTTGGTCCCAGAGCCTGTCTTGTTTTTAATTTCCCTGCTAAGTTTCTGTTCTCCAGCAATGTATAACCCCCTTTTTCTACCTCAATAACCTCAGTGGTAGCTCTCACCATGTTAAACAACGGTCTGATTTGGCATGGAAAAAAAGCAGTCAATTGTTCCCTTTAAATCTTAATGTTTTCAGCCCCGGGAACATTTGAAGTAACCATTTAATGAGAAGACTTCTGGTGAAGCATAGGTAAGATCTTAAAGGCTCTAATTGCTCCCCAGAGAAAGCTGTCAGGGCTAAGTAACCTCATTCAGGTTGTGTACGCAGAGCAGGGAGAGCAAAACAAGGCAGAAGTGAAGAGTGGAGGCTGAGGGCGCAGAAGTTACGGAGACTTCTTGGACCTGGAAGTATTTCCGGAGTTGTGCCTTGCGCTGTCTGTTTTGGGTACCTGCTGGCTGACTGCTATGCCCCCAAATGGTCAAACAAATGACTTACTCTTTCCTGGGTCTAGTTGCCTTCTAATTTGGAACTCAAATTATAGTTCTTTCTTCTCCTCTTTCATTTAAATACAAAACAAAACAAAACAAAATCTGAAACTATTTTTCCTTCTAACCCCCATTTGAACTTTTTATTCGTTTTATTTGTATTCATTTGCTTATTCATTGCACGAATATTCATCACGTTTCCCCGGGGTTTCGGACACTGTCCTAGGCACTAGGGCTGCACCCTATTATTTATGCATTGTTGGTTTAGTGGCAATAAGATGAATTTCTGCACAAGGGTCAAGAGAACAGATGCACATCACATCTGCTGCCAGGGGGCACCTCCTAGGCCAATATCCCCTGCCTCTAAGTTTGGGCTGTGTGAGGTAGAATGGGGGAGTTCTACCATACAATAAGAATGTTCACTGTGTGCCCAAGGCACGTGGAGAGCGAGGCACTTTGGAAATTGGGCTCAAAATGACTTCTTATTTAATTGAAACAAAAAGCCCTTTGTGTGAGCCTTGCTCCTTCCAGTCCACGGAGGCGGTCTGTTTGCTCTGACAGCAGCCCTGCAGCCCCTGAGCTGCCTCAGGTGAAACGCTGCCTGGCTGCCAATGGCCACACTGCCTGTGACCATTATAGGGCCTAAGTGGGTTTAGGAGCCATACCCTTGGAATTAAGTAAGAAAAATGGAGGTGAGAGCAGGGCACTCTGCAGCCCATACTATTCAGTCTTCTCTTGATGTGACTGAGACTTAAATTGGGAAGTATTTGGCTGATGGCGAGGGCAGATAAACGTTACGGATTTGATGTAATCCCAGACCTCAGACTTGAAACGGAGCTTGACCCTTCCCTTTGAGCACTTTTATGCAATACTACTGGACATGTAGTAACAAGAAAGGAAACAGAGGGAGGATATCGGTGCAGCCATGTGTCGAGTCTGGGAGAGAAAATGACAGTGGGAGCAAGGCAGGAGATGTGAATCAAATCAGGGGTTGAAACAGCAGAAGAGAATTCCATAAAGTTAGACCTTGTGACGGGGATGTAATGGATTTTGGGGAAGGGGGCTAGGAATGTCATCTGGCTGTTTAGAAATCCAGTATAACCGTATAGCCTGAAATTCAATTTATAATTATTACAAATTGCACATATGTGTCCTTGTAAGACTGTGGGGGTGGGTGGAGCAGCTTTCGCTCTGCCTGATTTTCACACAGGGAAACTGAGGCACAGGAAGTTTCTATGACTTGCTCGGGGTTGTAAAACTGGTGGCTAAATTTTGTATAAAATATAGTGTGTGTATCCTCTCTTTCCATAGTGATGATGCCTTGAATGTGTCAAGTACATTTGCATTTATCATATCATTGGACCAGCCCAACAACCCTGCAGGAGGTGTAATGGGTGAGAAAACCAAGGACCAGTGAAAGACTGAAAATGGACTAGAATTCCCAATTCTTGGGCACTTTCTATGTGCTTTGTGCCTTGTGCATGCTGTCTCAAAAAATACTGTCTTTAAAAGATATCATTTATCGCTCATTTGGAGATGGGGAAGCTGAATTGTGGGAAGGGTAAGAGATATGCCCAAGACCACCTAACTAGTAAATAGTAGTCTTGAGATGCAGCTCCAGGTATATGACCCCAAAGCCTGGGCTGTTCCATGACAGCAGATGACTCCTGTGGTAGGAGGCTACCTGCCTGTGGACACCCAGCCCCTGTCAGGGCAGAGTTGGCCTTAGAACTCCATTTCTCCATGCCTAACGTTTCCACCAGACAAAGCGGCTTGCACAATAACAGCTTTGTGGTGAATAGCAGAAGTGTGGAATCCGAGAAGCCTGAGTTTGGTTCTGGGTTCTTCTACATGCTAGCAGAAGGTCTAGGGTGATTCTTTGGTCTCCCACAGTGGTCCAGTTGCCACCTATATAAAATAAAGATGAAAACTCCCCCTTGGAAGGACTGTAATGAGAATTAGTGTGTGTAAACAGCTGACAGCTCTCAGGGTGTGGTGAGTGCTCAAGTGGTGATGGGTGTAGGGAGGGACAGCTGGGCGTCTGTTTCCTGATTTGGTCTCTTCGTGTTGCCCTATCCTGTCTTTCTGATTTCCACAGGTAGGCACACAGTTTCCTTTATTTATTTTTGAGACAGGGTCATGTTCTATCACCCAGGCTGGGGCATAGTAGTGCGATTACGGCTCACTGCAGCCTTGAATCTCCTGGGCTCAAACAATCCTCCCACCTCAGCCTCCCGAGTAGCTGGGACCACAGGTGTTCATCACCACACTTGGCTAGGTTTGTCTATTTTTTTTGTAGAGACAAGGTCTCACTTTGTTGCCCAGGTTGGTCACGAACTCCTGGGTTCAAGCAATCCTCCTGCTTTAGCCTCCTAAAATGTTGGGATTACAGGTGTAAGCCACTGTGCCCGGTGGGTACATAGTTTTGAAGCTTTCCTCTGCCCTCTCTCCTAGACCTCTCCTCTTTTTTCTTGATTTCTCTTCTGAGGTCTTGCCATGGATATGGAGTAAACTTGATTTTTCAGTCATATGTGCCGCAGCCAACGTGTGAGGGTACGGAATGGAGCCATCAGCTTCTCTTCTCCTGGAGCCCCTCCTTGGCTTCTGTATCCATCAGGTTCTTCAGAGAAACAGAACAAGGGGCTGGCAAGTCAGAATCCTGGAGGGCAGGCTGGTGGGCTGGAAACTCTCAGGCAGGAGCTGAAGCTGCACTTGCATTTCTTCTTTCTCAGGAGAACCTCAGTTTAGCTTTTAAGGCCTTTCAACTGATTGGATGAGGCCTACACACAGTATTGAGGCTAATTTCCATTACATAAAGTTAACTGATTATAGAGACCAACCACATGTACAAACACCTCCCCAACACCTACCTTTGTGTTTGGTTGGATAATTGGGTAGGATAGCTCAGTGACGTAGGTCCATAGGACTCATCGTCACAGTTTCCATGACCTGCCCTTGCACTAAGGCCCCCGTGGTGTCTCTGTCCTCCTTTTCCTCTGCCCACTCTTTAAGTATTTATGGTCATCAAGGCTCCATCGCTAGCACTTTGCTCATCCTAGATGCTCCTCTGGGTGGCCTTGTCTCCCCGCGGCTGCTGAACTATGGCTTATATGCTAGCAATTGCCTAGTTCTCATTTCAGGAAGCCTATTTCTGCTTGGCCACTGTACACCTGCACGGGATGCCCCCACTCCCTCAGCTCCCACCTTATCCCCCACTCCCTCCTGTCCACTTTCCGGGATTCTGCCCTTTCCCTTCACTTGGTCATCCCAACCAGAAATCTGGCTGCCATTCCCGACTCTTACCTCTCCATCTCTTGTCACATTCAATGGGTGACCAAGTCCTGATGATTTCTACCTATTAAATATGTCATTCACCTAGGTAACAAAACATTTATTGGTTATCTACACACAGCACAGACCTAGGATCTAGGGAGTTCTTAATCTTGGCACTATGGACATTTTGGGTCAGATAATTCTTTGTTGTGGGGAATGTTCTGTGCGCTGTATGATGTTTAGCAGCATTCCTCTTGTATTAGTTGCTCGGGCTGCCCTAACAGTGCCACAGGCTGAGGGGCATAAGCCATGGAAACTTATTTTCTCAAAGCTCTGAAGGCTGTGAGTCCAAGATCAAGGTGCCAGTAGGGTTGATTTCTCCTGAGGCCTTTCTCCTCGGCTTGTGGGCTGCAGCCTTATTGCTGTGTCCTCGCATGGCCTTTCCTCTGTGCGACCACATCCTTGGTTCCTTTCTTCTTCTTATAAGGGTGCTGGCCTTATTGGATTAGGGCCCCACTCTAAAGGCCTCACTTTAACTTAACTGCCTCTTTAAAGACCTTATCTACAAATACATTTACATTTTGAGGTACTGCGGATTAGAACTTCAACATAGGGATTTTAGGAGGGGCAAATTCAGTCCATACAACTGGTCTCTACCCACTAGATGCCAGTAGCATCCCTTACTCCAAGTTGAGACAACAATGAACAGTGTCCCCAGATACTGCCAGATGTTCCCTGGGGGCAAAATGGACCGTGTTGAGAATCACAGCTCTATACAACAGAAAGTTTCTGACAGTGACTGCACATTAGAATCACTTGGAGAAATTAAAACCAAACCACCCACAGAGATTCTGATTTAATTTAATTTTGGGTGGGGCCCAGGCAGGGATATTTTGCAAAAGCATTCCTGACTATTCTAACTTGCAGCCAGAGATGAGAACCTTCTAGGACCACTACAGTGGGCAAGATAGACAGTAAATAACAAATTTCATGATTAAAATTTTAAAATACGATTAAGATTATATTATGCATACTCTTTTGTAACATTCTCTTTTAAGTATCTTGAACATTTTCTTGTGCTGTTAGAGAATCTGCAATAAAAATTTTCATGAGTATATAGTGAAATGTGCTGCAAGTCACCTAATCAAGGTGCTATTATGTATTTTAGAGGGTTCAAACTCTCCTTTATCAACGTAATACTGCAAAGAATATTGCTGTATGCATATCTTTGTAAGCAGCTTTGATCATTTTCTTAGCATAAAATTTGAGAGGTAGAAAACCTGGGTCAAAGGGGTGAATATTTGTGTGGCTTTTGATACATATTACTAAATTGCCCCTCAGAAGTATTGTATTGATATAAAGCTCTGCTAACAGAATATACAGTTGATTCTTGAAAAATATGGGAGTTAGGGGCACTGATGCCCTGTGCACTTGAAAATTCAGGTATAACTTTTGACTCCTTGAAAACTTAACTATTAACAGGCTACTGTTGACCAGAAGCCCCACCGATAACATAAATGATTGATTAACACATATTTTGTATGTTATGTGTATATATACTATATTCTTACAATAAAGTAAGCTAGGGAAAAGAAAATGTTTTTAAAAAATCAGAAGGAAAAGACATTTGCAGTACTGTGCTGTATTTACTGACAGTAGAAGATGACATCATCTGTTTACAGGATGAATTTTTTTGTCTGAAATGGGCAAATGCAGCTGCAGACCTCCGTCTAAGGCACATATCAAGCAATTCAGCTTTTTCTTGTAATGTCATGACTTTTCTCTGCTTCTTGGGAGTACTTCCAGCATCACTAGCAGCACTTCGTGTGGATCCCATGGTGTTATTCAAGGTTTACGGCATTGCACTAAACACGATGAAAAGTATGAGAGAACCACAAGAGATCACTTTTCACTATGATACACAATTTACTGGAGAGACGAACTGCTCACCCGAAGATGATTAGAATCACACGGCGGCGATTTAAGCAGATAGTTGTAACGCTTGAGTCACCACAATAGCAACAGGAGGTGTCTATGAAATGACTACAATAGTACAGTACGTACTACAGTTAATTTTATGCAGCTCTGATTTAATACTATATCTTTACATTTGTTTACATATCTCTTGACTGTGAATGATGCCATGCATGTTCTGTGTTTGTGTGCATGTCTTGA
Organism: Papio anubis; assembly: GCF_008728515.1. Lineage (NCBI taxonomy): Eukaryota > Metazoa > Chordata > Mammalia > Primates > Cercopithecidae > Papio > Papio anubis. Next base: position 60,684,610 of record NC_044989.1, on the reverse strand, counting down.
TAAATTCTAACTTTTTATAATAGATCTATGTATACTTTATGGTAGTAAATGATAAAATAGACTAGTATCTACATATAGTTTATACATTCATGACATACCTTTTTCTTAATTTTTTCGATATTTCTAGTTTATACAATTGTTCTGCAAGTCTTTTTAAATTGTTGAAAAATCTTGAAAGGATTTTCTATATATATATTGAAAAAAATCCATGCATAAGTGGATACATGCACTTCAGACCTGTGTTGTTCAAGGGTCAACTGTATCAAAAATCATTGCCCTATGTCTCCACCAGCCTTGGGTATTTCAATTTTTGAAATTAAACAAAACGTAGTGCCTTGTTTTAATTTGAATTTCTTTGGTTATAATTGAAGCTAAACTTTTTTTTTTCAAATACTATATATTATTTGCAGTTTTCATTTTTGAATTGCTTGTTCATACCATTTGTCTATTTTTAACAATATTTTAATTTTTTATATTTATTTGCAAAAGCTGGTTATGAGCATATTAATTATCTGTTATATGTTGCAAGTTTTTTTAATCAAGTTTGTGTTTGCCTTTGGCATTTGCAAATGTCATGTTTATTTCTAAAAGTAACTTTGTTATATTTAAGTCTATTAATATTTCTTCTCTCTTTCCCTTTCTCTCTGCTCACCTTCCTTCCTAATTTTATTTATAGAAAACTTTTCCATATTCACCATCAGATCAATATTCATCTATGTTTTTGTTCTTTTATTATTATATTTTGAACATTTGATTTTCTAAATTTATTTGAAATTTTGGCATGCCATGTGAAGTAAGGAATGAATTTACATTTTCTTCCAAATAGTTACATAATTGTCCTGAAACCACTTCTTAATAATTTTATCTTTTCCTGTTGATTTGAAATGTCACATTTTCCTAGACGAAATCCTTATCTGACTGGGTCTGTTTTGGTGCTTTCTGTTCTGTTTTACTCTGCATCGTTTTCTTTGCTAGATTTCTAGTTTGTTTTGGCAGATGAAGTTCAAGTTCTTCTCATTTTAAATTTTTCAAAAGAATTTTTGAAATTCAGAATCTTTTGTTTCTTTCAGATTCTAAAAATTCCCATTGTGATTTTGAGTAAAAGTCCATTAACTTGGGGAGAATTTACAGCTTTCAGTATTACATCTTATCTTCCATACTCATGATATAGCACTTCTAGTTTCAAACATTCTTTATGGATCTTTGTAAAGCATGTTGTTTTCTTTATAACAGTCCCATATGTTGAATTTATTTTAAGGTACTTTGTATTTTTGTTGCTATTTGAAATGGACCCCTTTAACCATTATGTTTACTAGGTGGCTATTGTTGTTATTTAAGAAGCTGTTGTTTTAGATATATTTATTTTGTAGTTATCTAGTTTACTGAATAATTAGTTTCAATGGTTTATTAATTTTAGTTTTCTGGGTCATTGATTATGCAAACAGTGTTCATTTGGTCTTACTGTCAATGTTTGCATTTCATATTTCTTCTTGTCCTACTGCATTGGCTAAATGTCAGGAAAAAAATTCAGCTATATTGGGAACGACGAACATACTTAACCTGCCCTTGATATACTTTGATCTTTTTATCTATTCTAATATAAGATTGGTCAAAGTTTTGTAAGACTTTATTGTACTTTGTCTGATTTTTGTATTGACATTGTATTGCTTATTGTCTCTGTCAGATTTTTGTATGGGCATTATGCTAACCTGGCAAAATAAATGAGAGCTTTCAAAGAAATTATATGGTCTGGAACATTTTACATAAGAAAAGGATAGTTGATTTCTTAAAATTTTGAAAGAATTTGCCTATAAAACCTTCTGATTCTAATCTCTTGGCAAACTTTTCCAATTTCTGCCATAGCATTTGCTTGTTCAACTTTTAGGTATAATTTTGGTAGTCTACATTTTCTTAGAAAATTATCTGTTTTATAGAGATTTGATTTTTTAGATTTGTTGTAGTGTGGCACATGAAATTCTTGTCTAAGTAAAAATATTTTCATGTCTGTAGATTCATATACATTTTTGCTTCTAATTTTGAATAAAAAATAAAAATTTGAAAAAATAAAAATTTTTTGTCTTAAAATTATGTTCTATTCTTTTTCTTTTAAAAATACATTCACTTCCATTTTATTTTTGTTAATTGCATCTTATTTACTTTTTCTAAATTATTTAATTTGAAATTTTAGTTTATTCTTATCTTTTTAAAATTACTGATGAAACCATTTAAGGCTACGTGTTTTTCCTCTGACTCTGGATTTGAGAGCATCTCCTAAATTCATGTATAAACTTTTCTATGTAGTCTGAATTGAACTGTTATTTCTTCTTTAACTGAAAATTATTCATAAGTGAATTTTGACATTGTTAAGGAGCTGGGACTATTTTTTGGAAGGAGTGTTGTAATTTTTGTTAATCTCTAGATTTGTTCTAGGGTGCATTGAGGATGTGGTTGAAACAATTTCTACTTGTTTCCAACTAACTGTAATTTTCTTTCTGTAAGAGTCTTTTTAAGTTGAAATCTGAGTGTGTTCCTTTCCTATGTAAAATTCTTCAGTACTCCTCCATTACCTTCAGGATACAATCTTAAGTCCTTGACATGGCAAGACAAATTTTCTAGAATTTAGCCTTTATCAATTTATTCTAGCCTCATTTTTTGCCACTAACTCCCTTCTCCCCAGCACTAGTCAAGCCCTCCTGCCTCCCCATCACAAACCCACTGAGTTAAAAGCCCCTGCTTTGGGCTTCTGCTTTGTGTAGACCTCTAGTTCAGCACTTCTCTTTTATTACAGCTATGTGTCTACATGTCTGCCATCCTGTTAGCCAGTGAACCCCGTGGGGCCTTGGTCATTTTTGTGTTTTCAGTGTTGAGAGCAGTGCCTGGTATATACTAGGCATCAATAAATATTGGTTGGATTGACCTTGAACAGATGGGAGCATGGCATGAGCTCAGCTGGCTAAGGGGGCTGAGGCTGCAGATCCCAGTTTTACCGGTTGACTTTATTGATCCACAACAAAAGATCAGGTACAAAGATGTATTTGTAGAACAAGTGAAGTATGTGTTCCCTATTTGTAACAAATTATCATCCTTTATTGACAAGATTAAAGTCAATTCTAACTTTTTTTTGTGATGCTACCACAGAGTGGTGTACCTGTTCTTAATTTTAGGAGGAGAAGCAGTCTAGATCATGGAAAGCAGTTGGACCTGAAGCTGCATCTAGCAAGCAGTCAGTCTAATGTTTGCTCTGGCTGCCCCCACCCAGGCTTGCAAGCCCTCAGCTTCTGCAACTGTCGGAGAATACACTGGACAGGGTTATTTCTAATGATTTAAAAAAGCATCCTTGGTAAGTAGCAGGAAAAAAATAACTCACACCACCAAAAGAAGAAACATTTTTATTTTTTAATATTATTATTTTTAAACTACTTAGATTCCTGAAATAGAATGCAGAATTTTATGAGTTTGTGTGTTGCACATTTTTTTTTTGTTCCACAGAGATCTAATTAGGTTTCCAAAGTGTATATGATCCAGAAAAGCTTAAGAACAACTTACTTAGAGGGTTCCAAACTTGAGAACTAAGGGCCACAAGGCCTGATGAAATATTATTTCTTTTTCTTCCCAGATTTTCCCATCATATCATCCCCTTAACTGTCAGTCAATAAAAAATATTTAGAGCAGCTTCCATGTTGAATGAATTATTCTCTTCCAATTAGAAGAATAACAAGAAAAAAGGGCATGAGCTTGTCCTTGCCTTTTAGGAGCTTAAGGTGGGATTGGGGAGAGAGGAAAAATAAATGTGGAAAGTTAGCAAATAAGACTTCTGGTATAAGGCAAATACATTGACCACAGGCTGCAGCCTCCCCTTTCTACTTTGAATACTCACAAATGATAACAGAAAAGTTTTGCAAGCACATAGCTATGCTTAAACAAGAGTAAATTTCCATGATCAGATATGGAGAGGTTTCTGTAAAGTAATTTAACACAAAAGTCATACTGGAATTTGGAGGCCTTAGCTGTTAGGCTTGTGGGGAGTGGGAATGAAACTGGACTAATCAATGGGCTCTAACTGGAATCCCATTAGCTGGAGAACCTGGGGCTGGAGTTATACAACTTGTATAGAGCTAAGGCCTGAAAACACACTCTCCTCATTAAAGGTGGGAGGGGGCAGCAGAAACACCTTACTTTTGTGCCTAGGCTTATGGCTAAGGGTCTGAGGAATGCCACCCAGCATGACAAGACCTTGGCACCATCCTGTATGTTCAGGGCCAGGGCCAGTGAGCAGATTACTTTGAGATGAGAAGCCTGAGCCTTAGTATCAAGGCCTCCTTAAGACTACTTTGGGTTTTTAGAATGTATATGTAATATAAATAAATAATATACATACTGTGTATTATTACAGTTATGTGTCTACATGTCTGTCATTCCATTAGCCAGTGAACCCTGTGGGCTTTGGTCATTTTTGAGGTTTTGGTGTTGAGAACAGTATCTGCTATATACTAGGCATCAATATATATTGAGTATATATTGAGTCAATATATATATATACACACACACATATGTATTATTGAATCTCATTGAATCAGTATATGTATATAGATATATAGCTATATCAGTATATCTATATCTATTTACCTATCTACTGATCTACTGATACGTGTACGTGTGTATATACATACACACAAACACACACACACACACACAAATGTATCAGTCAATTTTCCTAAAAGATAAATTCACAAACAAAAATTACAAAATGCCCAGGAAGTTCGACACCATGGAAGATGAATAACAAATTCAGAAAATGGATGAACCAACATCCAAGGAAAAGAGATAATAGAGCAATCTAAAAAAAAAAAAAAAAAAAAAAAAGACACAAAGAATAATCTGAATGTTTTCAAAGATAAGGGAGGACATAGATATAATGAAATAAGAACAAAACACAGTGAAACAAGAGTAGGTGGTTATGAAAAGATTAGAAACTTCATAAATAAAGAAATAGTTACTGGAATAAAATTATTTAGTCCATGGGTGTTTTAGTTAACAAATCATGCTAAAAATTAGTAGCTTAAAACAATAAACACTTATTATTTCAGAGTTTCTTTGTGTCATCATTCAGGCATAGCTTAGCTGGTTGATTTTGGTTCAGGATCTCTCATGAGGTTATAGTTAATATATGAGCCAAATCTGCAGTCATCTGAAGTCTTGACTGGGGCTGAAGAATCTGCTTCTAGGATGGTTCACTCATGTAGTTGTTGGCCAAAGTCCTCAGTTTCCATAGTGCTGCTTGATGTATTCTTATAACACGGCAGCAGGCTTCTTCTATAGCATGTGATCCTAGAGAGAGCAAGGATTAAGAAAGCATAAGGCTTTTTATGATAAAGTCTTGGAATTTACACATTGTCACTTCCACCATATTCCATTAATTAGATCAGTCATCAAAACCAGACCTAACTCAAGAGGAGAAGAATTAGATTCCACCTCCTAGAGGAAAGACTTTGCAGATACATTTTAAAACATATGGTGGGATAAATAGCCTATTGTACACAGCAAAAAATGAATTAGGAAACTGGAAGACTGAGCTGAAGAAATGTTTCAAGATGTGACATAAGGAGCTAAAGGGATGAAAAACATGTAAAAGAAGTGAAGAGATCTGGAGGACAGATCAAAATGCCCCAATATAAATTTAATAGTGGTCCCAAGAGAAGGAAACAGAGAAGAAGATGCAGACAAAATATTTGAGGGTATAATGGCTGAGAATTTCCCAAGACTGAAGATAATATTTGCCAGGTTGAAAAAAATCTCATCAGGGCTGAAAAGTGTAAATAAAAATTAGCCAACTCTACAAAGTAGTCACATTGGCAAAAGGGTGGCAGAAGACACTGCTTCAAAGAAAACGAAGGGCAAGAGATTTCTAGGGATGGAATAGTGAGAAAACTCTTTGTAGGTGGTAGTGGGAAGGCTAGGTCTGTTTCAGGCCCAGAAGGCTGACTGTGCTCAGTAGAAAGGGACCAGCTTATTGGGCAGTCATGATGGTGCTCACGCATCTTCAACTGACCTTCCACTGGCTCCTGGGACAACTTCCTCCCCACCTGTGCCTCACCTCTGCCACTATAAAAAGTCTGGCAAAGATGAATGAGGGTGCCCTGGAACTCTGATACCCTGAGTGTAGTGGCAAGGCCTGAATACATCATGCTTTCTACCCCTCCACTCCTCAATGGGGCAGGATAAGGTCCCTTTCTGCTCCAGGCTCCTCTCTCCAGTTTTTGGGCCTCAAATGTCAAAATGCTGCAAACAAATAAATATATTTTTTCTTCTGCACTAAGGCCTAGACTTGCCACATTCCTGTTTATTTTCACCCCCAAAAGCTGTAATTAGTTGTCAGGCTTGATTTTCCCTGCAGACTCAGAGACAGGAATAAGTGTTAATTTGAACATTTGCAACTAACAAATACCTTCCCATTGGCCCACACATAACCCAGCAGTTTTGAGAGATGATGAATCCCCTAAGGAAGGCACAGGGTGGGGTGGAAGGTAGGTGGGGAGGGTGCAGGGAGGCAGGAGCTGGTGAAGTCCAGCCAGGCCTATCTTGCTGACACCACAAGGCCAAGACCTGGAGAAGTGGCAGCTTTAAAAAAGTGAAGGCCTTGATGGGAAGTGGCAGAAGGCAGCTAACTACACCCAAACTCACAAGAGATGAACACCACTGAACGGGAGCAAAAGCTTTGGCTGGGAAAATCAGTCATCTTAAGAGAGAAAACATTGTTGGGGGAAAAATATCTTTGACCAGGCAGTGTGATCCGACCCCATGAGAAATTTTTCTTAAGACCAAACCTTTGCCCTTTGCATCCTGATCTCCTGCCTCAGGCAGAGGCTGCCTGGATATATGTCTCTATGCTGAGGTCACTATTGTCTAAGGTTCATTAAAGCGGGTCTGAGGGAACAAGTTTCGGGGGATGGAAAGGAAAAAAGTATTGGCAAGGAGAAATCAGAGTCATAAAACCACAATAATTCGATCTGCCACATAAACTTTCACAGTCAGTTCAGAGTTCATTCATGGTTCTTTTTCTCCCTCCTGTTGCTGCTGTTGTATTTTCCCTGTCTGCAATTTTTTTTTTTTTAGCTTCCTGAAAACTATTTAAAAATTGGATAAAGAGAAGGCATCATCCACTTTTCCTCCCTTTAAGGGAAAAAAGAGGTTTCCAATATCACCAAGCAGGATGGCCATTTATTCCTTTTGGTTTCATTTCTAATCCCTGGGGATATTGAGGGAAAGTGGGCACTCTATCTTCCCCTCCTCTTTGTTTCATTCCTCTTGTTCTGTGTCTCTTAATCACTCGGTCACATTCTAGATCTTTCTTTTTGTTTCTTCTTCTCTCTGGGTATTCTGGTCTTTCTCTTTGGCTACAGCCTCTACATAACCAGACCCACACCCAATATATCAGCGAGGCATTCAGCATCCTAGGCCAGCCACAATCTCACAGCCTGCACAGCAGGCACATTCCCGGTTGTATTTTCAACCTTGTTTCAGCACCCCTAGGCAGTGTGCACGCTGAGAAACTTTGGTTCTTTTAGCTCTCTGGATGATCTTTTATTTTAGTGACCCTGGGCAGAACACAAACTGAGCTCAGGCTGCAGACCGAGACCTGACCTCTTTTTATGTAGCTGTGTCGAAAGGGGCATCTGTGGGATAGCCAGGTTTTCAGGCCAATAGTTTTGGGATGGCTGCACGTGCACGTGCCCGCACACACACAAACACACATGGCATTGCAGAGAAATTGATTTATTTTTGGGGTGGTATTTGATTCCTATAAAGTAATTTGAAAACTTCTATTTCCCATTTTCCTTATTATTATTATTATTTTTTTTAATGAGAGAAGGAAATGGGTGATACCTCCAGCCAAAGCTGTCATGTTATGAGGCAGGCAGGGGACTCAGCAAAGAGTGTGGTCTTTTGGGTAAAGAAATCACGGCTGGGAGAAGGGAGGGCTAGAAACTGCATGATGGCAGGGAGGCTGCTGGACTCTCCTCCTTTGCAACCGGGCACTAGCTGCAGGATGATTCAGGTGCAGTCAGTTTTTTTTTTTTTTGACTCAAGGACTCCAAATGATTCTGAAGACAAGGGGAAAGCATGGCATGTTGACATGAAATCTGAGGCTTTCTTGGGTGTTGTGGTGGGTGCGAATGAAGGTTAGGTTTTCAATGAGTTTGAACAGCACACCAGAATTTTAGGGAAAGAATTGGTATTTACAAATTGTTGAATCTTTCTCAGTGAAGGGGGGGCTGGTCTACATGCTTGGGGTCCCAGGCATTTCAGATATTTGTAGCAAACACAGGGCAGGAAGGATGAGACCAGCTGCCTAGCGATTAGTAACAGTTTCTCTGCTGGTCTGAGTATCTGAGACCCCTGGAGTTCTGCACCTTGCCTGGGTTTTGGGACCCAGGCTTATTGATAGCTGAGTGGAGGAAGACATGCACCAGTCTCTTGTCTCATAAATAAAACAGTAACTCAGAATCTTGGCCTTTAATCCCATGGCTATTTGCACAATTACCTCCTCATGACCAGCGCTAATCCTCAGCAAAACTGCAAAGTCAGGTGAATCTTGCCTCAGTGGCTTCAGCTTTTTTGTCTCCTCTCCTATCCCCTGGCTGGCCCACCCTCACGCATTTCCTCAGCTCCTACCTTCCCTCTCAACCTGGTGTTCTGGGTTCCTTTCTCTCTGCCCTATTAAAAAGTTCCGTAGACAACACAGACCTTAGTAACTCATATCTCAGCTTTCCCAAGAATGTTTGCATCTCTCATTATATTCTAAAAGGCTTTGTCCTTTATGGGAGGATAGAATGCAAGTTCCATGGGGATAGATATTTTTGTTAGTTTCGTTTGCTGTGGTATCCCCAGGACCTAGGGCAGTGCCCAGTGTATGGCAGATGATCAAGAAACTTAATTGAGTGAATGAGTCCACTAAGTGAATTCAGGTTTTGGTCAGCACATAGGGACAGCTCTTCCCTGTGTGGGGAGCAGCTGGAGAGAGACAGGCACTGAAACTGCCCCTACTCTCTCTAAGGTTTCACACACAGGCTACCACCTCCTCCAACCCCGCAGAAGGCCAATCCCTTAAATAACTTTTTAAAGACGCAACTTTCTTTCGTCAGACTCTCTGGGATACTAAAATCCCCTGCTTCGGTTTCTGGCAAACTTTCCATTCTTTCATGGCAAAGATGGTTTCCTTTCCCACTCTCCCAGGCCCCCAGCTTCATTACGGTGACCTCTTTTAGCATGGTGGTCAGTGCCTAATGTTCATTCGCCCCCGGGGGATCCCAAAGCTGCATATGCAATGCCCACCTCTGTCCTCACGGCGACGGGAATAGAACAGTGTCTTCCCTTTCGCAAACCTCCAGTGCCTGCGTCTCCTTTGCACGACTGACTGCTTAACAGTAAAATCGATCTGCTTCTAGGCAGGGGCTTCAGGCCTGGTGACTTGGCCTTAAACAAAGTCACGCCTGCAAAGGACGATTGCTCAGAGCTGTCCCTCTCTGAGGACTGCCCCTTGTTAAGGTGTGAGATGGAAAGTCGACAATGGAGTTAAAATATTTTGGGTTGTTTGGGGAGCTATTTTTAATACGTGCAAGGGCTGTAGTAGTCCTTGTTTAGAATATCTTCAGTTTGCCAGGGAGCTCTGCGCATGGAAAATGTGAGCCAAAGGCCTGAGGTGGAAAGGGAATCTAAATGACCTGGACATGTATCCGCTGTTCCGAGCAGCTGGGGGTGTGGGTTCTGTGTGTATTAGGGAAGGCTTTTCTTTTATTTCTAGACAGTCTCTCTCTCACCTTTCAGTGGGCATGTAAATACCCATCAGCACCCTGGTCCGCAGGACTGTCCCAGCCAGCTGTACCATCCACAGCGGATTGTATACATAATGCAACACCATTAACTGTAATGCTGTCACTCGGCAGAAAGAGCGCTGGGGAAGTGCTGGGTGGAAGGCAGGAAGCTGCTGACCAGCTGGCTCTCGTTTATGTAATCATAAACTCAAACCTGCATCTCTCTGAAAGCAAGAAAAATCACCCACCCACCTTTAGAGTACACTTTTACACAAATTAATGTCATTTTCTTTTCCAACAGTATTGACTGCAGGGCTGAATTTGGCCCGGCAGACACAGGGAAGCAGGAAGCACGCTAAGAGCAGCTGAGTTAACGGCATCCCTCTCAAGAAAGAGGATTCTCTGAGCAGGGTGAGAGAACAGAGGGAGAAGAAGATGAAGAAGAAAAAGAAGGAGAAGGAGGAAAAAAACCCAACAACTTGCAAACACATCCACCTCCCTGTGTGCCGCTGCTGCTTGGATGCATCTAAGATGGCACCTTGGTGCCCTGCCACATTCGGTCTCCTTGGTACCGAAGCGGCGCTCAGCTTCTTGTCACTGAGTGGATGATGATTATCTGCACCAGGGTCTCAAGGGTGCTCAGGCTTTGCTGGCGATTGGAGCTGAGATGCTTCAGCTGAAGGATTTTAAAAGCTATACAAGGCCAAAGAACCATTACCAGTCACTTGCTGTGTGATGCCTGTTGAAGAGGGGGTGGGTATGAAAAGGAGGGGTGCTGGGGGAGCCAGCAAGGGGAGGGCATGATATCTTTATCCCCTCCCTGTCCTCTCACTCTCCCTCTCTCCTCCCACCTCTCCACTTCCCCATGCCTTTTTAGCCACTGTACCCTTGCTGAGGCATGACAAGGTTATGTCAGTGTGGTCTGAGAATCTATTGATCACGGCCATCAAAGATCTTTGCAGGAGTTTAGGGATTTGGTGCTTTGCATAACACCCCACTCATCTCCGTTAACTCTTCCTGTTCCAGCCTGGGCTTCTACCACCTCAGAGCTGAGTTGTTTGCAAAACTTGCTAATTCCTGTGACAGCTGCTTTCCGAACTGTACTCAGAAAGCTGTCAAAACCATTGTAATTACTATTATAACAGAGCTCAGGTGCATGACCCAGGCAGCTAAGAAGAGATGGGATTGGATGAGACATAGCAAAGGGAAAAAACCCACATATAGCTAGTAACCCCGCATGCATGTGCCTATTCACAGACACACGCACATGTTTGCCTCATCTTCCCCTTGGAGGACCACAAAAGAAAGGTTCAATAAGCAGAAGGGATCTTGTTGATCTCCTATCCAGGTGAATTTTCTTTGAATCAGTGGAAAAAAAAGAGATGCTAGAAACTACTGAGTTGTATACTTGCATTCTGACATGTAACATCTCTCAATAAATATATATTGAGTATGGACTGTGGAGTCAGCACTATCCTAGATGCTGCAGCTAAGCAGGATATAAGACAGACAAAAATCCCTGTCCTCATGGAGCTGTCAGTCTGGATGCAGTGATACAAAGCTTCCTGTCTTCAAAGTCTATGAGTGACTGAGGCCTCCCCTGTGACCAAATCATGACTGGATCAGTATTTTCCCCTAGTGCAATTTGCACAAATACACGTACACACTCACATATAATACTTATAGACTTTAATAGTAAAAGAGTAAGAAAATATCTGAAATATTTCTCTTTGGAGTCTGCAAAAACAGGAAAAACTAAAATGTCCCAAACCATGAACCTCAAAGAAAAGTGACACTAGTTTTCAGCCTGATGATGCACTCTGTCCTGGGAGGTGTTTGCGTTAGCTAGATTTTACCCACCTGGAAGGACAATTACAAGGGCTTGCAGTGCATGGAAAAATCTAAGTATTTCTTACAGTAAGAGAGAGGTGGTAGTTCTCCACAGGCTCTAGGATGGGCAGTGCCCGTGGGTACCTGCCCATAGGTTTCCTGGGATGCTGCAGGGAGAGTAGGTTCAGAATACAGAGATGTGAGTGGAGTGGTCCTGGACAGGAGGCTGCAGAGTTAGAGGACTGGCCTTCAGAGCAAAACTGTATTTTGCAAAGGATCTTGGGGGCCCTTCTGGGATGCAGGGCATCATGAACCCCCCAGATGGTGGCCAGGCTTGTGGTCCTGGTTGGTTTATACCACAGAGCATCCTATTCAGGGCACAGCAGAGTACCCGGGTGTCTAAGGACCAGGGCACATTCAGCCTGCCTGAGGAGTCTTTTGGCCACATGTGACAACAGATGAGCTTCTGGTTGTTCCTCCCTGCCCTTAGCACCGGGTGTCACTGCAGGGAGGGTGGATCCCTTTAAAGACCTGTAGGGGCCAGGAATTAATCTACCTGGCTGAAGGAGGGAGTGGGTAGAAGCTGAGAGGAAGGGAGGGGCAAGAGCACAAAAAGTTTGACAGAGGGGAGGAAAGAGAGGGATCTTTTTGGCTCAGCAATTCTCAAACTCCTTCAGAATCCAGCTCTTCATCCTTGACTGTCCTAAAAGTCTCCTTTGTAGAGACTGATGTAACACCGTGGCTGAGCCCCAGACATTTTGTGCATTAGTGCTCTGCCTTTGCACATTTTGGGAGCGAGAGGGTTGGAATCCCAGGCACTTAGGTTTGCAGTGGGACTGCCGATTTCTCTGTTAACAGATTTGAGGAACAGTGGCATTTGCATGCAGGAGAGTCGTTACTTTGGAGGCAGGAGAATGTTGTGTCTGGGTTCTATGTTGGGAATGGGTAGTACTTGGCAATGTCACTGTTAGACCCGAAGCCTCCAATCTCAGAACGTCCATCTGAGTGGGAGCCGGCAGAGGGCTCACGCAGCACACAGCCCCATCCTGTGTGTCTAGCCTGCAGCAGGGTGGGGAGGGAGAGCTTCTTTCCTTTTTCTCTTCTTTTCTTTATCTTTACGCTGTCTTCAGAGTTGGTGGGGGGAGGGATACATTTTGGATGCTTCCCCTCAAAAGCCACCTTGAATTGAAAAAGCATGCCCACCCCAACCATGCTTTTGAATCACACAATGACTTTATTCATAAGGTCGTGCCTTTCAAGGCAATAGATGAGGAATGAAGATTCTGGGCCCACAGTGAAATCATCACTAGCTAAACCCAAAGAAGGGATGCTAGAAAGAGAAGTTGACATCTTCCTCCAAAAAGGGTTTATTTTTAAGCAATGAGAAGAAGACAAGGAGTGTGTGTCTGTAACATTCACGGGCCAAGCATAGCATAACTCTGCACGAAGACTACAAGCCACTTGAACTTGGCTTTGGTGATGCCCTGTGTATTTTTATAATAAACAAAAACACAAAAACAGAATTTCTAAAAACTGGCCCCAGCTCCAGAAAGGTCCTCCTCCTCTTTCTCCTCCTCCTTGTCAGACAGTTTCACTTCTACCATGTTTTTTCATTTCTCCTTTAGGTTCTTGTGCCTTTTTGAATACCTTTGTAGTGAGGAGCCGGCTGCCTCCCCACCTCTTCTCACTTCTGCTGTTTTGTGATCTTGCCGTTTTAATGAGAGCACAGTCAATAACTATGGAGAGGTGCTGACGACATTACAAAGGAACTTGCCCTTAACAAGTCAACTGTAGACGAGGTGCCAACAGGATGGACAAGAGGATTAAAGTATTTATGCCAAAATATCAGAAGCACACGCAGAATTAGCTCTCTTCGTGTTAGATATTTTACTTTTGGCAAGTCTGCATTTAAAAATCTTTTATCCTTGTTTTGCTTAAAGTATTACAATAAGCCCTGGATTTTTCACAGTTACACTTGTATATTTTCACAGCTGTTTTAATCAGAAAAAATTAATGTGCTTTTGATAGCTCAGAAATCTATCACTGGCAAAAGCTTTGCAAAGATGTGCTATGGAGCAGAGTGGAATTCTCAACATCATACATTTTGCTGGCTATTTGAAATTCATAGAATTTCTCCTAAATATTTTCTTTTGCAATTCTTGCCTAAATTAATCTAACAGCTCGGGCTGACTTCTTTGATAATCTCTTTTGTTATGAATGCAGGGATTGCTATTGTTAATGTTCTTTGGTAACCCAATGTGAACTGTCTATTATTGGAGGAAAATACAGTTGTTATTTTTGCATGTATTGGAAGCATTTCCTAAAATAAAATATACACCATAATGGATAGGCAGGACTGGCACTCTCGTTGGCGGCTTTATAGCTACTGACTTAACCAAAGCGCCCCCCTGGATTTTCACCAGCAGCTCATAAAAGAACTTGACTTTTGCTTCTCAAGGTCTGAGACTCATACAGATCCATGGACACTCAGCATCTCGGGCATGGTGACAGCACATGGCCTTGGACCCAAATGCTAGGTACACATCATGCACTGTGCAAGAGAGGAAATTAGGAGTAAAGTTCCTGGCAGCGTGTCAACAACACCAACACCAAAAATAATTTAAAAAACCCAAGCAATACAAAACAACTTGCAACAAGGGAAGGGAAAGATGGGAAAGGAACAAAAGAGATGAACAAAAGTCTCCATTTGCCCCGGTTTGCCTGGCAAAGAAGAGGCTGGTTTCAAGGGGAGGGGGAGTCAGTGGATTAATGTGAACTTTAATACCGAAGCAGTGCGTGTTTATTGCTGGTGACCACAAGACATAAATCTTGCAAGCACAATATACAATGCGATGCAGCCCCCAGTTTTTTTTCCCTCTCCAGTCTCAATTTGTGTGTAAGTGTGTGTTAAGTGCTGGTGAAAAATAGTGACCTTTAATAAAGGATTGTATCCTGCGACTATTTTCCCAGACACACAGTGACCTTTCAAACCAGACTGAGGTGAGGGGTGTGGAGTTTGGACTTTGAACCGGCCAGACCCTGCTGCGCTCCTCTGTTAGCCTGGCCACTTTTTATTGTGTCACCAGGGAGTGTTCTGTATGCAAAGCAGGCTGGGCTGGCAGCCTGAACCTTTGCAAATCAATTTGTCTGTGAAGGCGAGTCCACTGGAGTGAAAGATGGTCTAACAGGGCACACTGCCCCCTCTCTTTGTGACATCATCGCCTGTGGTACTCTTGTCAGTCATGTCTGCCCAAAGGATGGTTGGAAAGGGGGGCCATGCTGGGGAGGGGGTGAAAGGGTGGGAGGGGTTAATCCTCATGACCAACTGTGGCCTGAGGGACAAGGGGCGTTCTTCTTAAGAGGACAAAGCTGGGGGTGGATGATCTGCCTGGTTGGGAGGGTGTTGGGGGAGGGCGCCATTCACTTTCAATATTGTTGCCTGAATGTGGAAGCCAACTCTACTGTTTCTTCTCTCTTCTGGGTCTAGGTATTGTTATAGGAAGGGATCACTATCTCCTTTGGACCAAGAGAGTGTCAGGTCCTATGGAAATGTTGAAGGTCATAGTAGCAAGAAGGTTCACACTTGCCAACGGAGCTGGCACCCATGAACTCTAACTTTTGACTATTTACCGTCAAAGACCTTGAGCTACAATCCCATCTCATACCAAAGCTTTCCATAAGGGTTAATATTATTATTGATTTCCCTAAGTCTTTCCAACATCCACGACTGTGCATTAATCAGTAGCTAAAAAAGTCAGAAAAGATAGAAAAATTTAATTACTTTGTTCTCTAATTCAAATTTCCTCAAGAAGTCCTTCTAAAGATATGAAAATCCTGCATTTTTGATAAAACAGTGGTTAGATCAATTTCCATGTAAGCAATGAATCATCTTTATACATCACAAAAGATGCGGAGCAAAGTTTGACTTACCAAAGAAAGGCTGACTGATTAGTCTCTGGGTGAACTGTCTGGTGAGAAGACCCAGATTCCTGACTCCTGCACAGGTTTAACATGAAGCCCTCCAAGGAACCTTTCAGAACTGCAGCAATGACTTCTGATGGCTTCAGAGTGGGGTGAGCTTCAGTTCTAATCCTTGCTCTATCACTTGCCAGATTATAAGAACTTCAGCAAGCTACCAACCTCTTTAAGCCTTGGCTCCCTCATCTATGAAATGGGGATAAGGCATATCGACTGCATGGGGTTCTTGTGAGAAGGAAGAGTTCAGATGCTTCCACTGCTTGGCAGAGTGCTGGCATGTAGTTACCTTCCATAAGCGGCAGCCCTGGTAATAATATCGTAAGTGATGATTATTGAGGTTGGGTACTAAACGGGATGTTGCTGTCTACAGATAGATGAAGGATAATTCGGGTTTTAAATAGCTTTATCATCCATGAAGCATTTGTTTCAACTTAAAGATCCTGGGATGTTTGAGGAGAAGTTGTATTTTATTTTGCAAATTGTCACATTGGATTTAAGATGATTGACATGTGCATCATATATATGTAGCATCATATATGTATGCATATATATGATGTGTATATACACACAGAGAAATATATATTTGTGCTATACACACATCATTTATTTTTCCTGACTACCAAGCTATTTTCAGTTATAACCCTCAAGCATAGGACACTAAAATTTATTTGTGTATCATGTCCTTTCTACATGGGATCACAGGATGATTTGCGGAGAGTCAGTGGCAAACTGACAGGGAGAAAATGTTTTTGGGAGCAGGATTTGAAGGCGGAAGTCACTGTGAGGCAAGGCTAGCCATCCATTTGTAAAGAGCACAGACGTGATTGGCATGGGCTGAAGACTGAAAGAAGAATTCCCAAAACCGTTTAATTTTTAAGTTGAGTTTGAAGTTGAGTTTCACCATGAAAATGGTGAAAAGGAATAGGTTGAGTGTATCTCATTTTGAGGGAAATAATCTTACCTTTTTATTTAAGAACTCACAACTAAGGGAACATTAATGGGGGATTTGGAAAGTAATATGAGCAAAGGTAGAAATCTCAGAGAGACCTGAGGCAGCATAGAGTATTCTAGGTGAGGAAAAGGAAATATTAGAGGCAGAAAGCTAAGAATGAGGTCACATATCAGATATTGGAATCAAAGTTAGGATGCTAGAATTCCTTTAAGGATAGCAAGAAAAAACAAGAAACAAACAAAAAACCAAAACAGAGAATACAGAAACAACCACAAAAACAATTCTTTTAACCACAAGTTAGTGGTGTAGAATGAAGCCTTGAAATAGCAAGCTAAAAAAAAAAAAGGTTATATTGAGTATCCCTTATAAAACAGTGAAGACTTTGAGATTGAAAGTAGATATAATTCTTAGCATGGAGTTAATGAATGATACATTCCAGAAAATGAAGAAAGGATGATAGACGAAGACATGCGGGTCTAGTCAGATCTTGTTTACGTGTTTCATGGATTCAGTTATCCAAGGTGTCAAATCCGGACCATAAGTGAGATGGTTCCAAAGCCTTACCCAATACAAGCAGCATTTGAGGTGGGCATCTTTCTGGTCCCTTGATTCAGCTCATCTTGCAGAGGGTTCCTTTGCACTCCCTAAGTGAGAGATGAATCAAGGCCAGGTTGAGAAACAGGAAAAGGGAGAGAAACTTCTTGGAATTGCATGAGCAGAAACCATTCTTAGAAAGGCTGGCTGTCCTAATACAGTTCAGTTTGTAGGCATAATGCTCTCAGTGTTCCCAGAGGCTGAGTTGGAAGAAGCCACGTGGGAAATTGGAAATAGCATGGCCCCTTTGTCCTTGCTATATTCTGCTCTGTTTTTCTTAGATGTTGGAAAACTCTCCTAGAATCCTGTCCTTCCATTGCTTATGAAGGCAGGGGATTACATTATCTCAGACCTCTTCTACAGTGACAGAAAGTTGATTACAGTTATCAACTGGAATTGTGGAAAAAAATGAGAAAAGATTAGGCATCTATAACAAGAAAAGGACAGATCATGGGTCCGTAGGGCAGGGCAGTTGCTAGCCAGGTGGAAGTGAAAGTCTGGGTGCAAGTGGTCTGGGAGGTGGAGGCTAACTCTGCTGGTAAAAGCTCAAACCTGCATTAGGGAAAGGAAACTCGGACACTGTTTTCTCCTCTCTGTCCACAAACGAGGAATAATAGAGCCATTTTCTGCTCTTGTTCTGGCCATAGGGTGTGTCCTAAGAGAGGTCACATTCTAAGACCCTGTCCAGTCTGAACTGAGGCATGACCATCTTGATCAGTCATAAGGAGATTTCTATGAAGAGGTGAGATGGAAAAGGGCAGGGCTTCTTATTCTAATATACTCA
Source organism: Papio anubis (assembly GCF_008728515.1). NCBI lineage: Eukaryota > Metazoa > Chordata > Mammalia > Primates > Cercopithecidae > Papio > Papio anubis. The sequence continues at coordinate 60,666,660 of NC_044989.1, read as the reverse complement.
AATTGGTAACATTAATTATCCATCAGATAAGAAATCAGGGCCTTGCCTGGCACCTCTGACAGCAGTAGGATGGGAGCTCCCTGGGGGTTTCCAGCTGCCTCGATGGCTGCTGGCTGTGGGTGATTCCTGGACCAGGTGCTGGGAGCATTCTACAAGATCACCTAGGGTAGTGCCTGATGAAAACGAGGTGTCTGGTAAGAGGGAGCTGTCTCATTGTGCTTTGACACTTAATTGTACAGTGTCTCTTCAATGACAAAGTGAAGACTTGAGGGCAGGCCCCATATCTGCACATTAAAATTCCTCAGGATCTCATACTAAACTGGCATGCAGTAGCCAGAAATGTAGCTGGTGAAATGACTTTGTTGTTTAGCTATTTAAGTGGTGAGTGAAGGGGAAGAGGTCCCAGAAAAAATCTCCCAGTCATTGGGAAGGGAGGTGGTAGGGAGAGGACTTGTGGGTGGTTAAGCTTATTTTTCTGAACCCTGATTAACTTTATCCACATGTTTTATATGCTTAGAGCTTATCTGATCTCCACATGGGCCATGAAAGCTACTGGGGCTGGGAACTCCTGCCTGTTACCAGTTAGACCTGGGGTTAGGACTAAAAACAAAAGAGCTTTACTTTGTGTAGCACTCCACCATTTTCTTTTTCTTTTTCTTTTCTTTTCTTTTCTTTTTTTTTTGAGATGGAGTTTCGCTCTCGTTGTCCAGGCTGGAGTGCAATGGTGTGATCTCAGCTCACTGCAACCTCCACTTCCTGGGTTCAAGTAATTCTCCTGCCTCAGCCTCCCGAGTAGCTGGGATTACAGGCATGGGCTGCCATGCCCGGCTAATTTTTGTATTTTTAATAGAGACAGGGTTCCATCATGTTGGTCAGGCTGGTCTTGAACTCCTGACCTCAGTTGATCCACCTGCCTCAGCCTCCCAAAATGCTGGGATTACAGGCGTGAGCCACCGCTCCTGGTCCACCATTTTTATTTTCTTACTTTCTTTTAAAATAGTTTTTAAATTAAGGTATGACTAACGTACAAAAAAGCTATAAATATTTAATGTACACAGTTGTCCTTGGGGGATTAGTTCCAGGACCACTACAGAGACCAAAATCTGGGGATGCCCAAGTCCCCTATATAAAATGATGCGGTATTTGCATATCACCTAGTCACATCCTCCTGCATACTTTAAATCATCTCTAGATTACATATAATACCTATTACAATGTAAATGTTATGTAAATAGATGTTATACTTTATTTTTAAATTTGTATTTTAAAATTGTCGTATTGTTATTTTTTATTGCTTTTTTTCTCAAAAATTTTTTGGGGTGGTTGGTTGAATCTGAGGATGTGGAACCCGTGGATATGGAGGGCTGACTGAATGCCCTGATGAGCTTGAAGATAAGTATACACCCCCGAAACCACCACCACAAACAATGCCATAAACTTAACCACTGTCTCTAAAAGTTTCCTCTCTCCTTTTTTCTACAATAAGGATGTTTAACATAAGATCTATCCTCTTAACAAATGTTTAAGTGTATAATATAGTATTGTTAACTATATGCACTGTGTTGTACAGTAGCTCTCTAGGATTTACTCATCTTGCATAACTGAAACTATGTACCTTTTGATCAACACTTCTCCAGTTCCCCCTCCTCCCAGCCCCTAGTAAGACTATTTTAGATTCCTCATATAAGTGAGCACTTCACCGTTTTCAAACTGCATTTGTAAAGCGGATCTCCAGGTAGAGTTGCAAGATAAAGTACAGGACACTCAACTACATTTGAATTTCAGATAAACAACAAATAATTTTTTAAATATTGCATGGTTCATACTTAGAACAAAAAATTTTGTTGTTTATCTGAATCTCAAATGTAGTTGGGCATCCTGTATTTTTTGTTGTTGTTGTTGTTAAATCTGGCAATTTTATCTCCAGGCAGAAGACTAGAATTGTGGTTAAAGCACAAACACTGCTAACATAGAAGTGGTTAGTACTTCAAGCTCTGCAACTTACTAACTTGGTGTCTTTGGGGAAGATTTCTTTTCTTTTGAGATGGAGTCTTGCTCTTGTTGCCCAGGCTATAGTGCAATGGCATGATCTCAGCTCACTGCAACCTTTGCCTCCAGGGTTCAAGTGATTCTCTTGCCTCAGTCTCCAGAGTAGCTGAGATTACAGGTGCCGGCCACCACACCTGAGCGATTTTTTGTATTTTTAGTAGAGATGGGGTTTCACCATGTTGGCCAGGCTGGTCTCGAACTCCACACCTCAAGTGATCCACCCCGCCTCGGCCTCCCAAAGTGCTGGGATTATAGGCATGAGCCACTGAGCTCAGCCTTCTTTTTCTTCTTCTTTTTTTTTCCCCCTGCAACCATGATTTTCTTGTGTGTTTATCATGCATTGTGTGCCAGGCTGTGCTGTGAGGACTTCATGAGATAATGCACATACAGGCTCAGTACATAGTGCTTGCTAAGAAAGGTATCGTTATTCTCTTATTCAAGCCTGGCACAAAAGACATGTGAGGAAGACACTGAGTCTTCATTTTAGAGAGGAGGAAACTGAGGCTCAAGGTGGTGAAGAACCTTGGTGAGGCTGATTTGAACTTGGATTCCAGAATCCTGCTCTTTTCTCCTTAGGCAGCTGGTAGGAAATTGCCAGGTGATTTCCAGGCCAGGGTCTTGCATTGTAGACTGTCAGTTCAGATGTCTCGGATGGGACTCAGAAGTTGGGGGTGAAAGGGGCAGTGGTGCAAACCCAGTGGAAATGGTTGCTAAACACAAAAGACAAGTAGGCGGTGTCTTCTTGGGCCAAACTCCCCAGTGAGCTGCTATCAGTAGCATTTGCTCGGGAATGAAACACACACAAAGTGTGTTCCTGAGAACTGCTAAGCAAGTGAACTTTCCCTTCCCTTGGGTCAGCACCTTCCCTCTCAGGGAGGCCTGGAGCCCTTGGGAGCCTTTTGCTTCTGTGATCCCTCTCCAGCCCCATGGAGGAGGGATGCTGGCTCGAGTACCCCATGTGGGGGTGGCAGCTGGCCTTTGCCATGGCTCCCACCTAATGAAAACATTGCAAGATGGACAAAGCATAAAGCAAAGCAGAGACACTGATGTGTGGGCAGGTGTGGGCCAAAAAAAAAAAAAAAAAAAAGTTCGAGCATGCAAAGTTGAATTGCTGAGACATGGGATATCTTAATAGCGTGGGAAAGGGGGATTATGAGATCAAAGGCTATGATAAGAGGGAGATTATTTCATCACAACTCTGCCACAAAGAGGGACAGTCACATAGGAAGAGCAGGCACTTACACATGCCCATTTCTTTGATTTCAAAGTGTGAAACACTCCACCAGATTCCACACAGCCTGCTCCCATTCCTGACTCCCCGTCCCTCCCGCCCCTGTCGCCTCCCACTACTGCCTGCTTTTGCTGGTAGAATGCAAGACTTCTAGTGAACACCAAATTTGCTTCCCTGGGATTTTAATTTTATTTCCAGCACATATTTTAATTTTTTCATAGTTAAGTGTTTTTCTCTGGCATTTGAGCATCCTGGCTTTTGCTTGAAGTCTCAGCCCATGTTCTTTATTTGTTTTAACATTGGGAGTCAATTTGGAGGTTTTAAACAAATTATTATTATTGCATTTTTAAGAAAAGGAAACCGGTTTGCCAGCATTATTTCTAATTCTTAAAATTCAAAGCGTTTGTTAGAGACTGTTCTTTGGTCTTGGAGATGGAGCCGAGTTTGGTTTATAGCCCGTTGTCTTCACAGCCATCTTGGTGACTAATACTGTAAGATGGATTTCCTTTTTTTTTTTCTCCTTCCTTGAAGTGGGTTTCAAATCCCCAAAGAATTTCTGGGAGGGGAAAAAATCCTTTAATTGAAAGCAAGAGAAAACAAAACAATAAAAACATAAGAGAGCTGACAGAAATATCATGTTTAATGAAACGAAGTTCCATCCCTACAGATGGAGGCACAGAATGACCTAAAGATAGAAAAACAAGTTTCCTTTATGTGCCTTGTAAAGCGTGGTTTTATTTTGAAGGTTGCCTGTGTGACTGACCAGAGCCTTGCCGAGCCCTTGAGAGAGCAGGCAAGAGGAGTCCAGTCGCCCCCCACCTCCTTCGAGTCTCCCAGGCATAATCCAGACTCAGACACTTACCTTCTGGGGTCTCAGTTTCTTCTTTGTAAATGGGCAGATTCTTGTCTACCTCCATGAGTTTTTATAGGATTCTTGGAGATGAGGTAAGGAAAGCTCTTGGCACAATGTCTGGCCCTTTTGAAATGATGCTGGCTGTTCCTGTGGCCTGATCTTCCCCACCTGTGAGGCTCTGTGTGCAGGCAGACCGTAATCTTCCATCGAGTGGGACTGGGCTTTGCACACCTGAGAGGCCTCCTGGGCCCTAATAATACCCGTGGACTGAACAAGTAACCAAGAAGAACAGAATCATTTAGGCAGATTTCTTAAACTAAGAAAGAAACCCTGAACTTCCTTTTCAAACAAATTAGGCAAAACATAGAAAAAAAATTTTTTTAAACTCCACAAATATGTAATTAACTCTATTTCATTAGTAATTAATGACTTGAAACTTTTCCTGTTCTGCTGTCAATTCTTGCGTCTCTTTGAAAACCTTTCTGTCTTTTCCACCTTCTATCTATGGAATTACTCTCCCAGAAGGTTGAGAGGACTTGGGTATATTTTGCGGCTGGAAATGGATTTGACCCTTATCCACTAGAAAAGAGATCGGGTGCAGTGGCTCATGCCTGTAATCCCAGCACTTTGGGAGGCTGAGGCAGGCGGGTCACCTGTGATTAGGTGTTCGAGACCAGCCTGGCCAACATGACGAAACTCCATCTCTACTAAAAATACTAAAATTAGCTGGGCTTGGTGGCAGGTGCCTGTAATCCCAGCTACACGGGAGGCTGAGGCAGGAGAATTGCTTGAATCCGGGAGGCAGAGGTTGCAGTGAGTTGAGATCATGCTATTGCACTCCAGCCTGGGTGACAAGGGTGAAACTCCATCTCAAACAACAACAACAACAACAACAACAACAAAACACAAGAGAAACAACAACGACAACTAGAAAAGGGCACTGTGGCTCTAAGAGCTGCATATGGTCTACGAAATTCCTAAATAGCAGGGGCACAGTTTATTCTGGAATCTTCTTTGCTAGAGAATAAGGGAGGATTGTGTATCACTAATCCACCTTTACTATTCTTCACATACTTGCCTCCTGCCCAGTCTCGAACAATTTTAAGCACGTGGCTGGTCTCTGACTTTTCCTAGTACTCCTAATCCGCAGTTTTCCTCATCTCATTTCCTTTCTTCTCCTTGTCTTGGTGCAGCAACATCCTCTCTTTCCTTGGTTCTCCAGTGGCAGCTCCTCTCCTTCCACATTATCTGCTAATTTCTGTCCCTTTTAAGATACAGCATGGTCACTTTAACTCATTGAATTGGGTTGGTTGAACCCAAGGGTATATTGTTTCTCCCTCTCCTCTTCCTTCTCTCTTCTTCCTTCTCTTTCCCTCCTTTAGTTTTTTAGTTCATGTACCTTGCAACTACATTTCTAGCTGGAATTCCGTATTTTCAAAAAATTTAGAAAATTTGTTGATTTTTATGTCCTTTATTTCTGTAAAAACTCCTGTCATTCCTGGCAACCCAAGTTGGCCTGAATGATAAATAGCAGCTGTTTTTTAATGTTTCAAATTGCAAAAGGTTTCCCTCTAGGAATAATAGCTGGTATACTGACACTGAATCCATTTGTTAAAATGATTTCTATTTCATTTTTTCTGATATATGTCTATTGAGCAGCTCGAGGCAAAGCCTGTGTTACCTTACGGCGTGTTCATCCCACCTTGTATCACGCAAGCTCTTCCTTGCCCCATCCCAGCCCTTGCCAGTTCAGTGGAAACTCAGCAGCAAGTGTACTTTCTTTCATATGTTCATCTAGTGAGTAAAGTTTGGATCTTTGATTTGTACCCTTCCCTTGCTCTGTCAGGGCAAGATGGGGGCAGGCTGGGTGTGAAGGGAGTAACACTGCTTTTTAATCACTTAGAAACATACCCTTCTCTTTGGCTTTGCTTTTGTCCAGAGGCTTTTAAGCTTGTTAAGAAGTCACACCTGGCCCCCAAATAATTGCATCCTCCACATTAAAGTTTACTGCCCCTTTCAATAGAAATAAAATGAAAACCAGAGAATTTAGAGACAGACCACAGGCTTTGACCATGCAGTGAAATTCAACCCGGTATAATATTGTGTGGATGCAAAGCATCAACACAGAGAAAACTTGAATGGGGCTGGACAGCACCCTCACTTACCTTTGGGGTCTTGGGGGTTTCTGAATGTATGAAGCTCACCTGCCCCGGCATAGCAAGAATGATCCAGCTTGGAAGATGGGTTAATATTGTCCCATCCTTGTTTGGTGATCTTTGCTGTTTTGCATTTTTAAAATCTTTTCTTTCAAATTGCCTCAAAATGTCTTTTTATTTTCTTCTCTGCCAAGCCTACAGGACCAGCAAGGGTTACATCTAGTTAGCTGTGCCCGTGCTTAAAGATGATTTCTCTCTCTTTTTTAAACACACACACACACACACACACACACACACACACACACACTCTCTCAGATGTAACTTGTTTAATTTTCATTATGAAGGGTGAAGTCCTAGTAGGGAATTACCCTTGGAAACAAAGTTAACAGCACACAATTGGAATATTGAGTCTTAAAAAGACAACTTTTTTTTTAAGGGCAATAAGGAGACTGGCTCTGGGCTCAGACAGGACACCTGGGCAAGCCTTGTCTACTGCAGACAGGCTGCCTTTGCCCCTTTTTTGGTTCACCCCATCTCTCTCCATGTGTTGCTTCTAGAACTTCCTGGTGCTCAGGCCTGGCCTCACAAAAGGGAACAACCGTTCATGTCCAGACACATTGCAGACTTCTGGCAAAGCAGCCTGAGCTCACGAAAATTTACACTTTTCCTGGCACCTGGCCGAGAGTATGAGCAGGACTTGGCTTGGGTTTGCTTTCAGTTAGAGGGTGGGAGTGGAGGGAGGAAGGTGGGGCTGGGGGGTGGGGGCAGCAGCGAGATCCCCATGAAGGGTCAGAACTGCTGAAATAAATATCAGCTCAGCTAGGGAGAGCAATTCCTGTAATTATATCTGCTCAATGGCTTATAATCAGCATTCTTAGCCGAGCCTGTCACTTTCATGTTTTCTCCTCGTGTGTGCAATATGGGTGGCACCGATGGTGGGGGCAGGGGGCAGAATAACACCTTGGTTAAAAAAAAGGTGGTGGTGTTAGTGGTGGTTATGGCTGTTTATATGAACATCACTCTTATTGAGGTTACCTTTGAAATAATGCCAGTGGGGCATTTGCTGGAATTTCTGGTGGTGGGAAAGGGGCTCTTAAGAGGCTTGGGGGACTGTGCGTTGTTTTTCACTAGGGGGAATCCTGTGCATACAGACATTTAAAATACCAAATAAAACTGAGCGTGTGAACAAAGCTCAGACTTGCCATTTTGGTCCTGCCCTCCGAGTGAGGATCCATTTTGGGTCCCACTCTCGTGTAGCCATTCTCCATCTCCCCTCTGAAAAACTTGAGAGAAACCAGCTGTCTGCCAGTCCACAGCCCGTGTGTCATTTCCTTCTCCAAGCCTCACTCTTTCCACAGAGGAGACTTTTCAAATTAACGTTTTCAGTTCGTTAAAGACCTTTTCGCAAACATCTCGTTCTGGTAAAGGCTGCATTTCATCTGGAAATGGTCAGGCGCACGTTGGCACAGAATGGTGTGAGAAAGAAAAAAATTCAAAGTCAAATCCCTTCTCACCAAGTGGACAGACAGTGTGCAGTAAGCCTCAAATGGGCCTTCCTTAGAGGACGCAGAGGTTTCTTTGGAAGGGAAGAACAAAGTCAATGAATAAAAATTATTTGCTCTTGTTTGTTTTACCAAACTAGCAAGGGACTAGGGGAGCTGGGCTTTCATTGCCATTCTCAAAAATAAAAAAATAAAAAAAAAGAGGATTCTCAAGGAATGAGCAACAACTCACAACTGTGCCTCTTTTTCTTGCTTTTGCTAATATCCATTGTAGCCTCTCCAGGGCTCTCTCTGTGCTTGGGAAGTAATGCATGAAAATCGTTCTGCCTCCAGAAGAAAATAGGGTCTTCTCTTCCTTGAATGGTTTGAAGGAGACACTTTGGAGTCTCACCCAAATGGCTGGATTCCTCAAAATAAACCAACGGACCAAAACAGCAGTACCTGGAAAAGCTTGAGTGCTTGGGGCTGGGACAAAATTTCAGACAGATTCAGTTGATGTAGCACTGAAGATAGGTGTGCAGAAGTTGCATTTCTCCTGCTGTGTTGCCCCAGACTTGGAGGAAAAAACTCAAGAATCTTAGAGTAGGAAGGAACTTGAGAGATTAGCTAGTCTTTTTATTTATTTATTTTTTTTAAGCCGTTTTCTGGAGTTCTAGGATTAGCTTCATTTTTATCTGTTTCATATGGTGGAGTCTGGCACAAGATTTCCACTCAAGCTCAGTGAGGCCTGGGCCATGTTCACTTTATTCACGTTAATTGCGCAAAGTTGACTCTAGGTAAAAACTATCTGTTAAGTGAACACAGAATGAATAATGTAGCTTCAAAGGAGTTTGAAAATCATGATCTAGTCTTTTTGTCCTTCCTACCACCCATTTTATATCAAGCCCGGAGAAGCTGGATGAGTTTCCCAGCGTCTCCTAGCCAGTCACTAGTCCTAACCAATACCCAGGCCTAACCAGTGTCCCTTGACAGCCAGACTAGTGTCCCCTCCATCAGTGGGACCCAACTAAAACCACAGATGCCAGCTTTTCAAGGCCAGCTTTCGGGTAGTAAGACCCATTCCCCACTCACCATTCAACCAGTGCTGGGCATGAGCAGCTGGGGCATTTGGAACCGGGAGTTCTACAGGAGAAGGATTATGTCTGTTTTGTTCGTCACTGTGTACTGTGTGCATAGCACATGGTCTGGCACTTCAGTAACTGCTCAGTTATTGTAATACTTACTGAATAAATGAACACAAACACAACTGCGGCCCAGGTTCTCCTCTCTTGAGTAATCTGGAAACAAAAGATAATGCTCCATCCCAAGTTTGTCCTCAAGAACTCTAGGGCCACAGAGGTCTTTGGGTCTTAATTGCAGAATGAGCTGGGATTGATAGAGCTCCATCCTCAGTAGCACCCAGCCTTTGCATCAGCATCAACATCATGGTAGCAGCAGCAGAGAGAGATGAAGTACCTTACTCTCGTGAGCCTGCACAAGGAAAGAGGCAGTTTTTGCCCTGTGTGAACATGGCTACTGGTTGGTCCTACTCCAACAATCTTTTCAATCTTCCCCTGTGCAAATTACATACTCCTACAGCCTGAATTCATGGGGTGGGGCAAAGAACACTGGACTCCTGAAGTAGCAGATTTGGGTGCTAGAGTTGGTTTCACAACTTCCCAGTTATGTAACCTCGTGCTTGACCCTTGTCCTATTTAACCTTTAGTTTCTGTAGCTGTCAAAAGGTAAAACAGACCATGTGGATTTGCTGCATACCGGCTCTGTGTCATTGGTTGAGATTTGTAATCTTTGGGTCTAAGCCTCAGTGTCCTTAACTGTGAAATGGGTTATTAACAGAATGTACTGCTCAGGGTTCATGTAAGCATTATGAGAGTAAATACATGCAAAATACCTAGTGTAGTAAGTGTTCAATAAATATTGTTGTCATACTTGTTCTTATCTCGCAGGAATTATAAAAACCATGTGAAGTGATTCATTCTATGGAAGAAGAATTCTGTATAATGTAAGGGATGGGTATTGGATTTTTGATTATTTTCACTGTGTATCCAGTTCCTTACTAGCATTCATACTTTGCTCTGTTTTACACAAATATCAGAGATAAATGGTTCCAAATGAAAGCCATGACCTTAACTCCTCCTTCCTGGTGTTCTCCCACCTCCCTCACTCTTCCTGCTCCCATCTCATCTCCTCTTCCTGTGTTTCCTGCTTCAGAAAATGGTGTCAACATCTTTACAGTTGTCTAAGCCAACAGACCAGAAGAAGTAAAATTCCACCTCACCTTCATAACCACTCACTTACCAAGTCCTGTCAATGCCCTTGATTAGCGGGACCCTCTCCAAAAGCTGGATGTGCTTCTCCCTTCACATTCTGCTACTTGGTTTTAAGCCGTAGCCTCTCGCCTAGGTTTGGGCAGCTGTGTCTCTGTGGCCCTACTGTCCAGCTCTGCTGTCTACATTCTTAGCAGGTTTGTGTTGCTCCCATTCTTGCCTCTGGCCTCTATACAAACTTCTCCTCTTCCTGTCACCTGGACAGCCCTTTCAGGACTCAGCTTAGAGGGTTCCTAGAGGAAACTCTCCTTGAGCACCCTCCTGAGGCCTGAAGGATGAGTGCCTTCTAGGGGCATCTTTACGACATTGCCCTGGGCATACCTCTGCCACAGTGTTTATCATCAGGCCATGTTAAGATTTTTAGAGGCTATAAATCATAAATTACAATGCCTTTGGGGAATACCCATCCTATGGCACAGAATGAGGTGTTGCTGGAAATCAAATAAAATTAAAAAAATAAGATATCCTCATCTCTGTATGTAATCTAAAATAAAAAGTAGTAAACCATATGTGTCATCGTAATTATCACTAACACTGACTGCTAGTTATGGATCAGGCTCTGGTGCTCGCTTTACAGATGTTAAAACTCATTTAATTCTCACAATAATTGCACAACCTGCTATCCCCATTTTGTGGCTGAGAAAACTGAGGCCCAGAATGGTAAAGTAACTTGTCCCAGATCACAGAGCTAGTAAGTGACAGAACTTGGCTTCAAATATAGGCATTCTGTTCCAGAGTCTATGTTCTCAACCATATACTATAAGGAAGTTCAACAAAATTCAGAATGTTTGCTATTTTACATGTTTTGAAGAAATATCCAGTGTAAAATTATTCCAAGAATCTTTCTCTCTTGCTCTTCTGTTGTTGACACTGCTTTGCTGAGACTCTGTGCATGTGCTTCTTGCCAACTGACCAAGCTACACTGCTTACTGCATGGTACAGTTGCCTTTGCAAGACAGAAGACATCTATCTTCCCCACTGGGCTCCAGTCCCTGAGGGCAGGTCCTGGGTCTGTGTCTGTGTCTGTGTGACCCATGGAGAGAGGGTCGCCCAAGCATGCAGGCCAGTGTGGGTTTCCACAGCATGGTGATATCCCTGTTTCCTGATCACACCTCCCTGCTTCCCCAAGCTCACTCTGGTTTCCTGTTTGTTACCTCCCTGTCCAGGTTCAGCTAACCTTGCCAGTGGTCAGCGACAGGGTGGGTTGAGGTGAGGATGGCATAAGCACTAGAAGTTTCCCTCTCCCATCCTATGCTCCTGCAACCAGTTCCCTGGGAGTTTCCTGCCTTTCTTCACAGTTCTTCACACACCCTCAAAAACTGTCTCTTCAGTTAAAGTCGGTAGAAGCTGTGTTGTAAATACATTGTAATATACTAATACAAATAATAAAGAAATAAAGTTTCTCCCTCACTATCCTTGTTCTAAGGACCACCCCATTCTAAAACAAATACTATAGGATTAAAAACACACCAGGAGAGCCATCTTTCTAACTGGGTGGAGGTTGAGCTGAAGTTTCAGAAACATCTTTCCTGAGTGTTCCCTCAAACTTGGAAGATGAAAATACAAATGAGCCCACGAGCTCTTCAGTTCTTGGAGGATCACTCCCCTCCATTGGACTAGCTATTTTTCTTGATACTGCTGAGAGGTAATAATGAGTATTTATTCACTCAGTATTAGGAGGAGAAAGCTTGCATTTGCCTTGTCAATGTTTTGTTTGCTTGTTCCTTTTTGGGTTCCAGGACCCATTTCCTTTTGGTTCCAGATGCTGTCCCCCAAAGGAATCAGTGATGCCTTTCTCCAGATCTTTCTCAGAGTCTGCAGTTTTATCTAACTTGAGCTAAACTATTGAAAATATGGCTTCCAACATGCATTGCATTTTCTTCTCACAAATAAGAATTGAACCTATCATTTGCCAACAAGCGTACTAGGCTTGTTATGAGAGAGTTTACTGTGGTGGAGGAGCAGGGGGTTTTGGTACGGCTGAGGAAGGATGCAGAGAAATGACCGTATTCACAGCCACTGGGATTCATACTAGGTGTAAACTGCTTCTTGGGTATGACAGTTGTACTGTTTCCAGTGAGGGTTCTGGGTTCGGTATGTATACACAGGTTAAATTTCCTCTAGTCTCGATTACTTTAGGTGTAATCTCATGGAAGCCAGGGACAAAATTATTTTTAACTTTTCCATCACTCTTAGATTCTCTGACAATTAAACAAATAAGTTCAGACTCCTCACCTTTGCAGCTGACTGCAAGTAGGACCAAGATATGTTTAGGCCTGGAAGTGCCAAGAGCTGCCAGAGACCTCCTTTTTAGAAGATCGTCAACCTAAGGTTGACCTCTTCTGAGATGACCAGAATTGTTTTATGAGTAAACACCCACCATTAATTTGCTCATCAAAGTTTTCCTGTAACATGCGCTTTCTAATTGTGCAAGAAATTCTTTCCACTTGATTTCCAAGAAATTCCATTTGATTTTTAGATTATGAGGCTTATAGAGTCTGATTCCATTTGGGTAAACGGTTTAGTGCAAAGCAATAAATAATGAAGTCTTATTTCACTGTAAGTATTTCCCAAATATTGCCTGGGATATACTTATGCCAAACAATTTTTCTTTGTTTACATGAAATTCAAATTTAACTAGGTATCTTATATTTTTATTTACTAAGTCTGGCAGCCTTAGAAGGTAAGCACTTGAGAAATGGATTTTGAATGGATCCACATTGTATGTGTCTGGGTGTGTTTGTATTTTAGGTGTGTATTTTGGGGGACAGAAGGGAGAGTCTAGGGAAGAATTTCTTGGGCAATTAGACAAGTGCATGTTACAGGAAAAGTCTGATGGGCAAATTAATGGTGCGTGTTTACTCATCAAACAATTCTGCTCATCTCAGAGGAGGTCAACCCTAGGCTTGGGGATCTTCTAAGGAGGAGGTCTCTGGCAGCTCTTGGCACTAGGGCCTTAGTGAGAGACATGGTGAAAGGAATCCTGCAGTATGCCAAGAAAATGGAACTCCTTTATGATGGCCAGCCAGCGGGACCTTGGGCATCTCTCTTAAGCCTGCTTTGTCTCACTTTCCACATCTGCCAAATGGGATTAATAATGATTATTTTATTTACATCATGGATTTATTTTGAACCATAAATTATCATGATGCTCACACTCTTTGAAACAGTGTAAACTTCCTGTATGACTAAAGGAAATGGACTCTGTTTTGCCAAAATATACTGAGCTGTACCACATGGTTTTAGGGAATCCAGGCTTTGGATCTTACCTTGGAATCCAGACTTTGGACGCCCTTGATAGGTAAACTCTTCTTCCATCCCAAACTCTCCCCTTTCAGCAACGAGAGTCCATTTGGAAAAGGTCTCAGGTGGTTTTGTCTTTCTCTGATGCTGTTTTGAGGTGGCTACTGTTCTCAGTACCTCAGTGGGATTCCAAAGTGTGACCAAAGAGGATTTGGGATATTTATGTACAAGCTGGCTCAACTTAGCAGAAAAATATCTGGGCAAAAATTGAGAGTAGAAAATGATTGAACATGGATTTCTCTACAATGATTCTAGTATCTCTACTCAGGTGCATAAACAGAATGTGTCACATACATAATAAGACATATAATTCACATTGCACTTGAGAGTTTACTACATGCCTTTTCACACACATTATCTCATCCATGCATATATTATCTTCCTGTGGGCAAAAACAGACCTTTTGCTTCTCTGTACACACGGGTGGAGGAGCACAAGCTGCAGAGTGGGTGACCGAGTGACCAGACCTACTCACACTTCCACCAGCATTGAGTTGTCCTTGATCATGTGGGCTGCGCCATCACACTCAGCATTCTGCAAATCATTGGTACTTATGTTGAACGTAGTACTTTATCATGCCATTGTTCACCGGACTTGTAAGCTCTAAGAGGGCAGAGATTTTTGTATCTTTTGTTTATTGTTTTATTCTCAGTATCAAGAATATTGCACATAACAGCTGCTCAAATATTTACTGAGTAACTGAATAAGTGAATTGTTCTTCATAACTTAGTTACATCTTCTCAAATAGATTCTCACAGCTGTGAGGGTAATTTCCCTTGTCCCCCCAGTGTACCTGGCATGGTGCTGAAGAACCTGAATGTTAGTGATGCGATTTATGTGTAATTGACTCACCCAGGCACATGGAAATGTGTTTTGAATCGGTAGATAGAGCCATTTTAAGGCCAAACGCACTCTTACTTTTGAAATCCTAATCTCATATTATATTAATCTTTAAAATGCATGTACATTTCACCCTATATGTGAGTGCGCATGCACATATTTCTGCTGTAAAATAATTTTTATAACTTGCTTTGTTAATTATTACTTCAATTATCATTTTGATCTCACAGCTTCCGTTTTGTAATTTGGAGCCTTTTTTTTTTCATTTCGAACATTTTTTCGGCCCTTGACAACCCACATCCCCTAGGCACTGTGCCTACAGCGCCTGATGCATAAAATGGCTTTGCCTGTGGGCACTTCTAGGACAAGAGTGACCTAAAAGGAACAAGAGGATGCATCAAAATCGAGTTGCGCGTCCCAGTGAAACTGTTCGCCATCCCCTTTCATCCTGTTCCCGGGCCTTCTCTTTTGCCCTGCCCCATCTGCCAGACTCCAGGCCTGTGCAGAGAGGGCGAACTCTGAGTTTTATGGTATCTGTAGTTGTCCCCCAAGTGCAAGCGTCTAATTAGGCTTGACACTGCCGAGGCGTTTCCCTGACATTTATGTCACTGTCTCTCAATCTTCAGCAGCATTCGGTCTTGTGGGAAGCACAACAAACAATGTCAGAAACAACATAAAATTCCCCGTTAGAGGAGGCCCTCGGAAACGGTGCCGCTGTTTATTAGGTTCACTAAAAGGGGAGGCCGAAGGGTGGGGCCGGGTGTGCAGATTCCGGCTTGGAGGAAGAAATAAAACGGCTCATTTAAATTCTTAAGAACTGCATAGGAGGCAGAAGACACAATGAGGATCTTAGAGAGGAAAGGCCATCAGTTGAACAAACTAATCACATGGTAATCAAAGGGGAGTGATTCGCTGCCTACTGGGAAGTACTTTAGAAGAAGTTCCAGCCAGGGAGAGGAAAGACCCTATCGAATGACAGCTCTCATAAATTACAGATTTTTAAAAATTGCACAAAGGAATGTGCAATAACGTGCGAAATGGATTTAAAGACGAAAAGTTCTCAAAGCATCTGGGCAAAGCCAGGAAACAGGCAGGGATAGGTTGGGGGAGGCTCTGATCCCGCGTCGGAGGTCCACGCCCCCCCGCAAGCCACGCCTCTCGCGCAAGGTCCCGCCCCCCACGCTAAACCCCGCCTCTCGCAAAGCTCCGCGAGAATCTGCGTGCCTGGCTTTGATGCCGTGATGCCCTTCGTATGACTAGACTGGAGCTAAGTAGCCTGGAACAAACACCCTAATCAGGGAGCAGGTAGCTGGACTCTCTCCACTGCACACTGCACTACCACTACCAGTTTTACAGACTGGAAGTTCTTAGCCTTTAGCACGGCACAGGAAGGCAGGGAGAAGCAGCATGACTTGGAGTCTGACTTCTGGGCTGAGGCTAGGCTTCCCGCTCCATAGGGTGGGCTGCTTGGTGGGGTGGGGTTCCTGGGAGGACTGCCAACTCAGAGCTCCTCTGCCCCTAGGCTTGTCCTCAGGCTAGGCTGAGCACTCAAGCCCTCTGCCCAGTCTGCTGTAGCCATTTTGGTCATGTGGAATCGTAGCCTTGCTGGGAAGGGCAGCAGAGGCCAAGGTGGCTGGGAGGTGCTTCTGTACATCAGGGCTAGGCCAGCTCTCAGCCAAGGGAAAGGAAGGCAAGCTCTGCCTCCTGGCCTCCCGCCTTTGCAACCAGGAGCCCCTTTCTTGCACTGGTGCCCAAGGTAGCTGCCTTGAGGCCTCTTCTTTTTCTCAGGTGGTAAAAAAGTGATGACTAGCCAAGCCTTCAGATGTGATTGTACCTAGGACCGTCTTTGTAAAGGTGATTTGAGAAGTTGGGAAAGTCGTGACAAGTCAGAAGTATTAGCACTGGGTGCTCTTTCTAACTGTGTGATCTGGGGACAGGTAATTAACCTCTCTGGGTCAAAGTTAAAAGGCAGGTGGGACTAGTACCTTCTTCTGAGTTGTGATAAGCCCAAATGAAGTTCTGGATGTAAGTAGCTCAGCACAAAGCCCAGCATAGAGTGAGTGTTCAGTAATGTCTGCTATTGTTTTGCTCCTGAGGTCACCCTGAGCATGGCGGCTGGTGGTGGAGAGAGGCAAGGGTGGGCTTAGCTACCTGCTCTCTTCCTGACCTCCTAGAGGAACCTGAGTGGAGAAGGAGCATTGGCTTGTATAAGTTCCTAACAGAGTCTGCGAGGAACTGTGAAAACTCCTTTCCTTCTCTCCAGACCCTGGCACGAGGGTGAACATGCTTAGTACTCTGGATATTAGTCAGCCCCATCATTGGAAGATTTGACTGGTTGCTGCACTGTGGATGGCGGGCTTGTAGACTATAGATTCCAGCTCCTGTTAGGAATGGATTAAATCTAACCTGCAGCCGCCACATGAGTGGCTTTCTTGGGGATCAGTCACACATGTGAGCCAGGCCTCAGACACGTCGAAGGGAAATCAGTCTCCACTCCGGATGGTCAGTCGGGGCCCAGAGCCTCAAGGTCAGCTTTTGGGGGTCTGCCAGTCTTGTCAGCAGTCCAGCTCTGTGCCGTCATCCATTCAGTCTTTGGCATCAGAGAGGAAGGGAGTGTCTGGGGACTTTCCATGGGACCGGTTTAGCTGTGAACCCAGAAGAGAGAAAATACGTGTGGTGAGAATCTAGCTGTCTCTGGCATAGACTCCTGAATGTTACAGGGTAGCTCTAAAGCTGGGCCCCAGCTTCTTAACTGGAGGTCCCTGAATTTGTGGAGGATTCATGCATCTCTTGCAATTGGATGCAAAATGTATGTATGAATGTGTTCACTTTTATCCTGTTCTTAAAGGATTTGGGACTCCCCAAATACAAAGAATCTTTGCTTTATCTTGCTTTCTAGTCCAATGGGAAGACTTTGGGGCTGACAGTTTAGATGAATTCCCAACATGAGTCTACTCCAGCCTTATCCAGCCTCATGGATTCCAGATTAGATTCTGTGAGTTGATGATATTGGGGCCACCAGGCCAGGACAAGGCTGAGAGGGCTGAAGCCCTGCCCCTGGTTGGACCAGAGTAGAATGTCTGCCTTCTACATCCGACATTCTTTGAAAAGACGTCAGGGTCAGGGTCAGGATTTCTATCCCCCTTACTCCCTCTTTCGTTTTCTTCCTTCTAGTAGGGAGCAAATGATGGGTAAGAGGCAGAGATTTATGAGCACCTTACCTCATGGTGGCGCTGCTATTGAGAGGCTGTCAGCTTTAGGAAGAGAAAGGTTTACTTGGCTGTGAAGAATCCGAGACTGCGATGGGCAGGGTTAGGGCCCTTCCAGAACAGATCCAGGAGCAAGGGTCATCCGGATCTCTCCAGTTTTCATGTTCAGGCGGGCAGGGAGAGGAGGGAGAGGGATGTCAGGGAAGGGAGTCCCAGACGCCCATTTGAGACAGCCTCTGTGAGGGATGAAAGGCAACTCAATGGGAAAATTGACATTTTGCACGTTGTCTCAATGCCGTGTCTGCCTGCGATGGGCTCAGAGCGCCATTGTTTTCTTCCTGGTGACGGGCTCCACCTGAAAGCCCTTCCAGACGTCGAGGGCATGGCTGAGGGGTTACAAACGGTTCCGTGGCTTAAAAAGAAAAATTGGAAAAACCGCTGGTGTAGCCTAACAATGGGGCTTTGTGCTCTTGCCCGACCCTGCCTACCAGAGGGCCTTTTGTTTTCAACAATTCCTGGCACCGGACTTCAGGAGGCCATGGGCCCTGCTTTTCTCTTAAAGTCAGAAATACTTGCAGCTGGCATTTTGTTTCATCCTATCTCCTCAATTCGAGGGACCTACCCCCCTCTGAGGCCAAGGCTGAACAGGAGTGGCCTGCTCTCTCTCTCTCTCCTATTTGTAAGACAGGGCGGGAGACAATACTCAGTCCGGCCTGGAGCGCCGGCTGTCTGGGTGAGTGCGACGCCAGCTGTCAGCCTGGGATAAGGTCAGACAGAGGCCACCCTGGTCCCAGGTGGGCAGGGGTCACCCAGGTGACCAGACTGCACCGGAGGCCCAGAGAGTGTGCACGAGCATGAACTGTTGGGCTCTCCTGCGGGAGAGGAGCTGCAAGCACTGATGGGAATCCACTGCAGACCTTGGCCAGGGGGCCAGCATCATTCCAGGTGCCTCTGTCCCTTCAGGAAGTTTGGGGTCTTCATTAAGCCTGTGCGTCTGCAGCCCGAACACAGGGGTATCCAGGCTGCACTGGCCGGGTGGCCTTTCTCTGTTAATAGTTTTGTCATCTGGAGGAGTGCTTCAGGAAGAGGCGGTGCATTGGATCAAGTCCTCTCTGGTTTTGGAGACAGTAAAGCGTAATGATTAAGAAAGAACCTTCTGAAGCCAGACAACCTATGTTCAAATTCTGCTCAGCTGCTGAGTAACTTGGCAACAGAGGGCTTGTGCCTCAGTTTGTTAATCTATAAAATAGGCCTAATGAGAGTATGCACTTATTTTGTAGGGTTGTCATGGGTTTGAGTTGATGCATGTAACACTTAGAGCAGTGCCTGTTAAACAGTAAGCACTCAATAAATGTCCGTTTTTATTATTAGCAAGAAATATCTCCAGGGGAAAGAGACCTTTCCCACTGATGACAATGCAGGGGCTCTGTGAGTGGTGTTTATGTCTGTCTGTCACCGTCACTGCTCCTGAGAAACCTTCTTTTATCACTCAGACAAGGTTGCCTTTTCTTTTAATTGCTTTGATATTTGTGGTCTTGCACCTTCTAACTGAAAAAATTCCTTTAGGTTGTGTTCTCTGCCTTATCTTTTTCTGTCCATTCTCCCAGCTATTAATATAATAAATTCTTGTTAAATATTATTTGCTTCACAGATTTCACACTGCTTTTTAAAACAACTCATACTCTTTGTAGGAATATCCATCATAAAAAGAAAAATCTCTAGTCTAGGATAATATTCTTAAAGTTTTGTGCTTTTGATAAACCCCCCCTTTTTTTTTTTTTGAGATAGAATCTTGCTCTGTTACCAGGCTGGAGTGCAGTGGCTTGATCTCGGCTCACTGCAACCTCTGCCACCCAGGTTTAAGTGATTATCCTGCCTCAACCTCCCAACTAGCTGGGACTGCAGGCACACACCATCACACCCAGCTAATTTTTGTATTTTTAGTAGAGATGGGGTTTCACCATATTGGCCAGGATGGTCTCTATCTCTTGACCTCATGATTCGCCTGCCTCAGCCTCCCAAAGTGCTGGGATTACAGGTGTGAGCCACCATGCCCAGCCATAAACTCCATTTTTTAAAGAATAGTGCTCTACCTGATCAAAACTACATTGTAAAGCTATCATAATAAAACAGTATGGTACCGATTCAGAGAGAAGACAGAAACAGCAGTGGAACAAAATATAGTAGGTAAAGCTCATGAATTGATAAAAATTTATTATTTTTTGTACATAAAAATTATTAAAAATTATTAAAAATTTATTTTCAATAAATAAAAATTATTTATTGAAAGTCAATAAATACAGCCAGATTTGTATGAGACTTTATTAAATTTTAAAGGTGGCATTGAAAATCAATGGGTAATTGATGTATTAGTCAGCAGTGTTGAGACAGCTATTTGGAAAAATAGATATTTTGAAAAATAAGTAAATCTGGATCCCTAAATTGAAAAAGACTATAATCACAAAGTAAATGAAAATTTTAATGAGATTCAAGTAGAGCAGACGTGAAACTATGGGAGCTATAAAAGAAAAACTGATTAGTTTGATAATATAAAATCTGAAACTTTCATATGGCAAAATATTATCAAACTAGGAAATAAAATACAGCTAACTGGGTCTATATAGCAAAAATACCATAGACAAAGTGAAAAAAAAAGACTATCTGGGGAATATTTTTGTAACATATTTTCTTAATATGCAAAGAGCAATCAATAAATCAAAAAGACAAATATAACAATAAGAAAGTAGGCAAAGCTCATGAATTGATATATGTTTTAACCTGCTTTCTAAAAACTGTTGGATAATCTCTTGTATATTTGTTGTTCACCAATGTCTTTTTTCTTTGAAATATCAATTCATGAGCTTTGCCTACTATAAGCCCTTAGTGAGAGTATGCCTAATAGCTGGCTAGAGAACAATGGGATCAGGTCTTCCACTTGTGGGTCTCTTTCTCCTTTGATTCCTAGTTCAGGTGGCTTCTTCTCTGCCTGCCCTGCCCTGTCCTGCTGCTGACAACCACACTTTCAGATCTGAAGGAGTGGTGTACACTCCCTCCCTGTGTTTCCTGTGCTCTTCCACTCCATCTTTGGTCTGCTGCTCAGAAGGCTACCTGGTGCCCACTTGACCTTCAGGGCTCACCTCTGAGTCCAAAGGCACTCTTCTCCTTCTGGAAGGTCTCCTTTTTGTTAGAATGCCATGGTTGTCAAGCTTAGCTCACGTTAATTGTGGCCTGCTTCTTGACTTGATTAATGGAGATGCATATGCATATTTAAAAGCAAAATTGACCAAAATTAACTTTCAGCAGTTTTAGTCACTTAGATCCCAGCAACTCTAATCTCAGTCTTTGAAAATAAGTTCCCTGTGCATAGTGAAACTTGCAGCTGGTTAGTGCCTCTAAATTATACCCATGATTCAGATGATGACTGATGCAGAAGGACTCTTGCCATTGGGCAGATAAGTCAGAAGGTCAGCTGCCTCTGGCCCTGCCAGGGCAGTGGGCGTATTCTCCAAGTCCGTTGGGGATCAGGCTGCAATGTGTTTGCCCATCATGACTTTCCTTTGTAAGTCTTCACAGATGAGAAAACGTGTCAGGGACCTGACTAAGCAAGACCTGGAATTTTGAGCCAGATCTATAATGTGGAAACATGAAAATATTTTCATCTGGATTAATGCCCTGCTGGTGGTATCTTTCTATAACTACCCAGGGATAAAGTCTAACCGGAATAATAATAATTTAAAAAAATCCCAACAGAGCCTCCAAACATCCTACCCTCATCAGAAACTTGGCAGCATGATTTTGTGTTTTTTTCTTTTTTCTTTTTTTTTTTGTATAGTCCTGTTGGAAAGCAGACCCCTGGAACTGTTCACTTGTATAGCTTCCCGGCCCAAGCTAGGATTCTAGCATGAAGATAGTCTATGATGTTTTTCCCTCTTGATTTTGTGCACTTGATTTATTTCTTGATCTTTATTTTCCTTTTCTGAAGCTGTCAATGATACACCAACATTGCAATAGAAGACGGTCTTCTGAAAAGTTTCCTTTTGCAGTGGAAGTTGTGCGACAGGGTGGGAGAAAATCAAAAAGATATAGGAGGTGGGGCAAATGAGAAGTGTAGAGGCGAGGGTCACCATTCTGCAGAGTCTGCCTGCAGAAGACGCTGCAGTAGAGGCTTTTCTGGCTATAGAAGCCTCAACAGAATGTCTTGGGCCTGGGGTTGCCCTTCACTGCTATTGTGAGAGAATCTAGGCATAGGGACCAAGACCAGGAACACTTGCCTTGACCACTCAATCTCTGCCTGCATTTAGCAGTGATTTGCTAGACCCATCTTTCTATAATGGAGATTATTTGGTTTGGGAAAAACCTTATTTTTTATTAATGGTGGCAGTGGGGGTGCATAAGCAATGCTGTTCCACAGATGATGCGCACGGGACAAGTGAGAAGGGAAAGGGACCTTGTGCTAGAACCAGTACAGAATTCAGAGCCATTTCTCTTGGCTGATTATTTGGTGTTGGATAGTGGATAAAGTGTTTGGTCCTCTCTGATGAGGTGCAGGCATTAATTTCTGGTAGATTCTGACGACACTGCTAGGAAAAGAAGGTGTGACAATGATTCTGTAGGAGATACTGGGGGGTAGAAACGAGAATGAAATTCCTTTTGAAATGTGCCTAGATACTATTCAGAGGAAATTAGTGGTTGAAAGCTGGCAGTTGGAGCACAAAGTGTTAGACAATGACTTACTATCATGGCCTTAAAAATAAGCCTAGACATATTTTCTTTTGCCCACACCAATGTTTTCTCTACCACAGATATAGTGGTAGAAAAGTGGACAAAGTCAGTATTTATTTTTTCTCCAGGGTGGGTAGAAAACAAAGAAGTAAACAAACACACTAGGCTTTCAGGTAAGGACTTATTTCCAAGGCTGCACTAAGGTAACCTTTTTAAGGGAGGTGACACTGGACTTGGAGGTTGGGAGAGGGTCACAGTATCTAAAGACTAGAAGAACAATAAATCCAAGTGCAGTTGCCTCTTAATTGTATCCTGTGTCTTTGGCCTTGAAGGGCAGAGACTCAGAATTGGTCCAGTCTGATGCTTCATTGGTCGTAAAGATTTAATTACAATCCTTATTTGACCAGGATTGTAACATGAGACTCAGTTAGTATTTACTAGGATTATCTCTCATTGCCCCTCACTTTCTCCCCTTCCCGCCCACCCACCTTCCTTTAGTCCCCCCTCCCCATTAAAAGGATGACCAGTTTTGAATTACGGTAATAGCTGCACTCTTGGTTTAGGACTAACCTCCCTGAAATTTTCAGGACCACTAATTTGTGGTTACTCCAGTGCTAGAATGAACTTGGTGCTCTGGCCTTTAGACTGGCAATGCAGTAAAAGTTTAAAGCGAAGACTGCCTCAGAGCCAAAAGAAGAGAGGAGATTGAAACCTAAAGGTTATCCTGAAATGCACTTTACTGTTATCTATGAGAACAAATGAGTTAAAAAAATTTCAAATACCAGAATACCCTACAGGGAGGAGATATAACTATTAAAGGGCTGTTATAGCTGCAATAAATGTAGGAACAATAAAAATAAATTGATGAAGTAAATGTCAGCGCTGTTCCCCTGAGCTGCCCCCACACCTTTGTCCAAAAGTAGAACATCTCCAATTACAGAGGGTGGAAACAGCCTTCAATGACAATATGACAAGGACAGAACACAGAACGCTGGCACAGAGAACACAATTATGCACAGCCTTGAAAAATTGTATCATAGCACAATGCATGGGAGAAATCAATTAATGATGCAGGGCTTCCACTGCTGTCTAATAATCCTAGAAAGGAAAGGAGGGAAAAAATACTCTGTACATCCAGCGCATCAAAATGTTGACCCTTAAGTGGAAGTCTACATAATACCAGAGGTCAGTCCTCAGAGTTTATAGCATCTGAAATACTCTTTTTTTTTTGCTCAAATTTTTTCTCCTTAGAAAAAAAGTCTAACAGTCTTAAGGAGGCATTTAAGTAAAAGTCACTTCTTCTGTGGTTAAATAGCCTTGAAAAAGAGAGTTCTTTGGTGGAAAGGGCAGGGATGAGCAAAGCGCGTGGTTGTTGTCGCAAGCCCACCAGCTGAAAGGGAAAAGGCAAAAGTTAGGCGTAAACACGGTGGAAGGTAGAAGGTGATTTATCTTGTGCAATTTACAACAGGTGCTAAACATTACGAAAACCAGAGCTATTAAGCAATCAAATTAAGCTATAATTATAACTGAAGAAAACTGTACAGGAATTCTAATTAATTCAAATCTGAACATGTCCAAGAGGAATGCTCCAGCAACCCCACTTCTGAATAAAACAAAACAAAAATAACCCTTGGATAATGCTTTCAGATTGCACAGGAAATTAAGAAATACTTCTCAGCCTGAATATTCCAAGCATTCCTTATTAAATAGTGAGAGAAATTCCCTGCAATGCCTCGGCACTTGGCTTTTCAGGTACACACCGCCTAAAGCATGTAGTTGAGGTGGGGGTGGGGGTGTCGCTTAACTCGGCAGGATTTGAAGAAGGAGTGGACCGAGGGATTCCACCGTTTATATAAGTACTTCAAAGGGTCTGAAGGGTTAGCTCATTCTTCTCGCCTTTGAAGGTTTCTCGCAGGGCATGGGAGCCTTTTAAAGAGCTCTCCAACACTCCCTTTTTATTTATTTATTTATTTATTTATTTTTGTGTGTGTCTTCTGGACTAATTCCATTTTTTTTCCCCGGCCACTCCTTTTCCAATCCTCAATGGCAATCTTTTCACCTGACTTGAGCTTTCTGCTTTTCTCCCCCTTCAGGGAGCTCACGGATGTCAGGAGAACAGGGCAGGGTTTTCCATGGGATGTGCCAAAACCATGGTACGTTGCATTTGATTAAGATGTTGTGGGAAGAAGAGGTTTAGATATTTGAAAAATATTTCCAACCCAAAGAGTGAACCATTTGATTAGGGTTTCTATTTCGCTAATTCATGTTTCTTTGATTTTAACAATTCAAGAATAGGAACAACAAAAACAACAGCAATGGGAGCAACATTTGTCAAAAGCTTGTTATGTATCATTCTAAATTCTTTACCCGGATGTCTTAGTTCATTCCTTCTGCCATAACAAAATACCTGAGACTGGGTAATTTATAGATAATAGAAATTTACTTCTCACAGTTCTGGAGGCTGGGAAGTCCAAGATCAAGTTGCCAGCAGATTACATCTGGTAAAGGCTATTCTCTGCTTCCAAAATGGTGTCTCTTGCTGTGTCTTCACATGGCAGAAGAGATGGAAGGGCCAAATTTGCCCCATCAAGCCCTTTTGCAAAACACAAATCCCTTAGAAGCAGAACTTTGTGGTGTTGTCTGTAGTTCCAGGTACTTGGGAGACTGAAGCAGGAGAATTGCTTGAGCTCAGGAGGTCAAGGCTATAGTGTGTGATGACTGTGCCTATGAGCAGCCACTGCACTCCAGCCTTGGCCACACAACAAGACCTCATTTCTAAAAAATAAAGAAAAAGAAAAAAGGAAAAAGACATTAATTCCACCCATGAGGCTTGGTCTCATGGCCTAATCACCTTCAAAAGTCCCCACCATTTAATACTGTTGTAATGGGAATTAAGTTTCAGCATGAATTTTGGAGAGGACACAAACATTCAAACCACAGTACTAGATTATCTCAATTAATTCCCTCAACCACTCTATCAAGTAGGCACTCTTAGAGTACCCATTTTACAGAAGAAGAGCCAAGACCTGCTGTTGGCTGTTAAACAGATTATAAAACAAAGACCCCTTTCATGTTATTCATGTGATTCTTGTACATTTCTAAATAATTCCTTGCAATTTCTCTTTGCTTTCTATTGGATTAAAGTGGTTGAGAGTGTGTGTGGGGGAGGAATGCTTTCTCAGGGTGAGTTTGCCTTCTGGACTGAAAAGGTGGCATGGCCCTTGTCATTAGCATAGTTTTGCCCACCATTTTGAATATCTGTTTTTCAGCACATCCTTGATGCTTGCTTTGACTTTGCTTCCATTCATATAATGATATGGTGCTTGGGGGGTAAAGATGTATGAAGAAACACTGAATTTGTGGATACTGTCAAATTCATAGCACTTTTCGCTATTACTGGAGTTTGTGTTCTCACGGGAAGCTCCATGCTCACTGTTGACAGCATTGATAAAAGGTATAGGGCTTATTTTTCTTCTGTGGTCTGGGTTCTCTAGGTCACATCCCCTCTCCCTTTGATTCATTGTGTAAGAGAGGGTTGGTACCTAGTTTGGCAAGATTAGTTCATAAATGTTTGCTGGAAGCAATTCTCATAGTAGCAGTATGAAGAAATCCTAATTTTCATTGGTAGATGAGGAAATCAAGAATTTAAGAGTTGGAAATGTGGCGAGGGTCACATTGCTAGTTATGTGGCAGACACAAGCACTGAGCTAGAGAGCACAATGCTCTTCCATGGGGCACCCCATCTGTGCATGCACGTGGGCACTCACTCCCACACCCAGTTTTCTTTTGCTACCCTTGAAGCACCCTGCAGGAGTTATAGGACATTTCCCTCTCACTTTCCAGGGCATCCGCGAAGCCTGGGATTAAGGGGAGTGCAGAAACTGCCCAGGGCTCAAGGGAGGCTTATGCCAACAGAAATGGCTTTTTGTGTAGGGTACCAGGTGGCTGGCAAGAAGCTTCAGCCTGGTGACTCCTAAAGGGCAGCTCTGGGGCCCACAGACTTAGCTCAGCCCACAGTAGCCCTTCCATAGAAAGTATATGATGCTTTGGGAGGCCAAGGTAGACAGATTACTTGAGGTCAGGAGTTTAAGACCAGCCTGGCCAACATGGTGAAACCCCGTTTCTACTCAAAATACAAAACTTAGCCAGGCATGGTGGTGATTGCCTATAATCCCAGCTACTTGGGAGGCTGAGACAGGAGAATTGCTTGAACCCAGGAGGCAGAGGTTGCAGTGAGCCAAGATCGCACCACTGTACTCCAGCCTGGGCAACAAAGAGTGAAACTCCATCTCAAAAGTAAAAAACCAAAAAAAAAAAGTATATGATTGCAGTTGGGAGATATGAAGACACCTGCTATCATGGAAATACCAGCAAAAGGGAAAATATATGTACATTGAAACAGGAAAATAGTAATCCTTAGCATTTACTGATGCCAAGGCCACTATGTACATTCATTCAATTCTCACAGCCACCCGATGAAGCTGATGAATTACTATTCCCAAGCTAAGGCTGAGGAAATTGGATCTAAGGGTCATTCAGTGACTTGCCCAAGGTCTCACAGCTTATAAAGGGCAGAATGAGGATTTTGACTCAGGCAGGCAGACCTACGAGCCCAGCTCCTAAGCAAAATGCTGGGCCCACTACAAGCCTGTCATGTAAGATGGGTTCCAAAGGCACAGTGTCAGGAGCCAAGTGGGAAAGGGGGCTGTGACCTGGAGTGAGGCGGATGGGAAGGGCTATCTGGATGAGCTTGATGGAGGCCTCTGAAGCTGGACTCTGACAGGCAGGATTGGGAAGGCTAGTGGTGGGGGAGGAGGGAGACATGTAAGCCTCACAGCTGGTGCCAGCAGAGGTGAAGATACCACAAACGCTTTGCCACCCCAGCCAGGGGCTTGGGATAGCAGGGCCCACAGTGGGAGTGTCACTGGGTCCCTTGCACTCTTCCCTGTCAGGATCTGCCCAGGCTCAGCTTGCATGGCTGGGGGGAGGACCACCCTCCCTCTCCTCCCCACCCCTCTAGGGTGACCTTGGCCCTAAAGCACTTTCCTGGACTTCCTGCTCTCATGGGTGTGGCAAGTGCCCTGGGGATCTCCCAGGGAACTTTTGGTCATCACTTCATGGCCTGAGGTGTGATCTGTGCTTTCTGTCTGTTCTGGGAAAGACAGCAAAGGCCTGCAGTGGCCTGTTGCCCTGACAAGCCCTGCTTGGCAATCTGGTCTCATGGGAATGTTCCCAGCCCGCCCCTTGCTCCTCTAAAGTCCTGTCCTCTCCCGTCAAAAGCTTCTGAGGTGGGGGAGGCCTGGGCACTCCTTGTGCCTGCACACTCTGCTTCCAGCTTTTGAAATCCTCCTCAGTTTTGCATAAGTCATGGTCACCCCTCCCACGCATGGGTCGGAGGCTAATTTGACCTCATGTGGTGAGACTTGCCTTTCAACTGGCCTGGAGGGTGACCCAGAGAGACAGCTCCAGGGATGTGACTGGAGCCCTGGAATGGGCTGACCAGTATAGCAGCCACTCAGGTAATCTCTGTCCTGCTTCCTCCCTCTGTGAAGTTGGACCAGAAGTCCTTACTGGCAGCAGAGCATGGTGGTGAGCTTTATTCCTGGGATTCAACTGCCTAGATTGAAATCTGGGATCCCTCATCACCAGCCAGGTGGCCTGGATGAGTTACTCAGCACTGTGCTCTTCAGTTTCCTCATCTGTAAAATAAAAATCTTTGTACCTCTCATTTGGCTGTTGTGAGGAGTAAATGGAAAAATATATGGAAAATACTTAAAACAGCATCTGGCACGCAATGGATGCTCAATAAATGTTAGCCATTGTTTTTTTACCATTAGAGTTTGAGGAATCCTTTCCTACCGTAAGCTCATTTGGCCAATGAGGAGTCAGAGGCCCAGCCAGGTCATTTACCTACCTGAGATCACCTACCTGGTGTCAGAGCCAGGGCCTTGCTCTGCTGGCACTGTATGCCCAAACCAGGTCTCTTTCTGCCCCCACACAAGGTGCTAGGGCCAGGTCTGTTTCTCAGAGCCTGGGATGAGATCCCATGCCTCAGAATGGCTGGAGGAGCTTATTAAAAATACAGATTCCTGGCCGGGTATGGAATCCCATATGCCTCTAATCCCAGCACTTTAGGAGGCAGAAGTGGGCAGGAGTTCGAGACCAGCCTGGCCAACATGGTGAAATCCCTTATCTACTGAAAATACAAAATTACCCAGACATGGTGGTACACATCTGTAGTCCCAGTTACTCGGGAGGCTGAGGCAGAAGAATCACTTGAACCCGGGAGGCCGGGGTTGCAGGGAGCTAAGATCGTGCCATTGTACTCCAGCCTGGGCAACAAGAGCAAAACTCCATCCCCCCCCCCAAAAAAAAAGTACAGATTCCTGAACCCCGACCTGGACCCACTAAAACAGACTTTCTGGGATGGTGCCTGAAAATCTATTTTAGCCAAGATCACGTCCTTATTGTTCCCACTTTCTACCTCTGTTTGATTCTTATGTTCCCTAAAGCTTCAGAACTACCCACTTAGCTTTTGGGTAGTTTGATCAAATTACAAAAGGATTGGATGGCAGCAGAGTCTCTAAGTTTTTTGAATCAGCCCAAGTGCATGTCCTGCCTCTGGTGTGCCCTGCACGCTGCCATATCACCCTCTTCTCTGGGAGCCTACACACCTATTGATCAGCATCTATGGGGAAGGGGAGAGGGGATGGTGAGAAATGTGAGGTCAGTAGGAGATGAAGGGCTATGGGAAGCCCGACATGGTTGGTGACACTGACATTCAGAGAGGCAGAGGCCAGTGAGTGGAGAGGTGGCGGGCTTTGGGACCGTGAGGCCCTTGCAGGGTGGGGAGCTTTGAGTAGGCAGAGGAAAGACAGAAGGGCAGCTCAGCTAGAGCCACCTCTGGGGAGTAGAGCTGCTGGGAGCGGGTGTCACCGGTGGCAGCTAGGTGCAGGGGTATGGGGTGGGGGACAGTGTGACTGACCAGCCACCAAGAAACCCACCCGCTTCTTTTGATACTGTTAGGCTGCTCTTTTATGATGAAATGAGCAAACACACACCCTCCGTTTAAAGCTACTGTGGATTTGATTTCATTTGTAGGCTTTATTTTATTTTTTGGGTGGTTATAGAAGGACAGCTTGCCCCTTGATTTCCCTTGTCCCTACAATCTTCAGGGACAGCATGGGCCTGATGTGGCTGCAGGAAACGTGGGAGCAGCAGGCTGGCAGGGCAGGAGGGAAAGGACTGGAGTGGGGAGGTGTGGGGAGATGGTGACTCTTTGGTGCTGGGCTGGGTGCCGCCTCAATCAGCAGCTGCCCACACCTCCTCCCTCCTGTGACTGCTCTCTGGACATCCCCTGATCTACTCGGAAGAGGTGGGGGTGGGCTGACCTTCATGGCAGATGTGGAAGAAGAGCGTGCCCTGGTTCCTGTCACTGGAGGTTACATAGATTTATCTGTGCTGCTTTACATCCTTTCTGGAAGCTGGCAGGGTATAAATTAGAAATAAATAAAAATAGATTTATCAGCACTTTCCAAGTTTATACCAAATTCAGGGGTGGCAGTAGAAGTGCCTCTCTGAGCTCTTTAAGTTAGGGGTCAAGGTGCATGTGAAGATAAAGACCAATAGCTGGATCTCTCCCACTGAGCAGAGGCCCCTGCCAGACCTCTTGATGAGAGGGGATGCGGGGCAACTGCTCATATTCCCAAGCGCTGGCTGTGGACAGTTCGCTGAAATAAGTCCTTTACATGGATTAACCCTTCAAGATGAGTACCAATATCACCATTTTCCAGGTGAGGAAACAAGCCTAGCAAGAATAAGTTACTCACCCAAGGATGCACCGGTGAGTAGTAGGTTTGGAGTTGGAACCCAGGCAGCCTAGCTTCAGAAATCACACTCAAACCCAGGTCACAGAAGGACCTGCCTCATTTGCTTGGGAAAAGGAGGGATTCTGAGTGTTTATTATTAGTTCGTTCAAGAGACAACTGACATGTTTGGCTCTGTTTCATTCTGAGGTTGGCTGGACTCAACACTGTTTGCGCTGGACAGATTAGCAGCCCCTAAAGGGTAGGGTCTAGGGCTCATTGAGCTCTACCAAGGCCTCAGCACCTTGGACTTGTCTACATGGTGCCTTTGGCTGCATTGAGTCAAGTACAGTCATTGTTTCCAGAAGTCCTCTGCCCAGCTTTGATAGAGAACCACATTTTCATTATTCATCATGATCAAACAGAGTAGAGAAAGAGGGGTCTTCTTTCTGGTCGGTCGACATGTTCCTACTGCCTTTTCTTCAAAGGGAGGTGATTTGGAGTGAACTTTGAGTGGCTGGCTCGCTGGCAGGCCAGCACACGAAGGCCAGAGTTCTCCTCTGTCTGCCTGCTCTCTTAGTCCAGGGGAGTTCAAATGCTTGCTGCTGCTTCCTGTGTCACTCCCTGTCTGTCTTAAGTGGGTCGGTGGTGCAGGCAGGCTCAGCCCCAGAACAACAGAGACCCATCTAAGGCCTGTCCAGGTGTGAACTGTGAGAGGTGGGGGGTGGGAGAGAACGGTGTTGCAACTTCTATCTCTCTCCCTGCCTTCTACTGAATATGTTACCCACGGACCAATCCTACTACCCCGGCAGCCAGAGAACCCCTCACCTCTGTCCTGTCATCCTCTCCGCCTGTTTCTGGAACCAAAACCACTTTCTCTCTGGTCAAAGAAAATTTCAAAAAGCAATAAGTCCCTCAGGTTGTCCCAAGGCCTAAGAGATGATAGACATTATGTCACCAGGAAGCCTCACTATCTTGGTAAAAAACAGCGGGTGAAAGCTGTGGATGCTGTGCCCAGCTGGCGACGTGGGCATGAGCCCTGTTTTACATTGGCTCCTTGAGAGGGATCTTCAAGTACGGACATGGAATTTTTATTTCCTAGCGTTTGCCCTGTGGAACTTGAGAGATCCAACCCCACAGGCTCTGGAAGAGTTTTTTTTCTCTGAATTCCTCTCTTTAACCCCTAAGAACTTTGCTATCTATGATTATTTTATGAGGAGGGTCTGGCTCCCTGAAATGAACGTGCCATGTGAATGTAGATTCCATTATTCACTATTCTCAAGTAAGACCAGACTTAACCATAAGAAGATGGCCTTAGGGGAAATTTTCCTTGGAAAAATTTCCAAGCATATTGAGCACTGACAATATATAACGCATGCAACAAGCATTCGTTGGCAGGTGTACCAGGGTGAATAAGATATGGCTCCTGTTCTTAAAAGAGTCCTCACTCTAATGGTGGAGAAGCACAAGTGTATAAATAATACCAAGTGTGATTATGGTGACCATGTGGCTGGAAGAGGTTTATAAGTAGTTTATGTGGAGGTGTCAACTTGAGACCACCTGATTTCACACACTGCCACACTCAGCATCCTAAGTGATGCCCAGGAAGATAGGTCCGATGAAGGAGTTATGCTTGTTTTAAACTTTCTATTGTGAAATTATTTTAGACTTACAAAATATTATAAAATCTGTACAAGGTTCTCAAATACCTTTCACTAGCTTCCCCTAATGTGAATATCTTATAATATCTTATGTAACCATAGTATAATCATAGAAACTAGGAAATTAATATCGATTCAGTATTATTGACTCATGTCTAGATTTTATTTGAATTTCACTAACTGCCTCACGAATGCCCCCTTTCTGGTTCAGGTCTCAAACCAGGATCTCACGTTGCATGCATGCATTGTTTCTCCTTAGTCTCAATCTTTGAGAGTTTTTCAGTCTGACTTTCATGCCTTTGACATTTTAAAGAGTACTGGTCCTTTTGTAGAATGTCTCCTGATTTGGGTTTTTCTAATGTATCTTCATAATTAGATTAATGTTCTTTCTGCATTTTTGGCAGGAATCTCACAGAGGTGATGTTCTCAGTATATTCTATCTGGAGGTGCATAATATCCATACGTGTTACTACTGGTGAGGTGATCTTTGATCACTTGGTTAAGATAGTGACTGCCAGGTTAGTCCACTATAGAGTTACTATTTTCTCTTTGTAATTAGTAAGTATCTTGTGGGTAGATAATTTGAGACTATGTAAGTATCCGGTTTCCCATCATACTTTTGCCCACTAAGTTTAGCATCCATCAATGTTTCTCGTCTGTCACAATCACTATAGTGTATTTGCTTAATGATGATATTCTATTTCTATCATTTCTTTCACATTTGTTAATTGGAATGCTACTGTAAGAAATAGATGCCCCTTCTCCCCCACCTATTTTTTTAAATGTAATTACTTATTTATACCAGAATGGACTCATGGATATTTATTTTATTAGACTCGGAGATTACCTTTAGATCCTGTTGTCATCGCTGTGAGTTCAGCCTTGCCACATCTCTTGCCTGGGTCACCATAAAGCCTCCTAACTAGTCTTCTTACCTCCAGCCTCCTCCCTTTTAATGCAGACTCTGCATGTCCACCTGAGGTCCTGTAATGCCAGTCTGACCATGTCACAACCCTTCAGTTGCTTTCGTTTGCTCTTTTGAATGGTAACATAATTAACGACAACTAACATTTGTTGAATATTTACTAAGGGCTTTACGTGCATATTCTCACTGAATCCTCACAATACTTGAATGCTTTAGGTAGTATCATCTTCATCAACATCATCAGCAGCAGCCCCAGGCTGCAGTTGAAGCAACCGAGGCACACAAGCATTAAGCAACTTCCCCAGAGCTGTTAAATGTTGAGTGCGTACTCTCAGCCTCTAGGGTCTACCACCTGCTAAATAGGCCCTTAATGATCTGACCTCCGCTACATCTTCAGCCACATTTTCCATGTTCCCAGCATTCACTGCACTTTCCGTAAACAGTACTTGGAACAGAAGTAGCATTTCTCACCCAGTGTTGTTGAGGGTACAGATGACATTTTGGCTGCACTTGTGGTAGGGACATTGGTAGCAGCAGAAGCAGTAGTATCTAAGTAAGAAAATTATATAAAAGGTGGCCAAATTATCTTGTGATTGTACCTAAGTCTAGTAGTCCAGTGTAGCCTACTAGGCTGCAATTGTGAATTTCTTGTGAATTTCTCCCTGACACACCCACACCTGGACTGCCTTTCTGGAGCTTCATCACTTTTTTTGTTTCACCTTTACCACTCAAGCTAGGTAAACCTCCTCTTCAAAATTCTTCCTGAGCAACAAGTTTGTGAAGATGACTTTCCCATCAAATCCCCTCACTGGGACCATAGCATGTTGGTTCTACCTCAGGTCTAGGGCTATAGGCACCTGTAGTCAAGGATCAAGTATTTTAACCTATTGTGTGCCTCTACTGCCTGGAAAGTTTCCTTCTGTATAACATGTGCTCAATTTGAGGATTCACTGATTGATAACTACACATAAGACATGGCGAGTAATGGCTCTAATGCACATTAATACAGTCCCCAAATCCATTATCTAAAACCCTTTGGGCCATATGTGTTTCAAATGCAGAATTTTTCAGATTTAGCAAGATATTATGGAGCATATAAAACATAATTCTTGATACTCACAGTGGGGTCTGAAGAAGTGTTCCAAAGTGAAAGATAATAATATTTTTGTAGTGATATGAATATTCTAAGTGAGATAAATAAACGTTATAAATAGCCTCATGACAAGTTTTATCATCAAATAATTCCCCCCAGTTGTTTCACCTTCTGAGCTCTTTCTATTTTGGAATTGTGAATAAAGGATTCTGTGCTGGTATGAAGGCATTAATAGGTAACATAAAGAGGCACCATTTTGTCCTTGGGTTCAAGATGAAAGAGACTTCTAAGGATGAGAACACTGAGGCGACTGGCAATGGCAAACAGGGGAGTTCTGTGGCTGTTCACCCAGCTGTGGGTTGAGGGCTGGTGTGACCACAGGAAGAGGCCAGTTAGGAGCTATTACAGTTGTCCAGGACAGATGTCTCAAGGGCCTACCTTGGGTGCTGGTGATAGGTTGGAGAGAGAAAATTTAATGTGAAGTGTTACAAAGGAATGAGCCACAGAACTTGAAGGCAAGGTGTGCCAATCTGGTGAATCCATTGTTCTCAGGCTTTGTGCTCCATGCTTTGGAAGAGTGTTCATGTCTTTAACAGAGCCAGAGTAGAGGGGGGTGGGCGGAGAAGATGGATGCATTTGAGCATGTGGAATATGCCTGTAGCCTATCCAGGTGGAAATAAGTTTTAAGAATAAAAGAGTAAACAAGTTTTCAACGACATCTAAAATAATATGTGGTATGCAAATATGTTATTAGTCATGAATATTTCTATTATTATTATCATCACCTTATTCTTTTTCAAATACCTTCATTGCTAGCCTGAAATCCCCTGCTGCCCAAGGCCAGAACAATTCTCAAATGAGCATTTACCTCAGTGTCCAGGCTCATCTGCCCCAAGTCTCCCAGAAAACCATCATATATATGCCGTGTTGGTTTGCATTGTCAAACTGTAAATGGTCATTTATTTAAAAAAACAGGCTTTGTCTCCAAGTGGATGTTTGGAGCCCAAGTTTTATCTGAGATGCAGGTTTCCTGGGTGGGTTATACACCCAGAAAATAGAGGATTCAATGGATGTAGTGTCAGACTTGGGTAAGTCATAAAGTTTGTGATTACGTTTGTTAGAATTCTAGAGCTAGAACCAGTTACAAAAAATAAGCCCACCCTCTCCTCCTCCTGCCAAGATTAAAGCAGACCTTGACTGTCAGTTCCTGGTCAAAATGACTGTCCTCACAGCTGTAGGTCTAGTTTACCCTTCTTTTCTTCTCTGCTCAGGCAGAGGGGAAAGAGCTGATGAGAATTCCCCACCAGATAGTTCTTTTCTTTTGCACAAAGGGGCTGGCTGGTGTCTGGAAAGCTTGGGAGATGTCCTTTGTAGACCTGGTCCTTAAGGGATGCCTCATTCTGGCAGAACAGGTCTCCGGGGTTTGGCAGGTAGTCGTGCATGGGTCTGGAGGAGTGAGTAGATATGCTTTGTGTTTTGTTTCCCTGTTTTGTGCCTCTCTCACTCTTTGCTGGGGCTACTGGGAACTCTGTGGTGACTCTCAGGACAAGGATTCAGGGAGAAAGACGGGGAGATGGGTGGGGGGATTACATAGAAAGGAAATATAAAATTAGTAAATCTGATTCAACTCTGATCTTGGTTCCTAAGGATTGTTTTTGATAGGGCAAAATACTTTTCCAGGAATAAAAGTCTTACTTAGTGATGGGAGAGCTGAATGAAGCAGTGACAACCAGGTATGGGTCAGGTCTCCCCAGGAGGCTGCAGCGTTCCTAGCTCTCACCAAGTCCCCTCTCTGTCTTCACCTGACAACAGCTAGGGGTGTTTAGAGACCTGAGTGTGGGCAGTTACTTGCTCTCCCAGTGGGCTGAGCCAGGACCTAGAATCCCCGGAAGCTGATCCTGGCACCAAGAGGGACTTGTACAAATACACACTGATCCTCCACCAGCACTGTTGAGGTGTATTCGAAGCTGCATCTACAAATGGTAAATACATTTTAAATATTCATGACCTTGCCTCACAACTGACAATCCCTGTCCCTACTGAGTGTCCCCTAAACTTCTCTAAAGCAGCTCAGTTGGTTTCACAAAGGCCATGCAAGGGACCTGCCTTCCTTTCCCTTCAGGTCCTGAGGTTGTGTCAAGATTGAACTTGGGATCCTGTTTTAGGTCCCATAGACTTGTATAAGAGTTTTTATGCCTACAGAACAACGTATAAAATGTATCAAAATGTATTATTCCCACAAAGGTTTGAGTCTCTTGAAGTCACTGAATTGACAATCCAACAGAGTGGTTTGAGGGTGTGGTGGTTACAATGTCGATAATGTATTTTCTAGAATAAGAGATAGCAAGTTGAATAGAAAATCTATGAGCTTCCTTATCTTCGTACTCTGATGCCTCCTTCCTCACCCTAACCTTTACCCCTCCAACCCACTAATGGGCCCCAGAACTTATCCTGGAACCTGAGCTGGAGAGAGCAGGGCTGACCGAGACATCCTCTCTAGAATCTGTCTCTCTCCCAGGGGAGCTCTTGAAGGAAACCTGCAGCAGAGAATTTTCCTGCTCTTCTTATCCAAGAGAAGGATTTCATTTGCTAGTTTATAAATGGATGCTGTCTAGTAGTTAAATCTGCTAGGGGACTGGGGTGTAGGAGCATGTTCGAGGGCTTTTGTTGATAAATATTACGTGGAAATGGAGTTCTGCTAACGTAGGCCAACTCCTGAAAAATGGATCCCTTAATGTCCTCTCAATGAGACCTGCTACACGACAGCCAGCCTGGGGAGCTAAAATACTGGTGAGAAATTGAAGCTATAGATCTGTCTCAGAGTGTGGCCTCATCAGCTGTGATTGTTAAGTGTTAACTTGAAGACTCTATAGCACTCT
Organism: Papio anubis; assembly: GCF_008728515.1. Lineage (NCBI taxonomy): Eukaryota > Metazoa > Chordata > Mammalia > Primates > Cercopithecidae > Papio > Papio anubis. The sequence continues at coordinate 60,630,105 of NC_044989.1, read as the reverse complement.
GGTCTTGCCCACGTCTAATAGACGGCAGCTTAGCTCGGGGTTCTGGCAGGGCAGGAGAGACTGGCAATGGGCGCTGCTGCTGCCAGGTGCTCGTTTTATGTATGTTCCCTTCTGGCACGCACTGAGGATGGCCTCAGGGGAGAAGAGAGACCCTTGAGGGCTGGTGATTGCATCCTTCAGGGTCCAGCCAGCAAAACAGGAACAGTCTGAGATATTTTACACAGAGGAGATTTAATGAAGGAATTGGTTATAAAGGTGTAGGAAGGGCTGGAGGAGCAAAATGGAGAAGGTGATAGTTGTAAAGGAGCAGAAGGAAGAAGAGGTGATATCCAGAGATTAGGAAACTGCCAATCTCCCTGGATTAGAGTCTGCACCTGAGCCCACGGCTGTGTTGCTGGAACTGCGAAGGAGGTGCTGCTGCTGAACCCTGGGTGGCTGGAATTGGTAATTACTCTATCCCACTGCCACTATGGCAACTACCAGTCAGTGCCAGAGCAGCCGCTGATGTCTGAGAAAAAAACGTAGGAAGCTTTGCTCTGTCATCTCTGATCTCTCACTAGTGCCTCCCTTTGGCAGAGTCTAACCAGAAGCTGCTAGAGGGTCTGTGAAGTGTAGACTCCCAGCTCCAGCAACGAAGAGGAGAGCATAGAAGGGAGTGTGTGGGACTGAGAGGCAATGAATAAATAAATGGCACAGGGTTCTTCTGATAAACGAGCAGAAGTGGAAACTAGGAGAGAAGTTCCTAATTTGGTTCAATGACTAAGGCACGTTCAATATTTAAAATCCATTGTGCTCTGAGTATGTTTTTTTTTTTTTTTTTTTTTTTTTTGTTTTTTTTTTTACAATTCTTTGGAGAAAAGAGGTTAGTGGTCAAAGGGATCAATATTCCACCCAGGACAGGAATTTCCTCGGCAGCATTTGGGGAAGTCTCTGCTTGAACAGTTCTGGTGACACGAAGTTTGCTATCTCAATGGGGTAGTCTGTTTATCATAGCTGGACAGTTCGAATCATTGGCAAGCATTTTATTCAGCTGAAACTCATCTTCAAGAAAAGTCTGCCCAGTGATCCTTGTTTGGTATACAAAGGTGATCTCCTTGCCTTACCTCTTCTTTAATTTGGGAAGCACTGTGTGTTATGTAGATAAGGTGGGCTTTCGCTTCTGTATTAGTCAGGAGTTGGTTTGTCCATCAATAACAGGCGTCTTCCTCCACTTGAAAAAAAGCAGTTTAATAAAGTTTAGTAGAGGCTACAAAAGGTGAGAGGGTGTTGAGTCTGAAAAATTACCTGTTGAGTACAATGTTTACCATTCAGGTGATGGATACACAAAAAGCCTAGACATCAGGACTATGCAATATATGCATGGAAAAAATCTGCTCTTGTACCCCCTAAATATATACAAATTAAAAAGATTAAAAAATAAGTCTAGAATTTGGAGGATGGAATACTGCATAAGTCGGGGGACTCTGCCCCTTCAATTCCCAGGGCCCCAGTGTTCTGCATTTGTACTCTGCCATCCTGAAAGTATAACCCTCATCCTCATGGTCCAACATGGAGCTCAAGCCATCCTGTCTAAAGGATGGGTAGAGATGGGGATGAGTAGAAGGCTAGCTCTCTGTTAAGGAGCTGTCCTGGGAGTTGCCATTTGAAACTTCCACTTACATTTGATTGGCCAGATGATTGGCCAGAACTCGGTCACATGCTCACAATCTAGCTGCAAGGGAGTCTGGGAAATGTTTTCCTGGACTGGACAGCTAAAGTGCCCTGTTAAAACTTCTATGACTGTGGACAAAGAACACAACAGATACTGGAGTACAACCAGCACTTTAGCATTTAATCACAACTCTAGTTTAACAGAGGCCAAGCAATGTGCTAGGCCAGTGTTTCTCACATTAATGTGATGTGATGTGAATCACATGGGGAGTTTTAAATGTAAATATTGATTCAGTAGATGCAATTGGGACCTGGGATTCTGCATTTTTATCAAGTTCCCAGCTGATACTCACACTACTGGGACCACATGGACCACAAGAATCTGGAAATACAATGTAGAACATGATGGAATAAGTCTTATTTTGAATCCCACAAGTGGGATTGAATTCCACCTTTTTTTTTTTTTTTTTTTTTTTTTTTACTGTAAACTTACGTTTTGGGAGATGCCATGAGATTAAAAGAGCCTGGTTCTCAGGAAGTGCTCCATAAAATACACTTTCTTCCCTGTTTTGGAAAGGTTCCCTCACCTTCACTTGAGGAGGGCGCTGATTGGGTCAGATGAACGGAGTGGCTCAAATCCGAAACATCAGCCACAGACTCCAGAATAATGAACAGTGGGTGTCTCCTGAGAGCCACGTGGGGTCTTTGGGGATTGTGGACAGAGAGGCTACACTGGGCACTGAAAATGGCAGTGAGGAGACTTAAGCCTGGGCATGGGGCAGTGCGAAAGAGAGCACTTCCTCCTGTGCCAGCGAGGACGAGGGCCTGAAAGAAACAAGGCCGCCACTACGGGCCTGCCCAACTCCCCATCTGCTCGGGGAGAAAAAGGACACGGAGCAGAGGCAGGAATTCAGGCAATTAATCCTTTATTTAAAGAATAATAAACAGCCAGATTTTACATGCTGAAAGAGGGAACAAGGTAAAAGGGGTTAAAAACTAAAAAGCAAGGACGGCAGACACCAATTAACACAATGCTAATTGACAATTTCCCCAAGCTTCCATGAAACATGCCAGGCCGATTTCCCCAATTGCTAATTAAATCAAACCGCACACACAATACTAATTTCCCTAACTTAGGGAACTCAGTAGACAAATAAAATGAGAAACTAACTTAAACATTTTGTCAAAGTATGGGAAGAAGGATGAATGAAATCTTAACATGAATAAACTTTGGCTCCAAGTATATTTGTTAAAGTTCTGGCAAGTTTAATGAAGTCTTAAAATATCCCAGTATCTCCGTTCTACTCCATTCTACTCACAATTGCATAAATGCACTTCCCTAATCACAAAATAATACACAGCAGTCCTCTTAAACTTACGTTCTCTCCCTCTGGTGAAGGGTACCCAGCGCATCATGAAAGTGACATGTAAATTGCACCATTTAAATATTATAAAATACCTACTTAATTACAATTAAAAACAAAGGAATAACTTGTCTTTAAAATAGTCCCTGAGGTTCTTTGAGCTGGAGTCTGACTTTGTGAAAAACAGAAGCCAGTCACTTAATCACATAGTTGAGTGGAGAAGCAGCCGCCTTGGCTGACTTTCTCGCAGTCTTCCTTCCCCTGCACTCCACAAAGCTTGTGGGGCTCTGATCTGTCTCACAGGCCCCATCTCCTTCTCTTCCCACCAGCCCCCTCTGCAAGCCTGTTTTGAAGTGTCCCCTTTCACCTCTGTGCTACATTCAGGGCCCACTAGAAGCATCCCCGTTGAATTATGTCATCACAGAATGGGGACGGGTCTTTAAGGTCATCTATCTAATTCGCTCATTTTACTATTGAGGACACTCACGCCAAGAGATGTGGATGTGCCTAAAGTTCAACAGCTGGCCTGTGGCCCCAGGTTTTTATTTTTTAATTATGCAAGAAATATGTGATGATCTTAATAATCATAGCTTATACTTGCATAGTGTTTACTACGTGCCAGCCACATTTCTAAGCACTCTACGAAATTAACTCCATTGATCCTCACAGTAATCCTGAAGTTGAGATCATTATCTCTCCATTTTACAGATAAAGAAACTGAGGCGCTGTAGTGTTAAATAATGTACCTGAAGTCATATCCCTAAGTGGCAGAAGTAGATTTGATCCAGGAAGACTGGCTGCAGATCCAAGGTCTGAACCACTCTATTCATTTGCTCTTTTTTAGAGTAATTAGAAAATAGGAATAGAAATAAAAGTAGAGCATGAGAAGTAAGCATCACTTGTAATAATAGCACTACACAGATATAACCATGATTAGAATTTCGAACATAGCCTAACATAATTTGTTCTGCTTCTTACATATTAAAAAAATAGAGTTAAACATGTTTATATGGTCTCACATGATTCACCTTTTTTATCTTAACAGTCTATTATGAACAGCTTTCTATTGCTTTTAAATACACATGTACAACATGATCTTCAATGGTTGAAATGCAGTCCACTGAATGGATGTGGCACAATGTATTTAACCTATGCACCAAACTTGACACTGAAGCTGTTTTCTTCTTTCCCTATGAGCGTGTTGCAATGAACATCTTTATAAAAACATTCTTATCCTTTCGTTAGATTGCCCTTCACTATTAAATATATGGAAACTGGAAGCTCTAATAGGTAAGGGGGAGGGAGAGGTTTGTGGGGACACCCCTAAATATGCAGAACTAGGAAACTGGACTCCAAACCAGTAATGGAGGAAACTCCCTTTTTCCTAAGTGAAATATTTCACTTCATGTCCATTCTTGTGCACCTCCGCTTTCTTGGGGATCACTAAGGCAAGGGCCAGAGCCCCCACTAAAAGAATATAATAGGCAACTCACCATCTGTGGCTAAGATGTTCTTCCAAGATGTAAGTGATTAACTTTACACAAATGCATGTCTTTAAAAAATTAATGGTTTTTATTCTTATTTTAGGGTAACGGTTGCCCAGTGGGGATATTATGAGAACTAGGCTGCAGGTGAAACTTGTTTACCTGGTTTTCCATGTTCCACCCACCGACCAGAGGGGCAAGTTGATACCCCTGCCCAGCCTGGGGTATAAGCATGGGAGACAGCCACGCATGGCTGCAGAGCCGGGTTCTAAAGCATTTTTGGTCTTTTTCTCCTGACTGGCATCCGTAATGCATTTGTCAAGAGGGAGGCTGCTTATCTGTCCTTGTCCCTTCCTGGGACAAAGGCAGACCTGTCACCGTCAGATCAAGGGAACACCAGAGCCGTGTGGAAGGACAGCTCAAAGTCTTTCTGTTCATTGTGATTTATCATAATCACTGACCCCTCCCCCAGGATGAAATAGGAATGAAATAGTAATGTGATAGGTTAATGCCGATAATTAAAGAGAGTTTAAGACCAGTGTGAGGCTGAACTGTGTGTGTGGGTGGTTGAAATCGTTGTTTGATGTGAAAGTCAATGATTGAATTATTCAGAGAGAGTGATTTCCAAATGATAATTTTATACTTTACATAACTGATTTTGATTTATTATAGTGGCACCCAGTCGAGCTGCTTTAGTTCTAAGGGGCTGTCAGCTTTTCTATCCCAAACCCCTGGTTTGGAACCACCCCCCTCCCCAAAACCTGGTCATGTCTGAAATTTGACATTGTTGTTGTTATCTTCCTGGCATGGCTTTTCCCCCTTGTCTCTCATAAGAGTTTATGACTTGTTTGGTTTTGCAATTTATAATCTGGCAGAGGTGTGTGTGTGTGTGTGTGTGTGTGTGTGTGTATGTATACACGAATGAGTGCACACAGGCCTGGGTATGTGGATGGTGAATGGCCCAGATAACCTGATCTCCCTTTCCTTCTCATTGTGGCTTTATGAAAGCTTTGATCTTTTGTCATTTAGCAAGAGGTAGGGCCATGCTGGGAATAGGACCCTACGGGCCGTTGGAATGAAAACAGTACAGCAGTGGCAAATCGCAATGCTGCTTCAGAATTGAAAAGAGAGAGTGAAAAGTGTGAGGGAGCCCTACAGGATCAACCCAAGAGAAGGAATGTCAGACTTTGTGAAGGTGTGAACTGACACCAGGTAAATCCATCTGAAAAAATCAGTCCTTCTGAGGACAGTTTCTTCTCATCAAAATCTTTTTTGCTGGGAGTGATGTAAACCAAGACCCAGATCCCCTGCTGTTCTTTTGTGGAACAGCCTAGGATGCAAGTGCCATGTGACAGGCGAGCTAGTTACTTATCCTCACATATCAGCTTAACACCCACTGCTGCCTACTCCAGACTCTATCCCTCCTTGGTTTGGAACACCTGGGGCATGGGGCACTTGTTCTTGTGGATGAAAGTGGTGGCACAAGACTCATTCATTAATTGACAAATCCTAACTGAGCATTTGTATATAGTATAATAATATTGACAACAGCTAACATTTGTTGAATGCTAACTTTGTGACAGATGCTGTTTGAAGGACTTCATATTGACTCATTTAATCCTCCCTAGAGCCTACAAAGTAGCTCTGTTATTAGCTCCATTTTGCCCATCAGGAGACTGAGGGTAACTAAGGTGCCTCTGAGCAATCAGTGCAGCATCAACACTCAACCTTCTGCCCCACCTGTCCTAGTGGGAGATGCCACATTCCGTGTATCCTTGACTTTTCTTGCCTAGGCCTTTGGATGGCTGAGTGCAGGTCTGAAACCTGTGGCTCTGAAGCAGGCAGGAGTAAAACTACTTCATTAAAGAATATGCTGGAAAACTGTGGAGCAACTAGGTGAGTTTGGGGATCATGAGAAAAGTTTGGGATGAGTGGAAGGGAGGTGAAGGAGCTGGGGCACATTGGTGGAGGAAGAGGAGGAGAGCGGACGGGAAAGGGAGGCATTGGAAAGAGGTCCTGAAAGGCCAGACCCTGCTCCTGCTCTGGTCCAGTACTCTGGTCAGATGCCATGATGACATATCCTGGAAGGAACTTGAAGCTTCCTTAACTGTGAAACTTGTCAACTGGACAGCGTCCCTCAGTTCTGCTTTGGTGTAATGTTCACAGTAATGTGAACACTGGGGAAGGCTTGGTAAATCTTGCAGAGCCCTGTTGCATTGGTGCATCTCAGACTGGGGTTCAGTTACTGCCAGAGGAATCAATGCTGCCCCATCAGCCTAGTGGATTTCAAGAAGGAGAAGTTAAATACTTTACTTGGTTAGTCACCAAAATATGACTTTTATAGAAAAACAAATACCAATAAATTATGGAGTAGAAAATAAAGTTCTAATGCATTGTTAAGATGAAACCCAGGATTTCTAAAAACTTTTTGCCTTCCACTGGAATTCTGAGCGAGGGACCCGTCCCTTGGCAGTGTGGATTTACTCTTCTCTGCCCTTTGGGGCATTTTGAGAGAAAAGGAGAAGAAGTCTGGCTGCCTGTGTGCCCCTCTTTCCGGATGACTCCAGAAGTCTACTTGTGCTCTGAACTTTCACTGTGAACAAAATTGTAATAAACTTAGGGATAGGATGCCTTTCAGAGGAAGGTGGGAATCCCTAGAGAAAGAATAGATACACTAGAACTCAATAAAGGCAAAACTTTTCTATATAACAAAAGACAACATAAACACATGTAAAAGACAAATGACCAACTGGAAGGAGAAATTGGCATGCCATATAAAGGATTAATATTCTTCGTATACAAAGCGTTCTTAAAAAGCAGAAAGCAAAAGATCAACAACCTGTAGCAAAATGAGCAAAAGTATGAACAGGTAATTTACAAAATACATACCAGTGCTGAGAGACATTTGAGAAGATACTCAACCTCACTAGTTATTAAAGAAATGTAAATTAAACAATATTATATATATTTTTCCACCTAGCAGATTGAAAAAAATGAAAACAACTTGATGCTGGTAAGTGTGTGAGGAAATGGGCAGACTCATACAGTGTCAGTGGGAATGGGAATGTAAATTGGTACAGCCTTTTGGGTGAGTAGTGTAGTTGGGTCTCTAAGAATTGAAAATGTTCTTATCTAGCACCTAAGCATAAGATAATATCAGGAATATTGTGTATGTTTAAGGATATATGTATAATGACTTTTCTTCTGTAGCGATGGGGTTTCGCTTTGCTGCCCAGGCTGGTCTCAAACCCTTGGCCTCAAATGCTCCTCCTGCCATGGCTTCCCAAAGTCCTGAGATTACAGGCATGAGTCACCGTGCCCAGGATATAATGGCATTGTTAATAGTTGGTTCGTGAAAGAGTTGGTTACAACTTACATGTCTGGAAATAGGGGAAATGGTCAGATGTATGATTTTGTTCATGCAATGGAATATAATACAGCTATCACCTTACTAGGCAAAGCTGACATGAGGAAAAGCATAGTGCAGGCTGATGTGTGGAACATGATTACTCTCTTTTGATTAAAAAGAGATGTATGTTTATATCTAATGGTGTTGTTTTAAACATAAGTAAAAATGAGGAAAGAAAATGCGCTAAACTCCAAGAGAGTTATAGTTAATGAGATTAGATAATTAGAAGAGACTTTTCTTTTAAGTGTTTTGTCATGTTTTCAGAATTTAAGCAATACTCGAACAAATGTAAACATTTGCTTTCTGTGTACTCATTTGGCTTTCGACAGTCCCTATTTTGTATTCCTGGTGAGCTGACCAGATGCATATATCTTCCCTTTTTCACAAGGAGATGACCTTGAGGTTTCTTCCAAACTCCTCATTTTGGAACTGAATGTGCGAGGCTCTGTGACCATGTCTCCATTTTCATAGGACAGTCCCGGTTTGTCTGTTCTCCCAGTGTTCTGTCTGATTAGTGCTTCCTCTCATTCTCAGATACGTCCTGGTCTGGACTGTAAATCACATGGCTTCCTTGCTCAGACAGGTCAAATCACAGGTCAGGCTGGCAGAGTTGGTGAGAGGTGGAGGCAGGAATAAACACAGAGCTCCTGATTTCATTGGATTTGGTGAAATGTAATCTCTTCCCTAAGTGAGCTTCCAGCAACTTCTGCAAGAAAAGGCATTTCCCCACAACGGTAGGTGGTTCTCTGGAGAAGAATACTGGGGTTAGGGCCAGCCTAGATTCAGTTCTTACTTCTATCCCTCACTGGCTGTTGGCCTTTGACAAGTCACTTAATTTCTCTAAATCTGAGATTCCTTATGTATAAAAGGAGGTTAATAGTGCCTTCCTCAGAGAGTTGATGTTAGTATTAAATAGAGTGCTTAGCACAAATGCTCAGCACATAAACCCTATTTATAAGAAGACCAGTCAGATGGAATTCTAAGTTATGTAAGCCTCCAAGTGTTTGGAATCCTCTGATGTAGAAAATGAAATTTTTGATGTATCTTGACCTGGAGGGACACCAGTCACCTTGGACAAGCCCATTCCCATTTTATAGATGCACATTCCAAATGTCCCAGAGAAAGGTCTTTGCTTTAGGGATGCTGAAAGATGGAAAAGCTCTGAGTTGCTTGTTAGAAGTCTAGGTTGCTGGACCCGTGGTTTGTGTCTCTCAGGCCAGTGTTATAGAGCCAGAGGCTCTTCCAGTGAGAAGGGAACTTGGAAATTATCTAGTGCCACTCTGGGCAGAAATCTTTCTGGCAGCTTTGGATAGCCAGAATCTATATTGTATTGCTCTGATTCTGCTGGGAATCAACCGCAAGTGGTCCTCTGGTCTGCTCCCTCATCCCCGGCTCTTCTCCTCTGTGTGCCCTGGCTGGGAAGAGTCTCAGGCCCTTCTGCCACATGTCACCTGGAGTGCTGCCCAGCTGGTTAGCGGCCTGGGTCAGCAGTTCTGGGTGCTCACTGCACACCCTCTGTGTCCCTGGCAATGACCGCGTCTCTAGGTAAATATCCCTTTTGTTTCCTGGTGGGCAGTAGGGAGAAAAGGGCTTTTGGGTTTTCACTTCTGAACTATGCAGGAAGAAGGAACAAAGGACCTGGATGAAAACAACAACAACAACAACAACAACAACACTTTTTTTAACTCTGCAAAATGGTAGTTGGTCTGTTTGGAAATTTGAGCCGTAAGCTCTCACTCATTCTTAGCTCAGTAGAGAACAGAATTCAGAAAGGTTTGTGGGTAGGCTTGCTTCCCATTTCCCATATTCTCTTTCCTTATAGTTTGAATGTGGTATCTCCTTCTGAGTCTTCTAAAAAAAGTAAATTATTCTGGGACAACAGAGGCATATTTGAAGGGGCGACATGCAGAACATGAACTGACGTCATTGGACAAAAAAATTGAGTCTATTCTGCTCCTGTGTTTACCACAACAATAATTTCCACCATCTAGTGACCATTTACCATGTGCCAGAAACTGTGCTAAGTGCTTTAAGAGGATGATGTCATTTCATTTAATAAGAATTTCTGAGTTTGGCGCTGTTATTATTTCCATTATTCAAATGGTTAAACTAAGGCTTAAAGAAATTAACTTGCCCCAAATTCCCCAGCTAGATTCCAGAATATATGAGGCCAGATCTCTCTCTATCAACAACCAAGTTCTTATTTCTACATTGCTTTGCCTCCCACTGCATCCCAGGAACCTACTGTGTGCCAGGCATTGTCCTAGAGAAGAGCTCGTTGGGTGGCAGGTTTTGACCATAGATTTCCATGGTACGCTTGAAATATTTTTGTCCAATTCTGATTGACACCTCCCTCTTCCTCCACTTCCTTTCTTTCTTCTAGAGGAAGAAAGTCCCAAATACCTGGTGGCTGCCATATCTCCCAGCCTATGTGGTCAACATTTAATTACATTAGCATTTGTTTCCACTAAAAGAGTAATCACATTACTGCCTTTCATGTCACATTAGTGAAAATGGATACCAATACGATACATATTAATAGAATATGATGGGAAATTGCTAATACAATTAGACTTTCACGTTTTTTTAGTTCTGGAGTGACACTCTATGCTGAAGAACAGCTCACCTTAGTGGCGACAAGGAAAAAGGTGGAAAGTAGTGGATGTCTTCCTATGTCAAATGGACTGAGCAGGATATCGGGGGCCCGGGGGCCATCCATGGGGTCCCATGATCCGTTTCTGGGCCCCACTTCCTGCTCCTTCCTGTAACATGAGCACCTTTTGGATTTGGGCTGGGAGAGGAGTTCCTCCTTCACAGCCAGGCCGTGCTGCCTGAATTGTGGTCATTAAAGTATCATGTAACATGATCCTGCTTGGGTGGCCCCAGATCAGATAGAATTAATATTTCATTATCCCTTCTGTGGCTAGTGCTGGCAGAGAGGGGGACAAGGCAGGGAAAATGTCCCCAGGGCCCTTCCCAACGCTCACCGTCAGCTCCCTGATAGGCCCCTGCATTTGGCTGGGTGCCCCAGGAGTGACATTTGGTTGCTTTGTCTTCCTAGAGGTCTCCACCTTCCGTCCTTCTCTTTCTGCCCACCCCCTTCTTTCCACTTGCCCAAGTGATGGTGGAAAGGCTGTTTACTGCATTGCTGGTGACCATCTGTAGGTGTGTTGCCGAGGAGCTTCTGTAGTTCACATTCAGTCCTGATTGATTATCTGCCGCCATATTGGATCTTACTCCTGTGGCTTTGTCTCCTCATGTCCTCTACTTGAAATGCTCTGTACAAACCCAGTTGTCTTTCCAGGCCCATTTCAAATTCTCTTTCTTCCATGAAACCTTCCCTTTCTACTCCAAGTCGATGCTACCCCTGAATTAAACATATACTGCATATCTCCTTATGTGTTCTCGTAGGACTACCCTAATGAGTTACAGTGGCCTTGTTCAAAAGAAAAAAAAATGATTCTAAACTCTGAGAACAAAGCAGACAAGGCCTGGTGAGGTGAATATTAGACGTGGGAGGAAATGAGGGTATCAGAAGCTGGCATTCGTGTGGGTGGCACTTTGGGCTGACCAGAGCATGGAGTGCGGTGCAGTCTGGGAAGGGCAGACCAAGACTCACAGAGGGGCAGGCTCCCGCTTCCTTCCCTCTGTCCCTCATTTCCTGGTATTTGATTTTATCTCTCCCTGTCACATGATCCAGAACTTGGGATCTTGAACGGAAAGCCAGTGATTCTACAATTGGGAAGAAAAACTGTGGCAATTAAGGAAGACATCTATTGCCTTGACAAGGATTCATTTTGTGGGGAGGAGTTGGGGAAAAGAGATAAAGGGGGGACGAGGACAACCTGTCTTTTAAATAATAGGTAATTTACTTAGGAGAAGGCTATACATTGTGGATAGTAAAAGGAGAACTTACAGCCTCAGAGCTGTCAGCCAACCTAAATCATTATGGCAGCAGGGATTTTATTTGCCAGCTCTTTCATGTTCTTCTACAGGGAGGGGCACCAGGGGAAGCTCTGGAGAGAGCAGGGAGAGGCAGCAGACGGGCCACATGCACTATAGAAGCACAGGAAGCTGCATGGCTAGGGGCATGATCACGGGTCTGGGAATTGGGCAAACTGAGTCTACATGTAGGAGTTGTCAACAGAAGAACAAGGGAAGGGTGCTGCATCAGGTGATGGGTAAGGCCCCTTTCCATTCTGATATTCTGCAACTCGACCAAAGAGGGGGTATACCACATGTCAAACGTTGAGACTTTGAGACTCAGTCCTGAGACTCAGTCCTGGTGTGGAGTTCTGGAAACGGGTAGTCTATGGGTGAGCACTGGTAGGATCTAGATGGATAGGATGAGAGTAGAGTGGGAGGGCTGGGGAGTGCCCTTAGAGCAGAAGAAAGGGCACAAGCAGAGGTGGTGGCAGTAACTCCCAGCAGGGTACAGGGGATTGTGAACAAGAGGGCTTTGGGGAGTGCCCTCAGAGCAGAAGAAAGGGCACAAGCAGAGGCGGTGGCAGTAACTCCCAGCATGGTACAGGGGATTGTGAGTAAGAGGGCTTTTTATAGGGAGGATGAATTGCAAGGCTGGGGCCAGATGGTGGACAGCATGGGATTGGCAGCCTAAAATGTCTATGTTTGACCCTGTAGGTCAAAGGAAGTCAGCGAAGGCAAACTGTTTCTCACTTGGAGCTTGCCTCACTGTGATGGCTCATGAGGGACTCCCAAGAAGGCAGCCAACTCTGTGCAGTCCATTCTGCAGGCCTGGAGTGCTGTTGGATGATCCTGATGTCAAAGTAGGAGGTCCCTGTGGGAGGCGAGTGTGAAGGAAGTCATCTGGGGTGGGTAAGAGGGTTTGCTAATCAGGTTTCAAAGTGGAGAGAAGGGTGAGGGTGTATCAGGGACCTTTTAAAAATTTATACCCGGTCTGCCACTTAGAGGCACCTCTAAGAGGCACCATCCTGGTGTCTTGGTGGGCTTCCTCTCTTGTTTCTTTCCCTGGCCTATTAAGAACACGCACACCTGGGCGTGGTGGCTCATGCCTGTAATCCTAGCACTTTGGGAGGCTGAGGTGGGCGGATCACTGAGGTCAGGAGTTTCAGACCAGCCAGGCCAAAATGGTGAAACCTTGTCTCTACTAAAAATACAAAACTTAGCTGGGGGTGGTGGCACGTGCCTGTAATTCCAGCTACCTGGGAGGCTAAGGCAGGAGAATCGCTGGCACCCGGAAGGCGGAGGCTGCAGTGAGACAAGATCACCCCACTGCAGTTCAGCCTGGGTAACAGAGCGAGCCTCCATCTCAAAAAAAAAAAAAAAAAAAAAAAAAAAGAGAAAAAAGAAAACACACACATACGCACAACTTGAAGGTGACTGTGGGAGCCTGCCTGACTTAGGCTGAGTCCTGCAAAATCCCACACAACGTGAAAGTAAAATTGAGGCAGTTGTCAATTATTTAATGAACCTAATGTGTTCTGACCCAGCGTTCCAGGCCAAGGTGTTCTGACCACACAATGTCTGCAAGGTGGGGACAGTTGATTACCGTCATATCGTCACTGTCACCATCACAAGAGGACAACCCTGCATCAGACATGCCATTGACCAGTGCAGTTCCCTTTGATTTGTTCTCCTTCTTCCCAGCATAGTTCCTGAACATACATGTCAAATAAGTGTTTGTAAGTTCCATGAATTACATATTGAAATTGTTATCACTGCTAAGTCCACTATAACAAACAATACTGATTATAGAGCAGGAATATATTTTGTAATTATAATGTTCTTCAAACTTCTCTGATCGACACACAGCATATTTAAACAGGGATGATCAAAAATTATGTGCACAGTGCGGTCCTTGTCTTCCCTTGGGCAGCACAAAAGCTCTCCTCAGTAGGTAACAGCCACCAGCCAGCCTTTGAGCAGCTGTGTCGAGATGGATTCAGTTTCTTTGCTGAAGGGGGGGGATGCGGGGGAAGACACCCCTGCTTTTAAATCAAAGACAATTCAGTTTGGAGAAAGGTGTACCTTCTGGAAATAAATAAAAGGAGGCGCAGTGTATTGTCAGCTGGCCGTCTTAAATCAATAATGCAGGCAGTCTGTCTTGCATGCCCATTCTGTTGTGAGGGGGAGGAGCACCTGCCTATAGGCCGGTCCCGAAATAAAAGCCCTCGTCGGGAGATGTCCAGGGGTGCAAGTGAGTCTTGCTCTGCTCTTCAAGGCCTTTCCGGAGCCAGGCTGGCAATGTGCCTGTCAGGGGTCTGAGGATGTTAATGTCCTTTACATCCAGATCACATCAATCTGCGTCCATTATTTTACCAGGCAGGGACACCTGGATGGGAAGCTCTATTTTCTTTGAATGGCCTCTGGCTTATAAAACAAAACCAGCAAAGAGCACGTAATCCCTTTGAGTATTTGAGTTTTTGAGTGCCAGGTACTGTGAGAAGACTCTTGGTTGAAAAAAAAAAATTAAAAAAAAAAAAAAAAAGGAAGGCAGCATTTTTTAATCATCTTCTTTGTTTACAAAGTGGTGACATTCAGTCTTGAATCAAAGGGAACAGTTTCCAGGTAGAAAAGTCTCATGTTTGTTTTCTGTCAGCTACTAACTACCAGCACGTTTTTCCTCCAAACTTTGTGCAAAATCAACTTACCTTGATTTAAGCCACAAAGAAAAAGACTTGGGGGTAGAAAGGGTGGGAAAGGGGGAAGCTTTTAAGAGATTATCCTTTTGGAGTCTTGATAGATTAAGAGGGTGATCAAACTTGGCAGCATCTTAATAATAGGGACACGTGAATTTTGGCTAGGCTAATGGAAGCTCTTTTGTCAATTTCCTGTAACCGTGCTTGACAGGACTCAGGAAATGGCACGACTGGCCCACCTTTGATACCTAGAAGGGGCTTAATGAGATTTAAAGGTGCGGCACCATGACTGGAGTTTCCCACATTAGGTGTAAGTTACACAAAAAGTCCTTCTATGTACCAGTCCCTTGCTGGCTTTGTCGCCTGCTTGCCGCAATTCAGAATGTGTTTTTTCTGTAGAAGTAACAGCTGAAAGCCGGGCAGCTGAGTTTCTGAACAGAAATTGTTTTTCTAAAAAGACTTTTTTTTTTTTTTTTTTGGTTCCATTCAGGACTGTGTCTCTGAAATATTATCTATCGTAAAAAACATGACATGAATTTACTATGGCAGTCAGCTGCAATTTTTAAATACATTCGTTAGGTTAGTGAGTAACGTCTTCCCTTCCCAAAAGACACGGATGAAGAGCGGGAACATCAGACTGTTATGTCTTGGGGGTAGATAAGTGGGCGAGGCCATGCCAGGACATGTGAGCCCAGATGGGGCCCACACGTTTCTGATGGAATATTTGAGCTGGAAGTATTTAACGTGAAAGATCCTGCCTCCAGGACCACTTGGTCAGCCGTAAAGGGGCTGGGAGTCATGATGTGTCCACATATGTTTGCTATGTCAGACTGAGGGTGGAGCTGCCCAGGCAGGGTATGGGGGTTACAAAGTCAGTCTTGCTAGCCTTTTATTATTGTGGCTCTTCGGGGGACCTCAAGGCAAGCTAAAAGGTTTGTCTCTGGCAGCTGTCCTGGTGAGGCTGTGCTGGAATAGAATAGACACCACTTAAAGTGGGTGGGAAATGTCCTTAGACTCCTGTTCATTTTGTTACCTGTCTGACCCTGTGGGCATTGGGCTTGGTTCCCTGCATGCAGGAAGCTCCTCTGCCAGCCAAAAGGCTGGAGATCTTCTACCACATCACCTTCTAAGCATGACTCAGCTCCCTGGGAAGCTGCCAGCCAAGACTTGAATGACCTTCCTAAGCTCTTTTTGAATTCTGGCCCTTTTACTAAGGGTTAAAGATGAACTTGACATTACCATGTCTCTTGCTCATACTAAGTAAAACCTGAAAATATGACCCTGAACTTCTCCAGTCTGGTGGCCATGGCACCCTGCCTTATGTCCAAGAATGAGACTGAGAAGGGTGCTTCCAGCTTCCAAATTGGGCAGCAAAATGTTTACATTCCCAAAAGGATCAAGGCCTGAACTTCCTAGAAGCCAAGCTGACAAGCACATGGATTGATATTTAAAGGGGGCAAAGCTTCTAGGAATAGTTAAAATGAACTTTCATGTGATGCAGCATCCATATTTTAGTTTAGAATTGTCCACAGATGCACTTAAGGAATCAGTGAGAATGAGTGGAACTGATAGGCCTTGTGAGAGTTCAAGTTTTTTTGTTTTACCTCATCTGCCTTATAAGAATGTATGGTTTCTCTTTTTCCTGTCTTATGCTTGTGATTTATAAATATCAGACTCCCTTTTGCCATCATTGGCCTGGCATCAGCCAACATTTCTCCTAGGTAACCTGGGTTTTCCTTCCGTGGTATTCAAGGTACCACTTGGGAGAAATCAAATATAAACTGATCTATTTTATAGATAGGTGTGTATTTTAAAATGCTACCTGTTTAAAATATTTGCAAATAGAAGCTATTGAAATGCTCACACATGGCTCCTAAAAATGTGCGAAGGGCCAGGTAAAGTTGGAGGTTGCATATTCAGGAGACCCAGGAGGAAGCTGGCTGGTGTGGCTTTGGGCCAGGGGCTGCTGGTTGCACCAGCTTTGATGAAGACCATCACATGAGCTTGGCTTAAATACCAGTGCCACAATTTAGTAACTGTGTAACTTGGAAAAATCAATTAGTCCTTTCCGAATGGTGGTGTCCTTAGCTATGAAATGGAGATAATACCAACCTTATAAGATTGCTTTGAGAGACTCAAAGTTTTGGCCATGAAGCACAGTAAGAAATGCAGCTTACATCATGAGCCGGCACAAGCAACTACATACGTGCACTTGTAAAATGAAAACAAATTTTTCATAAAACAGTTTTAACCTATAGCCTAAAAATGCTCCCTGATAGTTTCTATTACATTGTGTTTTTTCATTGGATATGGTGATTACAACCCACTACAATGATTTTATGACCAAGGAATGGGTTGCATCACAGTTTGAAAAACACTGTAGGTGCTTAATAAATGTCAATTCCCTTAATATGTTGAAGACCCAGACTTCTTACTAATTAGGATATGATAAGTTACACTGCAGAAGCAAACCCTGACATACCTGTGGCATGACACTGTGAAGCTTTATTTCTTGCTTTTGTCAAGTTTGATGTGGGTTGGGCAACATTTCAAGGCAGCTCTCTTCCGTGTGGGATCCACGTTGCTTCCATCTTATTACTTCGTTGTTTCCACATGTGGCTTCCACAGTTGCAACTAAGGGAAAAAGAGGGATGCAGTGTCTCATGGATGCTCTTAAGGATTAGGTCTGAAAATGGGTATATCACCACTGCTAAACTCTAATGTCCAGAACTAAGCCACATGGCCCTAACCCAACGGCAAGGGGGATGGGGACATATGGTCTTCCTATGTGCACAGGAGAAGAAAAGTGTCAGGTGGTCATAAGGAATGACAGAAACCACATACAGTAGTATTTAGGCAGCACCCAGGGTAAGTCTTTGACACACTTAGCGATCAAGTAATGAAGACACAGAACTGGTCTGATTTGAGGCATTGCTGCCCAACCACTAAGGAACAGACTAAATTAATGACTTTATGGGGCCTTTTTATGCTTTATTGTATTCCACTCCCATGATTCTAAAGTTTCACAGACTTACTTATGGTTAGAGATACAGTTTTCTACAACTATTGTGAACTTACCTATTGCTTGATCTTGGAGCTCAACGGTAACGTCCTTACAGGACAATGGAATAGGACTGGAAGTTATGTTTCAAGTTGGTGAGCCCGGAGTGTGCATATATAATAACAAGTTGATAATGATAGTGAACATTTATTGAGTGCTTACTGTGTACCAGACATTGAGCTAAGCAGTTCACAAGCTTTGTCTCAATTCATCATCATCATAACATTATTAGGCAGAATCTTAGACATCTTAGTCCCCTTTGAGATAATCTATTCTGCTACCCTCACTTCAAAAGTGAAAAAGAGCGGAAGTTCAGAGAGATCAAGTGATTTTCCCAGGGTTGCACAGCAAATTAATGTTTATGCTAGGATCAAAAGCCAAGATCTGGCATTCCCTCTGACAAGGACATATGAGGGATACACTGGTTGTTTTACTGGCCTTAGCAAAGTTAATTGAGTCTTCACCTTTAGGGTTTTCAGTTTTACCCACGTGTACACCAGAAATGCTAATCCGTGCTGAGATAGAATGACCAAAACTCCATGACTACTATTAAAGTTTAAACTGGTCATGTTAGGTAGACATAACCAAAGTTTTCTCAGCCAATTCAGGTATAGACCAGGTAACTTACACTCTTGTTCTCAACTTCAGCTAGAAACATTAAGTCTAGATTGTAGTAAAAGATCCTCATTCATGATTTCTATTTGTTTTCACATAAGTCTGCATGCTGTCTTCTTTTTACCAAGAAGTCCTTGGTTACTACCAGTGCTGAAAAGAAAAATTGGAATTTGCCAAAAGAAAGCAAATATAATACTGATTCTGATAGGATAGAGGGAGCTGGTTTAAGCCACAGTTTAATGGGTGTAAGCTTAAGGAAGAACTTTCTAGTGACAAAGTTTTTAAGCTCTCCTAGAGGTGACTGAGGAGGGTTCTAGCGCATCTCTCTTTGGAGGTCTGAAAAGATGCTTTTCCAGACCAGTTCAAACCACAGATGTTGACTAATGATTTTCCAAGGAATATATAAAGATCATTTTATAATTTTATGAAATCAGTTTATCGTAGTTGTTCAGTGTAGCACATATCTTCATAAAAATTTACAGAAAATTATACTGTGCACAGTGTGTATGTACATGTGTGCATACAATTTGTACACACGTGGCTCAGATCCAAGTATCCTTTAGAATACCTTCCTGAGAAGGGCCAAAGGGCCTGGATGTTTATAGTGCGGTGTTCCTAGCCTGGCTTGGTTGGAATTTGCAGTCTTATTGTCTGCATATGCATTTGCAGCTAAGATGAGAAATTCTCTATCTAACATCCTCCACACATTTATATTTTTTGGATCAAGAAAAGGGCAAAAAAGTTACTACTTAGATAGGAGCTTCCAGTGTCACTGTCCCTACTCCCTCTGCTCTGCGTATGTGGATGTTCTTCCAGGTTTACAATTAATCATGTGTCCTGAAGGGGTGGGTAGGCTGGGGGAGCAGCATCTTACAGCTTTGCTATTAACGAACGTTTACAGGGGTGTGCTGCTTGGGGGTGCCTGGGCTCCCAGGGTCTTCTCTGAGGTGTGCAGTCTGCTAGGGAGGGCATTTTTATGCCGTGTGTGTACTGATAATTTTATTAACTGGAAATCAAGTCTTTTCTGACTCAACACAGACTCCCAATATTCCCGCATAATGTATTTGACATTTCTGAGACAGTGCAGTCTGAAGAGTATGAGCACTGAATAGGGAATCAGGAATGCTAGTTTTTGTCCTGATTTGGCTGCTGCCCTGCCTCTCCCTGGGCAGCTCGCCTAACCTCTCTGTGCCTCATTACCTTCCTTTCCCTACCTGGAAAATCAGGACCGTTTCTTTTACCTGCTGTAACTCAGACATGTCAGGTGCAGCCAGGCAATTTTCTTGGTGCTGTTGGCAGGGAACATATGCTATACATCTATGATGGTGTTTTTGTCTTTGCTATGATTACAGTTATTTATTTTTTAATGGCTCAGAAGAAACCGCTGTGAACTTAGTATAAGAGTACAAACTCTATATTATAATGATCTACTGTTGAAGTGGAGTCTTTCAGATTTGTGATATAATTTCCAAATGCCACCTTCTGAATGCAAAACAGCACTTTGTCCCAACCCTTGAGATCCAGCTAT
Source organism: Papio anubis (assembly GCF_008728515.1). NCBI lineage: Eukaryota > Metazoa > Chordata > Mammalia > Primates > Cercopithecidae > Papio > Papio anubis. Next base: position 60,610,374 of record NC_044989.1, on the reverse strand, counting down.
TTGGGGCTCAATTTTGAGAGAGGTGGGCATCCTTCTTTCTCTTTTTCACTGGACAAGGTAGGCCTCATTTTCTTCTTTCTTTATAATAATTTGGACGCCCCTTTCTTCACTCCAGCCCTGATCTTTTACATCTTTTGTATGCCCTGGGTGGAAGAAAACCTCCTGAGGCTCATTACCTGCAAATAGTGCTTCTAAAAAGGAGACTGTTACAGAAAGTTCCAAGCACTGAAAATGGGTGTGTAATAAACCATGTTTTGCATCTTTAATTATAGCATTTTACACCACAAATGCTGTAATCATATGCTTTCTCTAGAGCTAAAGTAATGTGCAATTCCAGGTTCATTCATTAATGAACTGGCAAATCAACCAAGGGTCTTGTCGAAAACATCACTGCAGTGTGTGTCCCTCTGTATAGACCACGGGATCAATCTGTACTGGATCCCCTCTCCCAAAGCTCACTCAAAGGCCTTCTTAACAAGTGTCTTGTTCAAATATGCAGATTTTCTGATGTGATTTTATATAGTAACTACTGGTCCCTAGAAAAAAAAAGGAATTGTTTCTGAAATTTGGCAAGGAAGGATGCAAGGGGAGAGTGAACGGCAGACCTGGGGGGCAGAGATAAAGATTTATATGATTCCGAGAAGGTACCCAGAAGGCCTCCTGGCCTAAAACTAGCTTGCTTATTTAGGTTTCGCAGAGTCTGAAATTTCTTCATCAAGGATAGGCTTTTGGTTAGGCATTGTCCCTGAGAGGGAGTGGAGAGGGGAGTTGTCACTTAAACAGCAAATACTGTGTCCTTGTTTGCAGATGACATGATCTTATATACAGAAAACCCTAAAAGCTCCACCAAAATACTTAGTAGTGATAAATGAATTCAGTAAATTGCAGGGTACAAAATCAACAGACAACAATTAGTAGCATTTCTATATACCAACAGTGAACTAGCAGAAGTTTATAGTAGCTACAAAAATACCTAGGAATAAACTTAGCCAAGTAGGTGAAAGATCTCTGCAAGAAAAACTGTAAAACATAGATGAAAAATTGAGGAAGATGCACAAAAACAGAAAGACATTCCATGTTCATGGATTGGAAGAATTAATATTCTAATGTGGTATGAAAATGATCATACCACATAAAGCAAGCTACAGATTCAATGCAATTTCTATCAAAATTTTAATAACATTGCTCACAGAAAAAAATCCTAAAATTTTTATGAAACCACAAAAGAACCCAAATAGTCAGAACAGTCCTGAGCAAAAAGAACAAAGCTGGAGGCATCACACTACCTGACTTCAAAATATTCTACAAAGCTATAGTAACCAAAATGGCATGGTACTGGCATAAAAACAAACATATAGATCGTTGGAATAGATTAGAGAACCCAGAAATAAATCCACATATTTATAGTCAACTGATTTTCAACAAAGGTACCAAGAACATTCATTGAGGGAAGGACAGTCTCTTCAACAAGTGATGCTAGGAAACTGGATACCCAAATGTAGAAGAATAAAACAAGACCCCATGTCTCACCAGATATAAAAATCAACTCAAAATGGATTCAAGACTTACATATAGGACCCAAAACTATAAAACTAGTACGAGAAAACATACATGGGAAAAAGTTTAGTATATTGATTTGGGCAAAGATTTTATGGAGAAGACCTCGAAAGCACAGGCAACAAAACCACATATAGACACGTGGGATTATTTTAAACTAAAAACTTCTGCACAGCAAAGGAAGCAATCAACAGAGTGAAAAGACAACTCAGAGAATGGGAGAAAATATTTTCAAACTATTCATCCAATAAGGGATTAATATTCAGAATATACAAGGATCTCAGACAACTCAACAGCAAAAACCAAATAATCTGATTAGAAAATGAGCAAATGAGCAGAATAGACATCTCTTAAAAGAAAACATACAGATGGTCAACAGGCATATAAAAAATGCTCAATATCACTAATCATCAGGGAAACGCAAATCAAAACCACAATGGGAAATCATCTCATTCTAGTTAGAATGGTTATTATCAAAAAGACAAAACATAACAAGTGCTGGCAAGAATGTGGAGAAAGGGGAACACTGTTGGTAGGAATGTAAATTAGTATAGCCATTATGGAAAACAGTATGGGGTTCCTCAAAAAGCTGAAAATAGAACTACCATATGATCTAGCAATTCCACTGCTAAATATATACCAAAAAGTAAGGATATTTGTATATTGATGAGATATCTTTACTCTTGTGTTTATTGCAGCACTATTCACAATAGCCAAGACATGGAATCAACCCAAGGGTCCATAAAAGATGAATAGATAAAGAAACATGTTGTATATACTCACAGTGGAATACTATTTAGCCACAAAAATAAAAATTTTGTTATTCATGGCAATGCGGATAAGCTTGGAGGACATTATGTTAAGTAAAATAAGCCAGGCACACAAAGAGAAATACTGCGTGTTTTCACTTGTGTGCAGAAGCTTAAAAAGTTAATCTCATAGAAGTATGGAATAGTATAGTGGTTACTAGAGGCTGGAAAGGGTGAGTGGGGCAGGGAGATCAGTCAGAAGTTGGTTAACAGACACAAAATTATACCTAGATATTAGGAATAAGTTCTAGTGTTTTAGAGCACTGTTGGGTGACAATAATGGACAACTTATTATGTATTTTCAAATGGCTAGAAAAGCAAATTTTGAATGTTACCAATACAAATCAAATAATTAAATGACAAATGATTGAGGTGATAGCAATTACCCTGATTCACTCATTACATATTATATGTACGTATAGTATACAAATATCACACTGTACCCCATAAATATGTACCATTATTATGTGTCAATTAAAAATAGTTAGAGGAAAAAAAAAGAAAATACTTGTGGGATGCAAACCAGAGTCCATTCAGTGTTAAACTGTGTTTGTATCAACTTGTTTTCTCTCTGACCTGAGGGGTTGGGATGCAGAAGAGGGAAGGTCTTGCTGATGTCAGTGTGGAGATTGAAGCTTTCTTGTCTCCAGGAAAGGGAGGGCATGCTGTTGGGGGAGGTCTGGAGGCCGTAGAGAATCAGTCTGGCCTCCTTCCCCGTTATGCTGGAGCTCCACCTTGGTGAATAGACATATGGGCCAAATTGATGAGGAGGGTTGAAGAGGTGATAAAAATCACACCAACAGTGCTCGCAGTTCAGCTTCACAATTCTGAAATGATTGGCCAATGTCACATTAGGATCTGGCCTTCTCTTTAGGAAAAGTCTTGAACTTCTATGAGAAACATCTGAAATTTCTCTAATGTATTAATTATTATTATTTTTAATCTATTATAAACATAATATATAACATATTATTAATTATTGTTTATTGTCTGTTTTCCCTCACTAGAATGTAAGTTCCCTACGGGCAGCTTCTTTGTTTTGTTCATTGCTGTGTTCAAGTGCTTAGAACAGTGCCTGGTACACAGTGGGTGCTCAATGAGTATTTGCTGACTATATGAACGTGTTGATTATTTCCCTCAGTGTAGGATAATTCACTCTTTTTCCATTTCAACCCCTAGATACTACTCACTCCTGCCCCAGAAATTCTTAGACCTGTCAGCTTGGCACTGTTTTTCCTCTCTAGAGCCCTCTCAGAATTTGGACAATTGCAAATATTCGATTTCCACCCCTTTCTTGAAGTGAGAAAGCTGTAAACAGTGATATGGCAGTCTCCACTAGCTTTTTGCACGATGCCAGTGGCGGTTTATTGCAAAGGCCAAGGCCTAGGATGGAACGTAAACAAACACAGCCATGAGTTTAAAATAGACCATTGAGCAGCTCACAAAATAGGCCCTTGTTTTTAAAAGAGCAGTGGATGCTCTTGAGAAATAATAAGAAATAATAAGTCTGGATGCTGGATGGAAAGCTCTGATGCTTTCTGGCTGAGTTTGTCCTTCGAACTTTATTTGTGTTTGGCACGCCTGTGCTGGAGCTGGCTGCCAACCGCGGCCAGGGTCCACAGGCAGTGGAAAGTTTATCTGAGCTGCAGGAGGAAAATTGAAGTCTCTTTGGAAAAGCTGCAACATGCTTGTTGTGCTAATTTCTAAGAGACACAGATGCCCTTTGCAGAGAGTGTCCGGTGTTTGTCCTAAGCAGAGCATGAGATTTGGGTACTGACAGACTAAGGCTCTGGGGGAAAACGTGTGGGCTAGGGATGTTTTCTTAACAACACCTTATCTATGAAAGTGTTCTCATCTTCAGAAATGAGGCATTGCTATCTACCTCATGGAGCTGTTTTAGAATTAAACAATATGAATGTATGTTCCAGGAGTTTGGCTCTTCCCTTTTGTTCTTTCCCCACACCCAGTGCCTAGCACGTGCCTGGCATCTGATAGGTGACTGTAACACTAACCTCCTTTTACAAAGAAGCAGAGGAAAACAGAGCTCTTTTGCCAGCGGTTTGAAGGAATAAATAGCATTCTTTTCCTTTTCTTACCTCCAGAATCCTTGTTCTTTAAACCTACATGCACACACACACACACACACACACACACACACACAGAGAGCAAATAATTTATCAGTACAGTTTCACTGTAAAAAATTTGAACAATTGAGAAATATATTCCCAGTTCTCCCCCAGAGTATTCAGTGTGGGAATGAATCCTTCCAGAAGCCACGTATCTCAGTCTCTATCATCTCTGTCTCTATCTCTCATGTATTTCTATAGCTATATTGTCTATCTGTTTATCTATCTATCTATCTATCTATCTATCTATCTATCTATCCATCCATCTATCATCTATCTATCAATCATCTATCTATCCATCCATCTATCCACCCACCCATCCATCTATCTAACATGTATCTTTCCACCTACCTACCAATCTGTGATGGTTAATTTTATGTCGACTTGACTGGGCCATGGTGCACAGATATTTGGTGAAATATTATTCTAGATTATTTATGTGAAGATGGTTGTTTGGATGAGATTAACATTTAAATCTGTGACTTTGAATAAAGCAGATTACTCTTTATAATGTAGGTGGGCCTCATCCAATTAGTTGAAGGCCTTAATAGAACAAAGACCTTTCTGGAAGAAGAAGGAATTCTGCTAGCAGACCACCTTTAGCTGCAAATGGAAGCTCTTCCTTGGGTCTCTAGTCTGCTGACCCGCCCTGAAGATTTTGGACTTACCAAGCCTCCACAGTTGTGTGATACCAGTTCCTTAAAATAAGACTCTTTTTTCTATACACATCCTGTTGGTTCTCTTTCTCTAAAGAATCCTAATACTTTATATCTATCTATCTATCTATCTATCTATCTATCTATCTATCTATCTATCTATCTATCTATCTTCCATCAGTCTAATCTATCCATCTATAGCAGGGTAATTTATAGAGATATTAATTTGTGTTCTGTTATTATTTTGTTACCTTCTCCCATTCCAGGAAGACACCCAACTTCATACTATAAAGGCAAAGCAGAAATTGTCTGCCCCTAACCTCCCTTTCTGAAAGGTCTAGAAACTTGATGGGATTATTCCTTGGTGGTGAGGGAATGGTAGGATGGGGAAAATAGGCAGAAGCCTTGGGAGAGAAATACTGGCAGGAATGGGTAAAATGTCTCTTGTGCCCAAGAATGCACTTTGGTCACTGGGATCGTCTGTGAAGACTCCCATGCCCAAAGATGATATGAAGATTCCTGTGACTTTGGATGATGTAATAATCAGAGTAGACCAAAGGTTGGAGGGACCATATGGAAGATATTGCTCTGTATGACCCTGGAATCCTGGCATGACACAGGCATTGGGGCTGGCGAGTGATATGGTTTGGATTTGTCCCCTCCAAATCTTATGTTGATATGTGGCTTACAATGTTGGTGATGGGGCCTAATGGAAGGTATTGTGTCATGGGGGCAGATCCCTTATGAATAGCTTAACACCATTCCCTTGGTAATAAGTGAGTTCTCACTCAGTTCACTCGAAATCTGTTTGTTTAAAAGAGTGTGGCGCTTTCTCCATCTCTCTCTCTCTTGCTCCTGCTCTCACCATGTGATATGCTGGTTCCCCATCACCTTCCACTATGATTGTAAGCTTCCTGAGGCCCTCAGCAGAAGCAGATGCCTCACCAGAAGCAGATTCCTGTATAGCCTGCAGAACTGTGAGGCAATTAAACCTCTTTTCTTATTAATCACCCAGTCTCAGGCATTCCTTTATAGCAATGCGAGAATGGCCAAACACAGGGAGATACAAGCCAAGATAATGACTGCTATTGTATATAGCCCTCCAGTTATGATTCCATTTATGTAAAGATGTTTATGTACTATATATATAGAGAGAGTATATATAGTTTTTTGTTTGTTTGTTTGTTTGAGATGGAGTCTTGCTCTGTCACCTAGGCTGGAGTGCAGTGGTGCTATCTCAGCTCACTGCAGCCTCTACCTCCCAGGTTCCAGTGATTCTCTGCCTCAGCCTTCCAAGTAGCTGGGATTACAGGTGTGCACCACCGCACCTAGCTAATTTTTGTATTTTTAGTGGGGATGGGGTTTTGTCTTGTTGGTCAGGCTGGACTCGAGCTCCTGGCCTCAAGTGATCCACCTGCCTTGGTCTCCCAAAGTGCTGGAATTATAGGTGTGAGCCACTGCGTCCGGCCTGGGTGTTCAAAGTGTTACTTTGTTTTAGTGTGAATGTATTTAAAGTAGGATTTACATTCTCTATTTAGTACATTTAGGGTATTATTCCATAACTCTATCTCATTCTTTCAAATATTCTGTAAAATACTCTATATTACTGATACGTTGTAATGTAAATAAACCATTTCCTATTGATAAATTCTTAGATTGTTTCTGGTTTTTTCCTATTGTAAGCAATACTCTAGCAAACATCCCTGAATATTGGCTAATTGTTCCCAATTGCCTGAAAAACAGAACCTCATCTCCTTTCAGAATCCCATTTCACTACTGCACACCTACAGGAGCCCAGCTCTGTGATAGGCTTGATGGGGAATCTTGGACAGACCGAAGACACTCTTCTCTCTGCCTGAAGCTGTGATCTTGTGAGGAAAGGAGGACTGAAGAGCAGGAGACTTCCCTCTGTAACCGCAGGAGGTCATGGGGCAAGAAATCAGGACTAACCACATAATGGGAGGAGTCATGAAAGATCAGGCGTGTATGTATGAGAAGAGATTAACATCACACCCAGGTTAACATCACACCTTCCTTGGGACACATGAAGGCATGGCAAAGCAGGATTGCCCCCATAGCTCTTCTCAAGCAGTTTCCCTCTCCTCGTTTCCCTTTAGTGTTACTATCTTTTATAAAGAATAAAGACTTGTCAGAGCTGAAATCCCAGGCTTCATCCCTCTGAAAAGTTTGTGTGTATCCTTCCCATACACACTTTGTATGTTTACTATATATGTGTGTTTTTATAAATAATATAAACTCTTGTTTCATGTATTTAAAAATTTTGCAGATCTTTTCATCAAGATGTAAACAGGCAAGGCCGGAGACTGAGTCTTTCTTTTGGCACCCACTAGCCTTGTGAGTAGTTAGTGTGGCATTTTCTTTTGACCAGGTTTGAGAACATGGCAAACCTGGGGGGCAACATGGCCTCCCTTCCCCTCGCTCAGCCCGCTGAGCCTCTTCCTCAGATCCCTCAACCAGGAACCTGGCATTTATTTCTGAAACCTTTTGAAGGACTCTGGGCCAATACCTTAGCCCATAAAAATGTAAGGCTCCACTTTCCAAAGAGCCTTTTTATGGTGACACACCTGGGCGTGAACATGTAAACGCTAAGGAATGAATGCATCTCTATTGAGTGGATTCCGTGAGTAGTCGGGAGCCATTTGGGCTCCTCCTTGGTGCACTCTAGAAATGAAGCCTTGTGATGGGTGCAGTTGTATTTACTGCTTTGGCCAAGGTTGGTGACTAGGTATGGCGAGGAAGATGCCACCCAGTCTGCCTGTCCCAAATAAGGAACAAAACTGTCATTAATCAGACTACTTAGAAAATTCTATACTTGGTCCTTTCATGATAAAATGAGGTAAAAATATAATATCTTCCTTTTTGGACAACCTCATCTCCAGCCAGGGTGCAAAAGCAGAAAACAGGAGGAGGAGCTCTCTCAACCCTCCAACTCCAACTCTAAAAGGTGAAGGGCTGGCAGTTCCTTTGGCTCCAGATGAGGGTGCTGATTTCCTCTAGGGCACAAGCGATGGAGGAGCAGGGCCTCCTCTGTCCCTCATTTCTTTCCTCCCTCCTGCTTTTTCAGTTTTTCTTGTAAAATGTCTGGGATATGTGAAACTTCTTGTTTCAGATACTTGGACTTTAGGATTTGATTAGATTTTCTTTTAAACTGGTGTTGACATAGTTATTTTTGTGTGGGTAAAAGGAAGTAACAAGAAAAGAGGTGCAAGAACTTTCCATTTGATGTAAGAACAATTTGCCTTAAGATTCAGCCCTCCAAATACTCAGTTTTGGTGAGAGTATTTTTGCCATCAGCCTTGTCACCCAAGATCCCATTCCTTCCTCCCTGTTTTCCCCTTCCTTCCTCCTCTAACACTTTTGCATGTGTGTCAATGCAATGAAGTTGCTTTGAGCTTTTTCAATTATTCAACAACTTTCAAGTGGAGAAAAATTTGGGTCTTTTAATTTCATTTTTGGCTTTTTTTGTGTGTGTCTTCTTTCTGTTTGCTAAACAGTAATTGCGGATCTTCCTGGCCACCTTTAATACTCCCAGCTAATTATCCTGAAATAAATCTCTTTCAAGCCCGCATGCCAGCAGTTCTGGGATCCGAGCGGCTCTTTCAGCTCCCGGCTGCCTGTCACTCAAATGGGCCTCAGCTGCAACTCCGAATGATGAGTATTAACCTCCCGCTGGGAAGATTCACCCAATCTCCCCACTTCCAACAGCAGCTCCCAGGGCTGCACCACGTTCCTACCTGTTAGCCTAAGCTGGGATTTTCTTTTGCTAACGCTGTGATTTTGAAAAGTGGAAGAGGATTCCTGGGAGAAAGACACTCAGTTAACCTTCTCCTAATTGCCATTCAGGATGGAAAAGGGAGAGGAAGACAGTGGCTGTCCCAGGAGGGCGACTGGGCCGTGGAGTGGTCTGCAGCCTTGTTGGGAAGCGCACTGGTCTGTTGGTGAGTGTACGAGAGCATCTTCCGGGTCCAGGAGTCTGTGTCCAGACACTGCTACTTGAGGGCAGTTGATGGTTGCTGTCTGGGGACAGGTCTCAATTTCAATTTATTGTCCTTTCTGATGTTCTCCCTACTCCTCAAATGTCCCTCAGTGATGTGCTTTTGGTAGCTCACTGGGTTCTCCTTCTTTGTCTACCCAATCTCTGCTATTCCTTTCTACATTTTCTCTCACTGTGTTCAGCAAGATTCATGGTTTCTTGCTGATTCTTAGGCCTATTTCTTTGGAAATTTGTGGCTGGTCTCATTTGCCTCTCCTGAGCAAAGCAGTGTTCTCCCCTCACTCTAGGTAAGTAATGGTCTAGTTAAGTGAATGAATGAATGAACAAACGAATGAATAAAAAATAAATCTTGTTCCCGAATATTAGGTCACCATCCTAGATTAACTTCCCTGAAACCTTTTCTTTTCATGCCGGCCTAACTGAACCGTTGTTCGCCGACTGGCAGTTCACCTCCTTGTGGGAAGAATTCCACTTCCTGGACACTGGCAGACACCATCATGTGACTTGGATTGGTTGATAATGTTAACTAAAGCCAATATGTGTCACTTCTAGGTGGAAGCTGTGAGAAACAAGCATTCTCTTTTCCTTCTGTTATATTTGCTGGCAAAGTTCCAGATAGTAGCTACTCCATCAGCTTGGGCCTTGGAGTGAGAGCTCCTGCTTGATCTCCCATGGATGCATGATATGAACAAGAAATAAACCTTTGTAGCCTTGTGCCACTGAAAGTTTGGGTTTTTAAATTACTGCAGCATAATCTAACCTATCCTGACTGAGATACAAATACATAAATGTCTATATCCATGTGAGGCTTTGCTTCCTCAGCCTTTAAATGTATAATTTTTATCTGCTTCTGAATAAAGATATTTTTCTACTTAGCTGGACCCCTATTCTTTTCAGTGTTGCAGACCAGATATCAGAAACCCAAATATTGGCCAAAGAGAAAGATAAATGTTTTTCTTTAGAGCTTGAATTGAAGAAATGAGTCCTATAAGGGCACTGGAACCCTTGTTAGTTATGTGGAACAACAAATAGCTCCTGTGTACTGTGTCTCAAAATATCATAGCAGGGCAGCCACACACAGTTTTGAGGATGCACACTGAACAACTGAGGGGCAGGGCATTCTCAAAGATCACAGCGTGAATGGCTGCATAGACCCTTTGTTGGGCTCCTCGTGCAGAGAGTCTGCTTATAAGAAATGTTCAGAAGCCAGGGAGCAAGTTTGCATTCCACCATCAACCCAGAACAAGAGGATTCTTTCTAAAGGATGCTTTGGATATTGCTGAGATGCTCTAGGATATTGCAATGGAAAAATCCATTACCATGTTGCATCTTTGGCACAACTCAAGCAAAATATAAGTGCCCAATACTTCCAGGCTTCCTGCCAGTCTCCTCTTCCACTTAACCTCAGCTCCAGGAAGGTCCCTTGGACTTATGTTACATTGTGTCTTGGAGGACCTTATTTTCTGATTTTTCCCTTTTTGTGGTGTGTGCTTTTTGGGTCTGTCCAATAGAGGAAGTTCAGTAGGTTGGAAGTTAAGTAGATTTCATTCAGCATTCATCCCTCTGGACTCTTCTCCCTTCAGTTCCTGCCCTGGATTACTTTCATCTGTCAAGCCCTTGGTTTTGATCAGTCGGGGTCTGCCCTAAGACACAGTGGTGTTTCTTTTAATTCTGATGATCACTGGTTAGTTAAATATTAAAATATGTTGGTTGATATGGTCTGGCTTTGTGTGCCCACCCAAATTTCATCTTGAACTGTAATTCGAATTGTAATCTCCATGTGTTGGAGGAGGGACCTTGTGGGAGGTGACGGAATCATGGGGATGGTTCCCTCATGCTGTTCACATGTTAGTGAGTGAGTTCTCATGAGATCTGATAATTTTGTGTGGGGCCTTTATCCCTTTGTTCTGCACTTCTCTTATTCTTCTCCTTCCTGTTGCCACGTGGAGAAGGATGTGTTTGCTTTCCCGTCTACCCTGATTGTAAGTTTCCTGAGGTCTCCCCAGCCCTGCGGAACTGTGAGTCAATTAAACCCTTTTCCTTTAGAAATTACCCAGTCTTGGGTATTTCTTCATAGTAGTATGAAAACAGACTAACACATTGGTCTTGGGTTTTCTTTCCCTAATAATGTTCCAGCTTCAAACTTCAGCATGTGGCATAGAATTAACACTACTACTGCCAGAGAACCCTTTGCTGCTGAATATTCTCTGCATCTGTAAATCATCCTCCTAATGCCTACTATGACAGTTATGCAAGTGACCTTTGGATTCATTAATTTTTTAAAAAATTTGTGACATTGCGGTTCACTACATTCATAGAAATGACCCCCACTGAGATTGTGAAATCATCAGGAATGCCAAAGAATAAGTGAAAAAAATCAATGAAAACAATAATAAAGTGATGGTTTAGACTGAAAGGCGTGGCACTGTGACGAGAAGAGCTGTTCTCCCAGTTCTGTCACTGACTGTCTGAATGTCCTTACACAGATCACTTAACCTTTCTGGGCTCAGGTTTCCTATCTGTAAAATGTGAAAAGATCCTTTCAGTTCTTGCTTCCCGTTCTAGCACTTTACAATTCTGCAAAGTAATATTGATAAATATTCAGTCATATTAACTTCAAAAATGTATTTCCAGGTTTGGTAATTTCTTAGGCACTCTGGGAGGTTCTTGTTATTGCCTTCAGTGATCTTTGAGTTGGGCTGATTTTTTTAGCACTTAGAAAATTCATCCTAGCGATCTTGTGAAATTAGCAAGAGCAGTTATCCTCATTTCATTATCAAGAACTATCAAGATTATGTATTTTTCCAAAACTATACAGGCTCTTTGGTAGTAGCAGCAGGATCAGAACCCAGAAATCCTAATTCCCATGCCCTATATTAAACAAAAGAGAGTTGTATCTTCCATGTCATTACTAGAATGGGAATGATTGAGACATATTCTCTCATAGTAACTCAGTTTAATCAATACTAATTAAATGTATTTTATGTATTTAGTAGTGGGTAAAGTATGCTCCTAGTCTCAAAGAAGGTATGGTCTTGTAAGGGGCCATTACATGGACAGATGTAGGAACTACTATGATAAAGGTATATTCATGACTTCCTCTTCCAACTAGGATGAAGTAACAGGGATAAGGTTTACTTTTCCACCCCCAACCAACTATAAAACTGGACAAAGTATATAAAATAATGGCTTTCAAGTCATTAGACATAAAGACAACAAGGATGGAGATCCTGAAAATATGGGAAGCAAATGAAATGAGTATTATGATCACTTCAGCTTATTGCCTGGAGAGAGTTTCCAGGTCATGGTACAGGGAGGGGAAACCCAGTGGATTCTGGCAAGTTCCTTAGAAGACATAGCTGGAAGTCTGGGGAAGCAATGTGGCTAGAGTTCACAAGGTAGAGTGGCAGAGTGAAGAGACTTTCATAGAGAAAGAGCTCCAGAGCTCTATAGAGGGTTTTACGCAGATATCTGCTGAGCAGTGCTAATCAGCACATGCATTGAGGAGGCTACACAAGCCTAGAGAAAGAATTACCTTAAAGGATTAGAGAAAAAATACTTCTGAAGATTTTAGGGCCAGGAATAGTCTATTTCTTTCATTTCAAGTGGAAAATATTATAATTTATAGAATATTGAGTAGAATACTCAGAAGAGTTATTTTTCAGTAGTGAGAAAAGTTAGTTCCAGATTAAATGTTGATTCTACCTAACAAAGCTTAAAAAATTCCTGAAAGGACCAAGCTGTTTCCAAGCAACTTAATTGTGTCACAGAAGAAAGCTCAAAATATTTATAGAAATGTAAAAATATCCAGTACTCAACAAGGTAAAATTCACAATGTCTAGCAACCTTATAAAAAATTACGAGACATGCAAAGAAGCAGAAAAATATGTCCCACAAAGAGAAAAACCTATCAATAGAAGCCAACTAAGGAATTAAACAGATGATAGAATTTATAGACAAGGACACTGAAACAATTATAACTGTTTTAAGTTTATAAAAAAACTAGCAAAAAATTAAGAATGTTAGGTAGAGACATGGAAAGTACAAAACCCACAATGTCCAAGAGAAAAAAAAAATACACTGAATGAGATTAACAGTAGATTAGACATTATAGAAGAAAGCATCAGTGACCTTGAAGACATAGGCATAGAAACTATCCAAGGTAAAAAACAGATAGGAAAACAGATTGAGGCAGAGTGCAGTGGCTTATGCCTATAATCTCAGCACTTTGGGAGGCCTAGGCAGATGGATTACTTGAGGTCAGGAGTTCAAGACCAGCCTGGCCAACATGGTGAAACCCCATCTTGCTTGAACCTGTGATTTAGAGGCCTCAGTGAGTTGAGATACACTCCAGCTTGGGTGACAGAGCGAGATTTTATCTCAAAAATAAATAAATAAATAAATAAAATTAAAAAAATATATATATATAGAAAGAGAAACATAGCACCAATCAACTGTGAGGCAATTCTAAGTAGTCTATGTGTAACTGAAGCCCTTAAAGAGGAGAGAGAGGCAGGATAAAAACAAATTGAAGAAAATAATGGATTAAATTTCCATCAGAAATGAGAAACAGTGAAAAATGAAGTATATAGGTGTGATGGTTTGGCTCTGTATCCCCACCCAAATCTCACTTTGAATTGTAATAATACCATGATACCAATGAGTCATGGGAGAGACCTGGTAGGAGATAACTGAATCATGGGGGTATATTTTTCTCATGTTGTTCTCATGATAGTGAATAAGTCTTATGAGATCTGAAGGTTTTATAAAGGGGAGTTCCCTGGCACATGGCCTCTTGCTTGCTGCCATGTAAAATGTGACTTTGCTTCTCCTTCACCTTCCACCATGATTGTGAGGTCTCCACAGTCATGTGGAACTGTGAGCCAATTAAACATCTTTCCTTTATAAATTACCCAGTCTGGGGTAAGCCTGTATTAGCAGCATGAAAACTTTTTTTTTTTATATAGAGGTGGGGTCTTGCTATTTTATGCAGGCTGGCTTCAACCTCTTGGGCTCAAGCAATCCTCCTATTGTAGTCTCTGGAGTAGCAAAGTGTTAGTCCAAGTTCTTCAGAAAAACAGAACCAATAGGATATATATATATATAGACATATAAGAGGAGATTTATTATGGGAATTGACATGTGATTATGGAGGCCAAAATATCTCATGATACGCTGCCTGCAAGCTGGAGAACCAGGAAAGCTGCTGGTATAATTCAGTCTGAGTCCAAAGGTCTGAGAATCAGAGGAGTCAAAGGTGTAAGGGGATAAAAGGATAGTTCTGGTGTTAGTCCTAGAGTCTGAAGGCTCAAGAAGCAGTACCTTATCTGAGGGCAAAAGAAGATGGTATCCCAGTTCAAGAAGTGAGAAATAGTTTTTTCTTCTTCCACCTGTCTTTCTCTTTGTACTCTGAACAGATTGGATGGTGCCCATCCCCACAGGTGAGAATGGATCTTTTTTCTCAGTCTACTGATTCAAATGCTAAACTCTTCCAGAAACACTCTCACTGACACACCCAGAAATAAAGTTTACCAGCTATTTGGGAATCTCATAGTCCAGTCAAGTTGAGATATAAAATTAACCATCATGTACCATATATAAAATGGTATATTATTTAAAGGTGGACTGTAATAAGTTAAAGATGAATGAAATAAATCCTGAAAAACTACTAAAATAACAAAAGAAATAGTTATAGTTAACAAATCAACAATCCAAATAAAATGGAATTATTACAAATATTCAATTAATTCAAAAAAAGTGGGAAAGAAATAGAAGAAACAGACGGGACAAATAGAAAAGCAATAGCAATATAGTAGATTAAAATCCAAGTGTATTAATTACAGTAAATGTAAATATCCCAAGCAAAAGTCACAATTTTCAGATTTGATAAGAAAGCAAAACCCCCAAATCCACTTGAAATTAAAGACATAAATAAGTCAAAAATAGAGAATATAAAAAGGTATTTCATGCTAACACTAATGAAAAGAAAGGAGTAGCTATTTTAATATTAGACAAAGTAGATTTCTGAACAAATAAGATTATCAAGAATAAAGAATATCATTTTATAGTGATAAAAGTGTCAATTTCTCAATAGGATATTACAATCCTAAACACTCAAGAAGCAAAAAATGAGCTGCAAGAAGAAATAGGTAAATACACAATTATAGTCAAATGTGAACATTTGATTTCTAGTACTCGATAGAATAGGTGAATAGAAAAATCAGTAAGGATATAGGAGACCTGAACAACACTACAGATAAATTTGTTCTAATTGACGTTTATAGATCACACTACCCAACAACAACAGAATAAACATTCTTTTCAAGTTTCCATGGGGTATCTGTTTACCAAGATAGACTATACTCAACCATAAAACAAATCTCAGTAAATATAATAGAATCCAAATCAAATCATTCTCTGACCACAAAGCAAGTAAATTAAAACTTTAATGACAGAAAGGTATTTCAACCCACCACCCTCTCCAGTATTTGGAGATGAAATAGTACACTTAAAAATACCATGGGTCAAAGAAGCAATCAAAAGCAAAGTTAAAAACTATTTTGAGTTGGCAATAATGAAAATATATAAAAATTTGTGGGAAGCAGCTAAAGTCATATTTAAAGGAAAATTTATAGTACTAAATGTCTATATCAAAAAATGTTACAAATCAATGACCTCAATTTCTACCTTGAGAAATTAAAAAGAGAGAACACCAAAGTAAGAAGAACAAAAACATCACAATGGAAATAAATTTAAAAACTAGAAAAAGAATAGAGAAAAATCAATAAAATCCAAAGTTGATTCTTTAAGAAAATTGATTAATAAAATTATCAATAAAATTGATAGACCTTTAGCTAGACTGACTAGAAAAAGAGAGAGTAGGTATGAGTTATCAGAAAAGATTATTTAAAGGATAATAAAGGAGAACTTTAGCTATCAATTCTACAACTTAGATTAAATGGACAAATTTCTTGAAAGATACAAACTATAAAGCCTCATTTGAGAAAGTAAGTAAACTGAGTATTCCTATTTCTTAATAATTGAACTCATATTTAAAAACTTTCCCACAAAGAAAACTCCAGTCCTAGAGGGTTCCATGAGGGAAATTCTACCAAACATTTAAGGAAGAAAAATATCAATTCTACACAAACTTTTCCAGAAAATTGAAGATGAAAAAATATTTTTGAACTCAACCTGTAAGACAGCATTACACTGATACTCAAAAGCAGACATCTGCTTTTGCTTTGACTGTAGCACTTCTGCCTCTTGGTAGCCATTGCTTTGATTGTGCTTTGTCTTTAGGATTGCATTGGTGAAGTCATGTTTTATCTCCTGCTACAGTTCTTTAAAGAAATGCTTCAGGATTCCACTTGTTTAAAATTTCAATTGAAAGCTCTACTCTTGTCTACAGCTGACCTGAGTGCAACAGTTTTGACACCCATCCAATGGAAAGTTTGCTGAACTTTAATTTTCATTCAGAATGGTGTAAGCTGCATAAGTTGAGATGTCTTTGGTGTTCACCATTGTTTGTGCTATTAATCAACAGTCCTCTTTAATTAGGGCACACACAAGATGATTTTTTTTCCTCAAAAGTTGATGTAAATGGCTTGCCAATGTGAGTTTCATTTTCCACATCATCTTATTTTTTTCTTAAAATGAGTTACTCATTTGTAAACTGATGATTTCTTTGGGGTATAGTCACCATAAGCTTTTTGCAAAGCTTATGTAAAACTTATGGTGACAATAAGCTTTGTCAATGATTTCAATGATTTCGCCATTCTTCCATCCAAACTTCACCATAGATTTAATGCTTGTTCTTGCTTCAATTTTAGCAGAATTCATGTTATTCTGTTAAGAGCTTTTTTCAAACTGATATTTTATCTTTCTTAGTGCCTCAAACTTGATTCTGTTCAGACACATTGTAACAAATTAGCACAACTGTATTTTGATGCAAAAAATTGAAATCCAGGCATAGTTTTTTCATAATATGTACTTTCCATGAAGTTTTGAAGACCCTTTGACAGAAAATACATCGTGACCAACTGGTGTTTAAGGAATTCAGTGTTATTTAACATTCAAAAATCAAACATTGTAATTCACCAATTTAACAATTTAAATTTAAAAATTTTAAAATAAAATGATTATCTCAGTAGATGCTAAACAAAATAAATCCAAAACATTTTGATAAAATCAGCTTCTTTCCTATTCTAAATGTCTAGCAAACCAAGAAAAGAAGTAAACGTCCTAACAATAATTAGCATCTATGTAATATCTACCACTGACATTGTATCTAATTGTAAGAGACTGAATGACTTTTTCCTAAGTTCAAGAATAAGACAAGGATGTTCATTCCTCTATTAAACATTTTACTGGAGGGTGTAGGAAGTACAAAATAGCAAGAAAAAGAAAACAATCCTCCAGATAAGAGAGGTAGGAGAAAAATTGTCTTTATTTGGGCATGGCATGATTGCATATGTAGAAAATTCTGTGAAAGTTACAAAGAAGCTGCTAGAATTAGTAAGTAAATTTAACAAAGTTGCAGAATAAAAGATCAAGATACAGGGTCAGCATGGTGGCTCACACCTGTAATCCCAGCACTTTGGGAAGCCGAGGCAGGGGGATTACCAGAGGTCAGGAGTTAGAGAACAGCCTGACCAACATGGTGAGACCCTGCCTCTACTAAAAATACAAAAATTAGCCAGGCATGGTGGCGCGTGCCTATAATCCCAGTTACTCAAGAGGCTGAGGCAGGAGAATCGCTTGAACCCAGCAGGTGGAGGTTGCAGTGAACTGAGATTGTGACATTGTGCTCCAGCTTGGGCGACAGAGCAAGACTTGTCTCAAAAAAAAAAAAAAAAAAAGCTGGTTATGGTGGCACATGCCTGTAATCCCCAGCTACTTGGGAGGCTGAGGCAGGAGAGTGGCGGAGGTTGCAGTGAGCCAAGATTGCACCACTGCACTCCAGCCTGGGTGACAGAGCGAGATTCTGTCTCAAAAACAACAAAACAAAACAAAAACAAACAACCCCAAAAAACCAAGATACAATATTTAATTACATTTCTTTATGCTAACAATGAGCAATCAGAAATTGAAACAAAAAATAGTATTTACAACAGCATCAAAGATAGAAAATACTACAAACAAATATGACCAAAGTCATGCAAGACTTGTATGTGCTAAGAGAAATTAAGGAGTTCATAAGTAATTGGAGAGATAAACTGTTTATGAACAAAATGATTCACTATTGTTAAGATTCTGTCCAAACGATCTACAAATCCAATCCAAGGACCTGGAATAACCAGAACAACTTCGGAAAAAAAAAAAAAAAGAACAATATTGGAGGGTTCATTACAAAGCTACAGTAATCAAGACAGTGTGGTACTGACACAAAGATAACCAAATAAATCAGGGAACAGAATAGAGTTGAGAAGCAGACACACATATACATATACCTATTTTTGACAAAGGTTCAAAGACAATGCAGTGGCTAGAGAATATTCTTTTCAGTAAATGGTGTTGGAACAATTGTATATACATATTAAAAAAACAGAACAAAGAATTTCAACCCACACTTTGCACCATGTACAACAATTAACTTAAAATAAATCTTTGTCCGAAATATCCTATAAGAAAACACAAAATACCCTCTAAGAATACCGTATAAGAAAACATAGACATCTTTTAACCTTGGGTTAGGGAAAGATTTCTTAGATATGACACCTAAAGTATGATTCATAAAAGAAAAATAAATTGACTAATTGGATTTAATTAAAAACTGCTGCTTTTTAAAGTCACTGTTGAAAGAATGAAAATACAAGCCACAGAGAGAGAGAGCGCACATATTTGTATACTGCGTGTCTGATAAAGGATTCATATTCGGAACATATAAAGAAATTCCAAACCCAGTAATAAGAAAATTAACCTCTGCACCATGGGCAAACATTTCAATAGACATTTTACCAAAAATGGTATATTGATGACCAGCAAATCCATAAAAAATACTCAAGAGGAATGCAGATTAAAATATAGAAGAAATACAGATTAAAACCACAATTAAGCACCACTGTATCTCTATTGGAATGTCTGAAATAAAAATTGGTGATCACACCAAGTGTTGGAAAAGATATGCAGCAGCTGGAACTCTCATAAGGTGCTGGTGGGAATGTAAAGCAATCAATAAAACACTTTTGAAAACAGTTTGGCAGTTTCTTTAAAAGTTGAATGTACATCTGCCAGAGGACCCATCCATTAGGTACATACCAGCAAGAAATGCAAGCCTTTTTCTATGTAAAGATTTGTCCAAGAATGTTCACAACATCTTTATTTGAAGTTGCCAAAAACTCTAAACAACTCAGCTGTCCATCAACAGGTGAATGGATAAACAAATGATGGTATATCTGTACTATAGAACACTACCTAGCAATAAAAATATACTATTAATACACACAGTGTTGATGTATCTCCAAATAATTATGTTGAGTAAGAGAAGCCAGACAAAAAGAAGAGGATATACTGTGTGATTTTATTTATAAAACATATAGAAAGTGCAAACAGATCTGCAGTGATAGACAACAGATCAGTGGTTGTCTGGCATGGGGTGAAGGAGGGGGAGGGGCCAGAGAGTGGGATGACCAAGGGGCATGAGAAAACCTTTGGTGGTGATGGCTGTGTTCACTGTCTTAATTTTGGTGATGTATTCATGGATGTATTTCTGTGTCAAACTTATCACACATACACTTTAAATATATAGTTTATTGTACAACAGTTATATCTTAGAGCTGTTAGGAAACAACACAAGCATATTAAAGCAACATTATTATTATTATGTTTTTATTTTACTTTAAGTTCTGGGATACATGTGCAGAACGTGCAGGTTTGTTACATAGGTATACATGTGCTATGGTGGTTTGCTGTACCTATCAACCTGTTTTAAGCCCGCATGCATTAGGTATGTGTCTTAATGCTCTCCCTCCCCTTGCCCCCCATCCCCCGACAGGGCCTGGTGTGTGATGTTCCCCTCCCCGGGTCCATGTGTTCTCATTGTTCAACTCCCACTTATGACTAAGAACGTGCGGTGTTTGGTTTTCTGCTCCTGTGTTAGTTTGCTGAGAATGATGGTTTCCAGCTTCATGCATGTCCGTGCAAAGGACATGAGCTCATTCTTTTTTATGGCAAGCAACACTATTTTTAAACAAAATAGATTAAATTATATATCTGGATTTAAATATTCATAGTTCTGTAAATTCACCTTGAGACTCATTAAGATAAGAGGGATGATCAGGGATCATTGGGGGTCTGGAAAACTAACAGGACATATTCAATAGTGTTTTCCTATATTTATGATATATTATTCCAATGATGTGACAGGCAAGGATGCATTTGCCACAAAGGGTCCCTTCCAAACTCAAAGCCATATTTGGATTCAGCAGATCTGAATTATATGAAATCAGGAGTCTGAATTCTTAGCGAGTCTTCTAGTTGATTCTGATGCAGATGAGTCATGGACCACACTAGAGAAATATTGGTCCAAAATCTCGACCACACCAATATCTCCTCTGTCTCTCTACTCAAAGTTGGCTTGTAATTGTTTCACTTGGTTGAGGTTCATAGTTTACCTGGCTTAACCCTGTAGTATCTCCTTACTGGGTAAAACTTAGCTGCCTACCTTTGGACGGAATCAATGCTCAGAAGTACTGTGACAACACTGGGTCTGGGATTAACCTCAGCAGTGTAATTACAGTCACAAGAACAACCTCTGAGTCACTGGTCCAGGCTCTCCTCTCGCTAAGGAACATCCATCTCTCTTAGACCATCTCAGCTGAAAAAGGCTGGGCTTTTGGAGCCTTGGGGCGGGGAGGCTCTTGGGACTTGCTTACCTACTGGCTCTGGTGCCAGCCACTCTTGGCCAGGAAGTTCTTCAAGTTTCACAGTTTTTCTTCTGCAGCTGCCCTTGAGAGCTGTCACTTTTGCAGTTGTTGAATGGATCAAGTCACTCCTCTACCTGGAAGCTCCTGGAAGCTTTCCATGGCTGGCATGGTGAAACCCAACTCCTGATCACCGCCTGCAGGCTCTGCATAATCTCCACCATGATGATCCCTCAAATGGCACCTCCTCTGCACACCAACGGGCAGGACTTGGCTCTTAGTGCTCAAACACACCAAAGTCTCCCTTCTCACCTTAGCCTTTTCGCATACTTCCCTTCTTGCTAAAAGCTGTCTTTAGCTCCTACGTGGCTTGCTTTCACTTCCTTTACACCTGGCCAAGGTGTCACCTCCTCAAAGAGACCTTTCCTGACAACTGTCTCCGAAGGGGGGTCTCTCCTCTTTCCAGTTATTCTCTGTCCTGATGTCTCATAAAAAGTGGTAATTGCTTTGTTTGACTATTCATGTTCTCCCCACTAGAATGTAAGCTCTGTTAGGGTAGGGTCATATCTGCCTTGCTCACCATTACTGGTTGAATAAATGAATGAATCCTTCAAGAAGCCATAAGTTTTACAAATACCATGTCGGTGGGATCAATAGAGTTCTTACAGCTGCAGGCCCTGCACACCAGTGTTTTCAAAACTGTTATTAAAATCTCTCTGCTTAAAGAATGATGACTCTGCTGTCTCATGTACTCGTCCCAGCAAAAAACTTCAAATCCCCAAAACACTTTTAAGCACAACAAAGCAGAGCAAACACTGCATGCAGATAGGGCACAGCAGAAATAGATTTGCTACAAAATCATCTTCCCTGGCCTGTTTACTCAGGAGTCAACTTGCATCTGTGGAAAATGGTCCAAAAGTGGAATTCAGGGTTTAATTGAGTCCTGACTTTAGGCCTCACTAGTTTCATCATTGACAAGACCATACACAGGACCTGGTCCTGGCAGTCTGGCTGGGTGAGGGCATGGCTGCGTAATATGTGACTTCTTGGCTTTTCTGGGCAGAAAGGAAATGCAAGATTGTTCTTGCTCTTACGACATGGAGAACACCACAATTTGTATGCAAGTTCTGAGGCCAGAAAGCGGGTTACGGTGATGACTGCTTTTGATTTCTGATTTTGATATTTGCAATTAATGAAGGCAGTTGTCACTTGATGTGCCACAGGAAAGTCTGACCCTGGGTGTGAGGAGCTGAGTTTCCTTGAAGGAGTTGCATTTGTGGAATCTCAATGACTTCATACTTTTTCTCTCAACACATTTTAACTTTACTTTTGGTTTTTGCTCTCTGTCCTTTCTAGCCTTCTTTTTTCCCTCTCTTTCATTTTCCCTAGACTTTTTCTCCATACTCAACTATCTTTTTAATTTCTCTCTCTGCATCTCTTTCCTATCTCCATGACTCTCCTAATCTATTTTCCATTATTCTTCCTCTTTTTTTTTCTGTTTTTGTCTTCATTTAAGAGGATTCTCTGAAGCCAAAGATACTCTTTTCTCCTCACTTGGGACCTAGCCCACTGGTAACTAGCTATATTAATACCTACGTGTGAATTTAGAATTATGTACTTTCTTGGTCAACTGAATACTTTTTATCATTGTGAAGTGTCCCTGATTATTTCAACAAATCATTCCTGCCTTACATTCTACTTGTTTGATGTTAACTTAGTTTTGCCAGCTCTTTGTGGCTAGTATTTGCATAGTATATCTTTTCCCATGTTTTCAGCCTTTTTCTATGATTACATTCAATGAGAGCCACTTGTAAGCAGCACACATTTTTTGGGGGGGTTTTGGGTTTTTAATCCACTCTGATAATCTTTCTCTTTTAATTTGAGCATTTTGTCCATTTGCCTTTTATTGCATTTATGGATCTTTTTGAGTTTAAATCTATACTCTTACTGTTTTCTGTTTGTCTTACCTATGGTGTTTCATTTTCTCTCCTTTTTTTCATTCTTTTGGACTTACTATTCCTTTATGATTTCATTTCTATCTCTATTAGCTTGCCATTTATATTTTTGTGATTGTTGTAGGTATATTCTTTGTTATAATTATAGTGGTTATTAAAATTTACATGTATATATTTAATATAACAACTATAACATAAATTGGAGCTTTCATCACTTACTGAATAAAGCAAGGGCCCTAAAGCACTTTATATTTTCCACCTTCAACTTGTATGCTGCTATGACCACAAATTTTCATTGACACATATATTAAATCTTGCAAGATAGTATTATTATTATTTTATGTAGTAACTGCTCACTTAGCTTATCCACTTGTTTATCATTTCTGTTGCTCTTCACGTCTTATTGCACCTTTAAGCTCCCATCTGGGATCACTTTGCTACTGCTTATAAACATTTCCTCTAGTTCAAGTCTACTGATAAATTCTCTATGTTTTGTTGTGTGAAAAATATCTTGATTACACTAACATTTTCTGAAGGATATTTTAGCTGGGTATAGGATTGTAGAATGGCAGTTGTCTTCTCAGCACTTTTATGATACTATTGCTTTACTGCCAGGCTTGTGTTTTCTTTGATGAGAGGTCAGATGTGAGTTATATTTTTGTTTCTGTAATTTTTCTTTTAAAGAATCCTCCATTTTTTGGTTAATTATCAGTTTTTTTCTGATGTGTAGCTAAGATTTAACTTTTTAAAAATCATGCTTAAGATTCATGGTAAGTACTTCTTGAATTTGTGCCTTTTTATCTTTCAGCAGTTTTGAAAAATGCTCTAAAGTTAAAAATTAAATTAAAATTGCTCCTCTTCTATTCTTTCTCTCTTTTTTTCTATGACAACAAATATTACTTGGATATTTTCTTTCTATGCAATAGGTCCTAATTTATCTCATATGTTCTTTTTTCTATTTTCCATCATTTATCTTTCAGTGCTTTCTTCTGGATGATTTCTTCCAACCTATTTTCTCTCTTAATCCCTCTTACTAATTAACATTTCAATTCCATTTAATCTGTTCTTAAAACCATCCATGATTTCAAAATTTTAGTTACTGTATTTTTTAGTTTTATAAATTTTATTTTCTTATTTTTAAAATAGTTTCCAGTTGATTGGCAAAATTTTTCATCTTGGTTTTAAATGCCTTGAATATATTAGGCATAGTCATTTTAAAGTCTGAGTCTGAAAACTCTATTATCTGAGTCCTTCTGGTTATTTTTGATTGGGTACTATGTATCGTATATAAAAATTAGAGATAATTTGAGGCTAAGCATAAAGTTATCTTCCTCTAGAGAGGATTTAAATTGCATCTTACTGAAAGTCACCATCCCTTTGAAATTCAATACCACCTTAATATAATTAGGCATAAATGGCTCAAATCTGGATTTTAGTCCAGTGAGATCTAGTCTATTTTTTGATTCAAACTTACTCCTTGGGTAAGCTTATGTCCCTTTCATGTCCCAACCCAAAGCTCAGGAGTTTATCAGTCCCTCATTTCTGGTGGGTCCTGAATATATATATATTTCGTATCCACAAGATAGTCTGTCAAAAGGTCTGTTACATTTTACTCTCAAACTTCTCAGACACCTTGACTGGAATTGGCTGAGCCTCTAGAGTCAGGAGGAAAAGTAGTCTAAAATTTCAGACTGACTTCTCTGGGTTTCCTTTTTATTCTCTCAGTCATGGTCTTCTCATTCTTCCCTGACTTAGAACATCTCTTGTGCCAGATAATTTTTAAAATATTGCCCAGCTTTTCTGATTATTCTCTGTATGAAGGTTCATCTAAGTTACCTAATGTGTCAATACAAGCAGGCACTGCTATTCTGTTGCTGAGAAATCCTGGACAAATCATTTCTTATCTCTGGACCTCAGTTTCAGATCTATATGATAGAGATTAGACTGGGAGACCTCCCAAATCCATCTTTCAGCCAGTGTCCGCATATTCTTTCGTGTAGGCTGTATGCATTGGACATGTGGGTTTTACTGCCAGTTCTTATAGGGAAGTTACAGTTATTTCTACACAGCGGTGGCATCCTGCCCCACCTGGTTAAGGTAATTAGTGAGGCTTTGAAATGATGGTGATAAGCACACTTATTACTTTTGGGAGACTGAAAGCATGTACTATACCACTAGAATACAGCTAGCTTATAATAAATACTCTACGAACCATATTGGTGTAAAATGTAGGCAGAGATGTTTCATTTTTTTCTCAACCCAGAAATAGGAAGGATTCCCCAGGGCTATTTATCACAGTCAGAAGGGAGATAAATAAAGAACAGGGATGTTGTTAATTTACTCAAACTCCAAACTCAAAGTCCCTTTGATGGAGCAGAAGCACAGGGGGAGCCCTGAAGTAAGGTTTCTAGTGAACCATCTGGAGAGTCTGCCACTCATCTCACAGTACATGAACTCTCTCTCACACACACACACACACACACGTGTGCGTGCGCCCCAAACATGTGTGGCTAATAATGACCACATTACAAATGGACACATCTGGTGGAAAGAGTTTCCAACAGGAATTTCAAAGCAATATCACTTTCATTCTAAAGGGCTAATTTAGTTTCATTTTGCCTTTGGTTCTTCGTTTTGAAGAATGCTTAGAACGTCATTGGTTTATAATATATTTTGAGAAGTTCCAGCTCAAAGATAATAGTTCTTGCAGTACTACATTAGCTCTCTTTGGGCTAAGAGCACAGACTCTGGGGCCAAATTGCCTGGGTTCAAAGCCTGGCTCCTCCACGTGCCACCCATTAAAACTTGGGCTAATTGGTAAATTTCCTTGTGCCTCAGTTCCCTCATTTACAAAATGAGGATAATGAATAGTACCTGCCTCCTAGGGCTGTTGTGAGGATTAAGTGTAGTAGAAGTATGAGCTTCTACGAAGTGAGTAGAAGAGTGAGCTGTTGGTCACCCTGCCTGGTCTGTTAACTTCTCTATACTTAGACCTCTTGTACTGAAGCCTTGGAGGCACAGAAGGCAAGATGTGAAGTGAAGTGGGTGGAGAACTGGATGCAGGTAAGGAGACCTGCTGTTGTGTTAGACTGATTGTTGTATTAACTTCCCAAACCGTCCAATCTCAGTGCAGTCTTCTGACCTTTGCTGTAAAATAAGACGGTAATACTCCCACCTACTTCACAGGGTGGATCTCAAATAAAGTGATGGATGTGGAAATCTTTTTCAAAAGCAGTAAATGCTGTGTAAATGTGAGAGACTTCACAGAAGATGATGGTAGACCCATGATCCTTGTAGGGAAAGGTGAAATGGTGAGGCTACAGAGAAGTTGTGGCATGGGGGGAACGTGAAGTTCTGACTTTGTACTTTAGTCTCCAAGCTTGTTTTATTTCTACATGTCTCTACGCCCCAGGACTCTCCAGGATGTGAACTATTCTGTTGGGCTGTCCATGGAAGGGACTGGCCTGCTTGTTTTGATGGCTCCTTGGTATCAGTCTTGTATTCCACTTTTCTGCACCCAGAGTCTTGTCCTACAAACTCTAAACTTTGTATCTGCCAGTCTGACCTTTGGCCTAACAAGGAAACCTAGGCCCTTGCTCTCAGGAGTCGGCAGGAAGATTAAAAGCCCTTCTGGAATGATGATGTGGGAAAATAACTTGGCATGGAGTGGAGCAGGTGTTGGGGGTTAGGCTTGGTTTGGTTAGAGCTCTGAGGTGGGCACAAGGTAAAATATCAGGATAAATATTGTATTAGTTTCCTGTGGCTGCTGTAACAAATTAGCAACAGCAGACTTTATTCTCTTATAGTTCTGAAGGCCAGAAGTCTGAAGTGAGTATCACTGGGCCAAAATCAGGATGTCATAAGGCCCACACTCCCTTTGGAGGGTTTAGAGAAGAATCGTTGCCTCTGGTGGCTGTGGGCATTTTGTGGCAAGTGGCCGCATCACTCCAACCTCTGCCTTAGGGTCACATTGCCGTCCCCTCTTCTGTTGGCCTCTCTTTCTTATGTATCATTCATTTACAAACACTTGTGATGGCATTTGGGGCCCACTCAGATAATCCAGGAGAGTTCCCATCTCAAGATCCTTAACTTAATCACATCTACAAAGACTCTTGCTTCAAATAAGGTAACATTCACAGATTCCAAGAATTGGGATGTGGATGTCTTTTGGGGGGCCATGTTTCAACCTTCCACAGGTGGCAAAGGCAGGAAATAGGCACAGTGGGGTCAGGCCCACACTAGGAGTCAGGGGACCTGTCCTCATGGGGCAGAGGAGGTTAGACAAAATGGGAAAGAAAACATATCTAAGGGATACATAACAAGGAAACCTTTATAATACCTGACCTGCAGTAGACACTGAATGAAATAATGAGTTTCACCAAATGCCTGCTAAGAGTCAGGTACTGTTGGAGGGGCTGGAAAGAAAGCAACATGGAGTTTGTACTCATTCAATAAACGAGTAAATAAATGAATGAATAATTGAGGATGTTCTTTGTTCAGCAGGGAAGGCTTCCATTGTTAGAACAAGGCAAAGTTATCAGGAAGGGCTGACCGAGGATGTGCAGTTGGGACCAACCAGCCTGCAGAGAAGGACCACGGCCCTCACTCAGCATGAGGAGGGGGAGGGGCTCACGTATCTGACAGGTTCTCAGCCCTGACTGCACATTGGTCACCTGGGAGGCTTTTAACAAATGCCCGGGCTCCATCCCCAGAAATCCTGATTCAATTGGTCAGGATGGCCCTGCACAGCCACACATGTGAAGCTCCCCAGGTGATTCTAATGGGTCCCAGGAATGAGGACCAGGGCTAAGTTCTCTTTGGGCTAATTGTCTTATGATTTGGAATCAGACAGGCCGGGCTACAAAGTAAGTCTCCGTGAGTGACTTTAAGGTGTGTGACCCCAGGGCATATTACATAATTTCTCTGAATCTTTATTTTTTTATTTGTAAAATGAAGATAATAATCCTTAATTTATGAATCTCCGTAAGGATTAGAAAATATTTGGAAAGTGCTCACGATGATATCCAGCACACGGTGAATGCGAAATAAGTCCTAATGACTCCTTATCAAGGTAGGGATGATTGTGCCCATTTTATGTGTTTGGGAGCCAAAGCTTAGAGACATCAGGTTAACTCGTTGGAAGCCACATTGTTAGTAAATAATTTTGTATAAGATGAAGCCCAGACATCTTTTCATGACCTAATTCTACCCAGTGTTTTTGACAATGGGGCACTAAAGCCCAACCATTCCACTCTCTTCTCTTTGTCCTTCGTGACTGTGAAGGAGCTGGTCCTTACTTACCTGGTAAGACCCTGGTTTCCCCTCAACACCTAGGGATTTAGGATAGGAGAGAGGTCCATCCCACCTTATCTATTGGTCCCATCTCTTGCTCTGAGAGAAGTAGGCATAAGATTGCTGTAGTGAGGGATAGTGAGAGAGGAGAAAGGAAAAAACTCAGGCCGGCAGTTAGCGTGGGTCTGCAGTTAGCGTGGGTCTGCAGTTAGCGTGGGTCTGCAGTTAGCGTGGGTCTGCAGTTGAATCATGTCAAACAAAAGAACAGCCTGCAGGCACAGATAAGGGAACTTGCACAGGGGGACTTGCCCACAGTGGAAAATTCCCTCCCCTGACACATGTGCAGTAAGGGGAACAAAGCAGTATGGGGTAACTCAAGCTAAGAGCCCGCATGCACATTCAGAGGACAGGGTGGAGCTACTAGAAATTTGCACCTTATTCAAATGAGATGCCCAGCCCTCACTGGTTTCCTATAAAAGCCTTTGCATCCAGCTGTAAAAACAGCAACCCTCTTCCAGGGACCCTCTCCACAGCGGAGAGCTTTCTTTTGTCTATTAAACTTTCACTCTAACCCCACCCTTTGTGTCCACACTCCTTAATTCTCTTGGTCTTGAGACAAAGAACTCTGGGTGATACCTCACAAGAGACTGCTACATTGTGGTGCATTGGTGAGACTGTAACATCGTGTCCCAATCCCTGGAACCTATGAATGTTACCTCACATGGCAGTCTTTGCAGATGGGATTATATTAAGGATTTTGAGATGAGGAGATTACCCTGGATTATCTAGGTGGGCCCTAAATGCAGTCACAAGTGTCCTTATCAGACAGAGGCAGAGAGAGATTTGATGCATGCAGAGGAAAAGACAATTTGACAAAGGAGGCAGAGATTGGAATGATGCTGCTGTAAGCTGTGGAACGCTGGCAGTCACCAGAGGCTGGAAGAAGCAGAGATTCCCTCCTAGAGCCTTCTAAGAGAGTGTGGCCCGGCTGACATCTTGATTTCATCCCTGTTTTATTGGTTTGGGACTTCTGGCTTCCAAAACTGTAAAAGAATACATTTTCTCTTGTTTTGAGCCATCCAGTTTGTGGTCATTTTTTGCAACGGTCACAGGAAACCAATACCAGTGGTTCTTCGTGATCATCTTCTTGGAGGTGACACATTCAGGTCACAGCAAATCTGATGGGGCTATCCTTGCTTCCCCTTGGGCTGCCTGATCCCTGGGTCTTCCTGCAGGGTTAGGAGAGCCCTAGAGGAGAGCACGCATGCACCTGCAGCCGTAGGGGAGCAGGCAGAACTTTCTACATCACAGGCTTGGCCTTCCCACCACCTGAGCTTCTGTGGTGAGGAGCAGCCATGAATGTCTCACAGACTCTTTGCTGCCGGAGGGAGACGGCCTGTGCAGCATGGGGTAGACAGAGCCAAAGAGGCCAAAAGTGACTCAAGTCACAATTGCCTGCCTCCTTTCTGACATCCAGGATCCCAGCAGAGTTCACCCCCATCTTCCCAGCCCCACTGCTCAAGGGCAAGGGCTTTCTGGAACAATTTTACTCTGTGCACTGGGAACAAAGGAGAAACCAAATGCCTTGCTTGGGAGCAACCCATATGCAGGAGGCAAGGCAAGGCCCAGTGACAGGATAATTGCTTAAATATCTGCTTTAAGTATAAAGGCAGTCTCTACCTCCAGCTGCAGTTCAGGTTCCCACAGGTCATGAAAACAAAGAGGGGAGTGGGAGAATTAAAGAGGAATAGAAATGGAAATGATTAGAAAAGATTGCCACTACTTACAGGGTTGGGGAGAGAGGGGGATGTTGGGAATTAACCCTTTTGGCATTGTGCAAGTAGAATGTGGGCTCACAGCTTTCTGTCTCAGATGCAAAAGCTGGAGACCTTCACCCACTGGTGAGACGCTCTGCTCTTCCAGGGCCTGGAGAAGAGGCGGGTGGGCCACGTGCAGGAGGATGGCCTTCAGGACAGTGCAAGTTGGTCATGGCTTTGAGTGGTGGGAGTGTCTGTGGACAGCACACGAAGGTTCCTTGTTCTTTACCAGAATACCTCCTTTCTTTTCTGCCACTTGAGCCCATTTTGTCTTCTGGCTGGCGATGCCTTCTAATACTTCTCATTTCTGCTTACCCAGTGCTCTGACCCTGCCAGGTTCATGTGGGTATTTCTGCACTAATTCCAATAGCATCCCCTGTCTTCCTTGGCAGTCCTCAGTACACTGGAAGTTATTATACTAATTACAGTGACCTTATCTCCTGAATTCTAAGAAGCACAAGTTTTTCACATTTAACATTCCTGGAATTTGGGCCTGTCTTACAATCAATGGGCATATTTAATCGGTGTATTAGACAGGTTTCTCTAGAAAAATAGAACCAATGGAATACACACACACAGACACACCCACACAAAATCTGATATATATATATATAACCTTTATTTCAGCAGATACATTGATATTTTGAGGTGTACACAATCAATCACAGTCAGTCCAGAATTTGTAGGGCAGGCCAGCACCCTGGAGACCCACGGGAGAATTATATTGCAGTTGTGAGTCCAAAACTTGCAGGGCTGGCCAGCAATCTAGAAACTCCGGTGGGATTGCAATTTTGCAGTCTTGATACAGAATTCCTTCTTCTTCAGGAGACTTCAGTTTGTGCTCTTAACATTGACTGTTTGGATGGGGCACACCCATATAATAGAAGGTAATCTGCTTTATTCAGTCTACTGGTTTAAACATTAATTTCATCTAAAAAATACCTTCACAGCACCATTTAGACTAGTGTTTGATAAAACAGTTGGGCACCATAGCCTAGACAAGTTGACACACAGAATTAACCCTATAGTAGGGGACTTGGTTATTTATATCCATTCATTCATTCTCTCCTTCAAAAACTCTGTTATGAAAGTGTGTATCATCTTGGTGGGTGCTTTAAGCATAGGGCTTTATGGTATTTGTTTTGAGTGTGCCTTCTGGTAGGCTGTGAGCTGGCTGATGGTAAGGGAACACTTGAACACACTAGGAGCTCAATATTTGTTGATTGCTGGCCAGCTGTTTGACTCAGCAATAAATTATTTTGATTTGAGGGTTCCCTTGACTTTTAATGTCCTCTTTTTGGGGGTGACACACGGCCTTTCCCCATTTCTTCCCACTTTGTGCACACAGTTTCCTTTCCTTCTCTCCATCTCCTTGTCTTTCTGGCTCCTTGTTTCCCATCCCTTTTATTTGGCTAATGCTCTGTGCCTAATCACATTAGCCAGCACTGGCAGTATAGAGATGTTTGCAATCCAACCCAGGTCTGATTATGAGCGTCAGCAGCCTGAGGCTACTTTAAGAATGTGTTGATTGGTGGGGGTGGGGAGCCTCCAGAGGGGGCCAAAGTTATTGGCTGGGGGAGCTGCCCACATGTGTGTCTGGGCACCGCAAGAGAGCCCAGACTGGTTAGTTTTTGGTTCTCTCCTTGATCGGGCTCCTGGTGGGGTATTTATACTGGCTGGGCGTCTAAGCTCTTCCTGATTGTATTAAGCCTCATGAAAATGAGGACCAAAACAATCCGGCTAGTGTGGTGAGGGCTGTAACCACAGCAAAATGTGCCCTGCATTTCTTGTCATTCTCTGTTCGAGCTCATTTCAACTTTCTCCCAACATTGGGAGTATAAAGAAACTGCCACGCGTTCCTCTGGTTTGCAAGTATTACCTCATTTCCCTTGTCTAGGATATTAATTCAGAAATATTTATTAAGTGATTTCAGGATTTGGGGCAATTTTGGAAGCATTCAGTTCAAATTCCAAGAAGGATGCCATGGGTTTAAAGGAAATTAGCTACCTCTCCCTCCATTTTCTCAAAAGCATCTTGTATTTTCTTTAGGGCACTTTGCTTTCTTTACATTGTTCTCTTAATTATTTACAATCATTCATTTGATGGCTGTCTTCTTTACTAAATTGTAATAATCTCCATCTGGGCAGGGTTCATGAGTGCTATCTTCACCACTGGGCCCCCTGGGGGGCAGGCACAACAAGTTCTTGACCATCACATTTTGGTGGGGCAAAGTTATGGCATCCATTTGGAAGGTGTAATTGTGTTTCCGAAAGTTTGTACACAGCAAGGAAGAATATTCATATAGTTACACATAGTTACATGGGTGAAAATTAGAATCTTGGGGTCAAACCAAGAGTCCGTGTTGTAGAGCTCAAAGAGCCTTAAAGTAATCCTTTCTTGTGTTCCTTGAAGGGATGTAAGACAAATCTACCTGAGTTACCATCCCTAGGGAATACAGTGTGACCTGAAATTGCTGTGGGTTGTGAAGACACATGTCCCATGTGAGTATATTGGAGTCTATTGCACTTCACTAAAAATCTGCAGCTCTGTGGATCAGACTTCCTGTGCTCATATCCTGGTTCTACCAGTGTCTAGCTGTCCCACATGCATGTTGTATGGCCTTCAGCACATCTGTATGCCTTAGTCCATTCATATATAAAAAAAGAAAAATAATAGTACTCACATCATAGACTTGTTTTGGGATTATGTGAGATCATTTACATAAAGTACTGAGACCAATGCCCAGCTGAGATTAAGCGGAATAAATGTCAGTTTTTATTATTATTATTTTCATAAATATACAATAGTAAAGTTGTCTTTCTATGCATGGTGAATTAGAGAGGGAGAGAAATACGATTTTTTTTATTATACTTTAAGTTCTAGGGTACATGTGCACAATGTGCAAGTTTGTTACATATGTATACATGTGCCATGTTGGTGTGCTGCACCCATTAACTTGTCATTTACATTAGGAATATCTCCTAATACTATCCTTCCCCTCTCCCCCAACCCCACGACAGGCCCCAGTGTGTGATGTTCCCCACCCTGTGTCCAAGTGTTCTCATTGTTCAGTTCCCACCTATGAGTGAGAACATGTGGTGTTTGGTTTTTTGTCCTTGCGATAGTTTGCTGAGAATGATGATTTCCAGCTTCATCCATGTCCCTACAAAGGACATGAACTCATCCTTTTTTATGGCTGCATAGTATTCCATGGTGTATATACACCACATTTTCTTAATCCAGTCTATCATTGATGGACATTTGGGTTGATTCCAAGTCTTTGCTATTGTGAATAATGCCGCAGTAAACCTGCATGTGCATGTGTCTTTATAGCATGATTTATAATCCTTTGGGTATATACCCAATGTGGATGGCTGCAGGTCAAATGGTATTTCTAGTTCTAGATCCTTGAGGAATCGTCACACTGTCTTCCACAATGGTTGAACTAGTTTACAATCCCACCACCAGTGTAAAAGTGTTCCTATTTCTCCACATCCTCTCCAGCACCTGTTGTTTCCAGATTTTTAACGTCGCCATTCTAACTGGTATGGCCGTGGTATCTCATTGTGGTTTTGATTTGCATTTCTCTGATGGCCCAGTGATGATGAGCATTTTTTCATGTGTCATTAGCTGCATAAATGTCACTGGCCCCGTCGGAAATGCGGAAATCAAACACAATGAACTGCATCTCACACCGGTTGGAGATGGCGATCAGTGAAGAATGTTGCTGGCCAGTGGTTATGTGTTCAGCCATATGGAAAAACGATGGCGTTCTCAGAGATCTAGAGAACTAAGTGTATATATGACCCGGCAAACCATCCCGACGAGGATATACTGAGATATAAATTAACTAACATATAGACACATGCACACATATGTTATTGCGGCACTATTCACAGCCAGCGGAAACGGAATCAACAAATATCCATCGGTAAACAGGCCGGATTGAAAATATTATTTTATATACACCGTGGAATACTATGCAACCATCAAGGATGAGTTTGTGGAGGTTATGGTGTAAGAATCCTCATTCTTAGCAAACTATCACAGAACAGAAAACCGAGCACGCATGTTCTCACTCGCAAGTGGAGTGAACAATGAATCGCAGACTCGGGAAAGAGACATCGCACACCGAGGGCCTATCATGAGGGAGGGAGGAGGATGCATTAGAGTTATACCTGATAAATGAAACGGATAATAGTGCAACACCAACTAGGCCCCTGAAATATGCATATGTAACTGGCTCTACTGGTCAATGCACATGTGCCTACAACTACAGTATAATAATAATAAATAAATTAAAAAAAAAAAATGTCTTCTTTTTGAGAAGTGTCTGTTCATATTATTCACCCACTTTTGATGGGGTTGTTTGTTTTTTCTTGTAAATTTGTTTGAGTTCTTTGTAGGTTCTGGATATTAGCCCTTTGTCAGATGAGTAGATTGCAAAAATTTTCTCCCATTCTGTCAGGTTGTCATTTCCTCTGATGGTAGTTTCTTTTTGCAGAAGCTCTTTAGTTTAATTAGATCCCGGTACATTTGTCACTTTTGGCTTTTGATGTCATTGCTTTTGGTGTTTTAGTCATGAAGTCCTTGCCCATGCCTATGTCCTGAGTGGTATAGCCTAGGTTTTCTTCTAGGGTTTTTATGGTTTTAGGTCTAACATTTGAGTCTTTAATCCATCTTGAATTAATTTTCGTATAAGGTGTAAGGAAGGGATCCAGTTTCAGCTTTCTACATATGGCTAACTAGTTTTCCCAGCACCATTTATTAAACAGGGAATCCTTTCCCCATTTCTTGTTTTTGTCAGGTTTGTCAAAGATCAGATGGTTGTAGATGTGTGGTATTATTTCTGAGGGCTCTGTTCTGTTCCATTGGTCTATATCTCTGTTTTGGTACCACTACCATGCTGTTTTGGTTACTGTAGCCTTGTAGTATACTTTGAAGTCAGGTAGCATGATGCTTCCAGCTTTGTTCTTTTGGCTTAGGATTGTCTTGGCAATGCGGGATCTTTTTTGGTTCCCTGTGAACTTTAAAGTAGTTTTTTCCAATTCTGTGAAGAAAGTCATTGGTAGCTTGATGGGGATGACATTGAATCTATAAATTACCTTGGGCAGTATGGCCATTTTCACAATATTGATTCTTCCTATCCATGAGCATGGAATGTTCTCCTATTTGTTTGTGTCTTCTTTTATTTCATTGAGCAGTGGTTTGTAGTTCTCCTTGAAGAGGTCCTTCACATCCCTTGTAAGTTGTATTCCTAGGTATTTTATTCTCTTTGAAGCAATTGTGAATGGGAGTTCATTCATGATTTGGCTCTCTGTTAGTCTGTTATTGGTGTATAAGAATGCTTGTGATTTTTGCACCTTAATTTTGTATCCTGAGACTTTGCTGAAGTTGCTTATCAGCTTAAGGAGATTTTGGGCTGAGACAATGGGGTTTTCTAAATATACAACCACATCATCTGCAAACAGGGACAATTTGACTTCCTCTTTTCCTAATTGAATATCCTTTATTTCTTTCTCCTGCCTGATTGCCCTGGCCAGAATTTCCAACACTATGTTGAATAGGAGTGGTGAGAGAGGGCATCCCTGTCTTGTGCCAGTTTTCAAGGGAATGCTTCCAGTTTTTGCCCATTCAGTACAATATTGGCTGTGGGTTTGTCATAAATAGCTCTTATTATTTTGAGATACGTCCCATCAATAGCTAATTTATTGAGAGTTTTTAGCATGAAGAGCTGTTGAATTTTGTCAAAGGCCTTTTCTGCATCTATTGAGATAAACATGTGGTTTTTGTCTTTGGTTCTGTTTATATGCTGGATTATGTTTATTGATTTACGTATTTGAACCAGCCTTGCATCCCAGGGGATGAAGCCCAATTGATCATGGTGGATAAGCTTTTTGATGTGCTGCTGGATTCGGTTTGCCAGTATTTTATTGGGAATTTTTGCATCGATGTTCATCAGGGATATTGGTCTAAAATTCTCTTTTTTTGTTGTGTCTCTGCCAGGCTTTGGAGTCAGGATGATGCTGGCCTCATAAAATGAGTTAGGGAGGATTCCTTCTTTTTCTATTGATTGGAATAGTTTCAGAAGGAATGGTACCAGCTCCTCTTTGTACCTCTGGTAGAATTTGGCTGTGAATTCATCTGGTCCTGGACTTTTTTTGGTTGGTAGGCTATTAACTATTGCCTCAATTTCAGAGCCTGTTAGTGGTCTATTCAGAGATTCAACTTCTTCCTGGTTTAGTCTTGGGAGGGTGTATGTGTCCAGCAATTTATCCATTTCTTCTAGATTTTCTAGTTTATTTGCATAGAGGTGTTTATAGTATTCTCTGATGGTAGTTTGTATTTCTGTGGGATCAGTGGTGATAATGCCTTTATCATTTTTTATTGCATCTATTTGATTCTTCTCTCTTTTCTTCTTTATTAATCTTGCTAGCAGTCTATCAATTTTGTTGATCTTTTCAAAAAACCAGGTCCTGGATTCATTGATTTTTTTGAAGGGTTTTTTTGTGTCTCTATGTCCTTTAGTTCTGCACTGATCTTAGTTATTTATTGCCTTCTGCTAGCTTTTGAATGTGTTTGCTCTTGCTTCTCTAGTTATTTTAATTGTATGTTAGGGTGTCAATTTTAGATCTTTCCTGCTTTCTCTTGTGGGCATTTAGTGCTATAAATTTCCCTCTACACACTGCTTTAAATGTGTCCCAGAGATTCTGGTATGTTGTATCTTTGTTCTCATTGGTTTCAAAGAACATCTTTATTTCTGCCTTCATTTCGTAATGTACCCAGTAGTCATTCAGGAGCAGGTTGTTCAGTTTCCATGTAGTGGAGCGGTTTTGAGTGAGTTTCTTAATCCTGAGTTCTAGTTTGATTGCACTGTGTTCTGAGAGACAGTTTGTTATAATTTCTGTTCTTTTACATTTACTGAGGGGTGCTTTACTTCCAGCTATGTGGTCAATTTTGGAATAAGTGCGATGTGGTGGTGAGAAGAATGTATATTCTGTTGATTTGGGTTGGAGAGTTCTGTAGCTGTCTATTAGGTCACTTGGTGCAGAGCTGAGTTCAATTCCTGGATATCCTTTTTAACTTTCTGTCTTGTTGCTCTGTCTAATGTTGAAAATGGGGCATTAAAGTCTCTCATTATTATTGTATGGGAGACTAAGTCTCTTTGTAAGTCTCCAAGGACTTGTTTTATGAATCTGGGTGCTCCTGTATTGGGTGCATATATATTTAGGATAGTTAGCTCTTCCCGTTGAATTGATCCCTTTACCATTATGTAATGGCCTTCTTTGTCTTTTTTGATCTTTGTTGGTTTAAAGTCTGTTTTATCAGAGACTAGGATTGCAACCCCTGCTTTTTTTTGTTTTCCATTTGCTTGGTAGATCTTCCTTCATCCCTTTATTTTGAGCCTATGTGTGTCTCTGCACATGAGATGCGTCTCCTGAATACAGCACACTGATGGGTCTTGACTCTTTATTCAATTTGCCAGTTTGTATCTTTTAATTGGGGGCATTTAGCCCATTTGCATTTAAGGTTAGTATTGTTATGCATGAATTTGATCCTGTCATTATGATGTTAGCTGGTTATTTTTCTCATTAGTTGATGCACTTTCTTCCTAGCATCAATGATCTTTACAATTTGGCATTTTTTTTTTAGTGGCTGGTACTGGTTGTTCCTTTCCATGTTTAGTGCTTCCTTCAGGAGCTCTGGTAGGGCAGGCCTGGTGGTGACAAAATCTGTCAGCATTTGCTTGTCTATAAAGAATTTTATTTCTCCTTCATTTACAAAGCTTAGTTTGGCTGGATATAAAATTCTGGGTTGAAAATTCTTTATTTTAAGAATGTTGAATATTGGCCCTCACTCTCTTCTGGCTTGTAGAGTTTCTGCCGAGACATCTGCTGTTAGTCTAATGGGCTTCCCTTTGTGGATAACCCAACCTTTCTCTCTGGCTGCCCTTAACGTTTTTTCCTTCATTTCAACTTTGGTGAATCTGCCAATTATGTGTCTTGGAGTTGCTCTTCTCGAGGAGTATCTTTGTGGTGTTCTCTGTATTTCCTGAATTTGAACATTGGCCTGTTTCACTGCATTAGAGTTCTCCTGGATAATATCCTGCAGAGTGTTTTCCAACTTGGTTCCATTTTCCCTATCACTTCCAGGTACACCAATCAGATGTAGATTTGGTCTTTTCACATAGTCCCATATTTCATGGAGGCTTTGTTCGTTTCTTTTCACTCTTTTTTCTCTAAACTTCTCTTCTTGCTTCATTTCATTCATTTGATCTTCAGTCACTGATACCCTTTCTTCCAGTTGATTGAAGTAGCTACTGACGCTTGTGCATTAGTCACGTAGTTCTCATGCCATGGTTTTCAGCTCCATCAGGTCATTTAAGGACTTCTCTACACTGGTTATTCTAGTCAGCCATTCCTCTAATCTTTTTTCAAGGTTTTTAGCTTCTTTGCGATGGATTCGAACTTCCTTCTTTAGCTTGGAGAAGTTTGATAGTCTGAAGCCTTCCTCTCTCAACTCGTCAAAGTCATTCTCCATCCAGTTTTGTTCCATTACTGGCAAGGAGCTGCATTCCTTTGCAGGGGGAGAGGTGCTCTGAATTTTAGAATTTTTAGCTTTTCTGCTCCATTTTTTTCCGCATTTTTGTGGTTTTATCTACCTTTGGTCTTTGATGATGGTGACATACAGATGGGGTTTTGGTCCGGGGTTTTGGTCTGGATTTCCTTTTTTTTTTGAGACAGAGTCTTGCTTTGATGCCCAGGCTGGAGTGCAGTGGTGCGATCTCGGCTCACTGCAAGCTCCACAGCCTCCCGGGTTCGCGCCATTCTCCTGCCTCAGCCTCCCGAGAAGCTGGGACTACAAGCGCCCGCCACCACTCCCAGCTAATTTTTTTGTGTTTTTAGTAGAGACAGGGTTTCACCATGTTCGCCAGGATGGTCTCAATCTCCTGACCTCGTGATCTGCCGGCTTCGGCCTCCCAATCCCCTGGGATTACAGGCGTGAGTCACTGCGCTGGGACTCCTTTTGGTTTGTTAGTTTTCCTTCTAACAGTCAGGACCCTCAGCTGCAGGTCTGTTGGAGTTTGCTGGAGGTCCACTCCAGACCCTGTTTGCCTGGGTATCAGCAGCAGAGGCTGCAGAACAGTGAATATTGCTGAACATCAAATGTTGCTGCCTGATCATTCCTCTGGAAGCTTCCTCTCAGAGGGGCACCCGCACGTGTGAGGTGTCAGTCTGCCCCTATGGGGGGGTGCCTGCCAGTTAGGCTACTCGGGGGTCAGGGACCCACTTGAGGAGGCAGTCTGACCGTTCTCAGATCTCAAACTCCGTGCTGGGAGAACCACTACTCTCTTCAAAGCTATCAGACAGTGACATTTAAGTCTGCAGAGGTTTTTGCTGCCTTATGTTTGGCTATGCCCTGCTCCAGAGGTGGAGTCTACAGAGGCAGGCAGGCTTCCTTGAGCTGCGGTGGGCTCCACTCAGTTGGAACTTCCCGACCGCTTTGTTTACCTACTCAAGCCTCAGCAATGGCAGGCACCTCTCCCCCAGCCTCGCTGCCGCCTTGCAGTTGGATCTCAGACTGCTGTGCTAGCAATGACTGAGGCTCCCTGGGCGTGGGACACTCTGAGCCAGGTGCCGGATATAATCTCCTTGTGTGCCCTTTGCTAAGACCGTTGGAAAAGCACTATTATAGTGGGAGTGACCCGATTTTCGAGGTGCCCTCTGTCACAGATTCCCTTGGCTAGGAAAGGGAATTCCCTAACCTCACTCTGTTTGGCTCACGCTCAGTGGGCTGCACCCACTGTCCTGCACCCACTGTCTGACAAGCCCCAGTGGGATGAACCCGGTACCACAGTTGGTAGTGCAGAAATCACCTATCTTCTGCATCGTTCACGCTGGGAGCTGTAGATTGGAGCTGTTCCTATTCGGCCATCTTGGAACCACCCCTCGAAATAGGAATTTTTTTTTTTTAAATTTAATTTAATTTTTTTTATTATTATACTTTGAGTTCTAGGGTACATGTGCATAACGTGCAGGTTTGTTACATATGTATACTTGTGCCATGTTGGTGTGCTGCAGCCATCAACTCGTCAGCACCCATCAACTCGTCATTTACAGCAGGTATCACTCCCAATGCAATCCCTCCCCGCTCCCCCCTCCCCATGATAGGCCCCGGTGTTAGGAGGAGGAAAAACTCCAATTATTGAGAACCACATGGACAGTATAGAAATGGAAGTGGGTTCAGATGAGTGGAAATGAGACTGATAGTCCAAGACACAGCACTTTAGGGAGGAAGAAATGGAGAGGGTAGTAAGAAGAAGACACACAGTTACATGGTCAAGGTTGTGTGTTAGCAAGGCATCAGGTTGACAGAATAAAAACATGGAAGATGCATTCAGCTGTTGACAAGGAGTGCCCATGGAGTTGATTCATTTGGCAGCTCGTTGCTTCCAACCATGTTCACCTGGCATCAGCACAACTGGTCGTTTAATCCAAAAGTTCAGTCCAACCAATATTCAGGGAGAGCTGGTGGCTTGCCTGTGAGGCCTGAACTCCAAATCATCATCTGGCCTGGCTAGCTATTGGGACTGGGCAGTTCTACCAGCAGCATCTGCCAATCCCCTGTGACAGTTATTGGGGTCAGAAATTGCATTGCCTAGCAATTACTAGCAGTGCCCAAAACATTTCTGATTTTAGAAGACTCTTGTAGTAAGACAGAATTGACCAGAAACTATATTATCTTGCCACTCAGAACAAACACAAATGACTTGCCATAGAGCCATAGTGATGCAGATTTATCATATTCTGCCAATTCATTCCATAGACTGGGGGTAAGATGTACTACTGGAAGTAAAATCAAGGCTGGTACGTTCCCTTCCAAGTTGTCCCCTCAACTTAGCCCATGATGGAGTTTCTGGCCAATCCAGGATTGTTCTTCTTTTTCTTTTTTAATTACTTTAAAATGAAGCATTTTGTTTTAATCAATTGAAGTATAATATTATTATATATTATATTAAAAAGCAATATATTATAGATATTACTGTGAAGTGTATTTCCATCCTAAAGAACTTTTTACCTCAGTTAGGTTATTTGATCTTTTCAATAACCCTGTGAGGTAAGTTGGGTGGATAAGGATATTATTAATTTCATTTGTACATGGAGACTCAAGGAGGTGCAGTGATCACTTATCCAAAGACATACAATGGCTAAGTGGCAACAATAATAGTTAATATGTAATAGTTACCATGTCCTGGTACTATTATAAGTGTTCCTTTAATCTTCACAAGAATCCGATGGAAAAGGCACTATTGTTATCCCCATTACACAAGTGAAAAAAACAAACATAGAGTGAGGAAATAAATTGCTCAAGATTACAAGCTGATAAGTGGCAGAGCTGAGATTAGAACCCAATACCTTGGCTTCAGAGTCAAGGTAAGTAATTTCTTTGATGTACTTGGGCAATGCAGCACATGGCCTCAGTGATTCTTAGGCACTTTTTGTTCCAGTTATTGCCTCCCTTCACAGTTCCCTGCCTAGTTTGAGGATCTCCTGATCTTAGATGGACTAAGGATTTTCTAAAATGTGACAAGAGAAGAGATTTACAAATAATGTTTGTTTGTCTATTACAAAAGCTGGATTACCAGCTGGAGGAGAAATCAGGAACCGCCTTCAAAAAGAGAATGAGTGAAGCTTGTGAGGAGGAAAATTCTGTGGAATGGTTGTCTCACTCTTTTGGTTGTTGCCAAGGCTTCCAGTTGGCTTCCTGCTCCGTGCAGTTTTATTTTGTTGAGGTAGGAGGACACCTATCAGTGCCAAAGTCTCACTTTGGAGGGGGTGCGGGTGGGTCAGTTGCATTTTCTTTCTTCCTGAACCTCAGGAAAGTATTGACAGCAACCAGACTTGAGATCCTTCAGGTAAGGGTTTTAGAGCCACTGACTGAGCCTGCATTTCTGGTGAGCTGGTTTGTGGGAAGTAGAATTCATGTGGAAACTTCAAATATTCTGAAAGAAAGATGGTTTAAAATCTTGACTTCGTATAGCCAGGGTCAAAAAGACACTACTTGGTGTTATTTTGAGGCAGTAAGAATGCACTGAGGAGGAAGCGATTCTTTGGGCCACCAAGTCGTTTGTTGATTAAAATAAATCATTTGTTATTATCAGTGTGTAATGCTATGGAGAACATATCATTTTCTCAGTTGTATAATTTCTCCCATGGAAGAAACTGCTTTTGGTTGGGTGGGAGTGGAGTGGGGAAGTGAGTGGGAATTTTCAGGGCTCAACAGTGTTTTCTTCCCTGACTTTACACACAGGTAGGATATGCAACTCAGGTGGCTCCATGGAGGCTTCACCTGGGTTTCTGGAATGGTGTCTCCTTTACTTCCTGCCCTGACTTATTATGTAATCACATTATGTTGTCAAAATTTCAGAGAGAATAAGGTAATAGAGAGAGACCCAAATTCCCTGGGCACTTCTGCTTAACATGATTTTTATGACCTTTGATGTAAGTATTAACCTGAGAATGCCAACTTTGTCATGTCTGTAAGCACACGTGCATGGGTGGCCAGGGTGAGGTGGGATGACATTAGAAATGTATTATAGTGCCCATGATGCCAAAGCAGACAATTGAATAACAAACGTGCTTGCCAAATGAGTTTACCTGACATCTTTAGGCAAATAAATTGTGTTGCTTAAGAAAATTTTGCTATTGAAAATTAGAGCTGATAATCATATTGATTTGGTGTATAGTAAATATATTGTGTGCCTATAAAGATAAGGAAGGGTTTGCGTTCATGTGTTGACATTCTTTGAAAGTAATTATTAATACTGCCCTGTACATAGGCTGTTCTCTTTATTTAATGTTTATTAATTTATAAAATTGTAAAAAATAATATAGCTATAACACTGAGCAAATGTGGGAAAACAGAAACATCTTCCGCCGTTCCACCATTCTGATACAACTTTTTCATGTTTGAGTTTTCCCTTTTTGCTGTTGGCTGACATATTTCTACCCAGTTGGAATCCTAGCCACACAGACTTTCAATTTACCCAATAACATTTACAAACTAGAGGCAGCTTTAGGAATGGATCCATGGATGGACGAGCAAGAAGGGGCATTTGAAAGCATCTGGCAAGATCTCCTTGTTTTGTAAGTGAGATGGCAGAAGCCCAGAGAGGTGAAGGGATTTGCCGTAAGGACAGAGATTGGGAGTAGCTGAGCTGGGGCTTTTCCCAACATCATGCTGCTTCTGACCACTCCACGGTGTTTTTCTTACTCCTGAGCATGTACTCTTCAACAGCACATACTCTTCAACTTGCCTTTTAAATGTATATATACATACACGCA
This sequence comes from Papio anubis, assembly GCF_008728515.1. Lineage (NCBI taxonomy): Eukaryota > Metazoa > Chordata > Mammalia > Primates > Cercopithecidae > Papio > Papio anubis. The sequence goes on along the minus strand of NC_044989.1, from coordinate 60,566,937 downwards.
TACATATGTGTGTGTGTGCCTGTTGTGTGTGTGTATATATACAAAAATGAATTTCTATTTAATGTATGGAAATGCTTAATTATGGAAAACTTCAATTTCATAAACAATTATAAAAATGGAAAAGAATTGAAAAAATCGCCATGGGACTATGGTATTTGACATTTTCTCACATAACATTTTTCTTGCCAAGTTTCCTAAAAAAGCTTTTTCTAAGGTTTTACACTGCATGCTGTTAGGTTATTTATGATGGAATGCCAGCCACTGCCTACCAATGTGGAAACCTCACTGGCACAGGGAAGGGAAGCCCATAAGAGATGGAAAGGAGAACCCAGCCGCACGTAGTGTGAACTCATTACAACGGACAATTGTTTTTCTCCCAAACAAAACTGAACTTTATGTAAACTCTATTAAATGGGGGAAACCTCAAGTTTACTTATTTATGTATTTGGCCCTAAGTGGTAATAAAGATGGGATACCCACGGGGAGGAGTAGTCTCTTTATTTTATAATCTTGATCTTTAATGTTAGCCTTTAGAAGAAGTCTATAGAAATACTCACCAGCCTGCAGTGTTTTAATACACCTAGGTTACAGTCTTATCTCTTTTATGTGTAGTTAGCCATACTTTTACAAATGAATAACCACAGAGAATCAAAGAGAAGGAAGCAACTAAGCAGATTCACTTGAGAGGTAGATTTGTGGATGATTTTGGGGGGAATATTTTTTTCTGTAGACTACAAATGGATTTTGATAATAAAAATATCTGTCGAAGGCAAATACTTTTCCAATTTCAAATCACATAATACATAATAAACCTATCTATATTAATACATACATATGTATGTATTATTCTATAGAAAATGCTCTTTTGGACTTCCCAATTCAGGAAGAATACTGTATCTCTAGCACAGCAGCACACCCAGTGATAAAAATAGATGCTTAATAAATGTTTCTTAAATGAGTGGATTTTCTTCATTTGATGCCTTTACTTTCTAGCCTGCTTCCTCCTGTTGATACTCTCTGTGGGGTTTGTATCTGTCAGGGGGACTAAGTTATGCTGCAGTAACAAAGTACCCTGAACATCTCTGACTTTACTCTCCATGCTACATATCCATCTCAGGTCACAGAGAGGCCCTGCTCATCATAGTCACACAAGGATTTAAGCTGATGGAGGCTCAATTTCAATATGTTCTCCCATATCATTGCCATAAGGGGAAAGGATGTAATGAAGCATGCTGGCTCTTAAATCTCCTATCAGGGCTGGGTGCTGTGGTTCACACCTGTAATCCCAGCACTTTGGGAGTCCCAGGCAGGAGGAACACCTGAGGCTGGGAGCTCAAGACCAGCCTGACCAACATGGAGAAATCCCATCTCTACTAAAAGTATAAAATTAGCTGGGCATGGTGGCGCATGCCTGTAATCCTAGCTGCTTGCGGGGGCTGAGGCAGGAGAATCACTTGAACCTGGGAGGCGGAGGTTGTGGTGAGCCTAGATCACACCATTGCACTGCAACCTGGGAAATAAGAGTGAAACTCCATTAAAAAAAAAAAAAAATCTCCTATCAGGAGGGGCACTTACCACTTTCTATGTTGTCCAAAAATACGTGGCCACATTTAATTTCAAATCCTACCGTGTTTCCTGGAAGGAAGAAAATCAGAATGAATGGGAATGGTCCTGATCATTACAACATGGATATATGATAATAATGGTGATTTGGTTAGATTGTTTTCTTCCCTGAAGAATTTAAAGTGATTTCAGTGTTTAAAACAAATCTGCATTTAAGGGAAACAGGTAGGTTGCTGGTACTACTGTTTCTAGAGGAAGTAGAACAACACAGAGAGGGAGAATTAGTGACCTACTCAAAGCCATAATATGTGTTAGCAAAAATCCTGATACCGGGGCCCCAGATTTCTAATGCATTGCCTTCAGAACCACCTCTGAGACTCTCTTTGGTCTTCTCAGGGATAACTCTTGTTTCTTTAAGCATCTTGAATCCACGTCTCCATGTGGTGATGGGTTCAAGTTTGTAGTTTAAATAGACTTTGGAATGACTGATCTTTTCTATGAAGCAACTGTGGGAGGCTGGATTGTGTAGGACAAAAGTAAGAAAAAAATATAGATTAAATTTAGGTAGGTCTGTATTTAAATTTCAATTTTGTCTCTTCCCCTGTGTGACTGCTGGAAAGTTACTTAACCTCTCTGAGATTCAGTTGCTTCCTCTGAAAACATGAGCATAATACCTCTTACTTTGCAGGTTGTGATGAGTGAAAGAAGAAAGGTTCTGAAATGCACTGCACAATGATGGGCACCAAGAGCAGTTCTACTGTAGGAGCTGTTCTGATCAGCATCACACAGTTCTTCAGATGTTTTGATTTTCCACATTTTGAGCACCAGAACAGGTCCAGAAATACTGGGGCACTGTTACCAAGTAAGGCTGATGTTGTGTCAAGATAAACAACCTACTTTTTGTTTGTTGCAGACTACTCAATTTATTTTGCTAAAATATTAAGTTCATTGTATCTGTCAGGGGGATTAGGTTATACTGCAGTAACAAACTACCCCAAACATCTGTGACTTTATGCTCATGCTACACATCCATCCATAATGTCAAAAAAAAAAAAAAAAAAAGACATTTCAGGGTCTTGCCGTGCTTCCTCCCATCTTAGAGCTGCTTTTGGCAACCCACCGCTCACAGTATGGGCAAGTAGGCACCACGAAATTCAGGTAAAACAGCAGCTGCTAGAAACTGCTCCACCCTAATTCCAAGAGACCTTTGAGTACCATGTTAGAGAGCCCATCTTTCTGTTACTTGTGGGGAAACTCTTGCTACAGAGAGGAGTTCCAGCCCTGAGCTGCCTGCCTTATTAAAAAGCATACTTCTGCTCTAGGCAAAAGACAGTCTGGTCTTGCTTTCCTCACTTAATAGGACGCCAGCCTTCGCCGGCTTTATCTGTTGTGGTTTGTGTGGGCAGAATCCCAGGTTTCAACTGTGTTGCTAGGTGTGTGGTAGGTCTGCCTCCACTTGGAGTTTCTCTTTGCTCCACTTTCAAAGTGAACTGCAAATATGAGGCTGTTTGGACCTAAGTCAGGAGGGTTTGGGGAAAAGAAAGCAAAACATCATTTTGATGTATCAGTTGCTTAGTAAGTAGCTACTGACCAGGAATCCGCCACTTGTTTTTCACTAATATAAGCCAAAAAATACAATTCAAACTGGTTTATGAGTGTAGATATCATCTCAGTTTTTTAAGGCACACAAATAAAATCTAACCTCTTAAAGTGTGTACCTATTTGTAAAGAAACATAAATGTTTGATCAAAACTTGAAATGTGCCTAACTTTGCAACTCAAATTCCAAACTAGTTAAAATCCCATTCCTTAGAATTTATTTTAATAACACCACTCCTCCCTGCTCCAGCTTGGACTCGCTTCCTTCTTCCCTTCCCTTTTCTGCAATACTGAAATGGGCTTATGTATTTATTAGCAGAGCCCATTTAAACCCAGGAAGGTCGATGCTTTTTTTGGAACAGCTTGAATAAAAAAAACCCATAATCTTTGCTCAATACCTCTTTCTCTACCCTCTTCTCCTGCCCCCCCCCCCCCTTTTTTTGGTAATATACCGGAGAGGAAAAAAAAAAAACTTTCCAAACACAGAACTTTATGGCCAGAAACAATCTGGCTGCTGGAATAAACAGTCTGCTCCCTCGTTTACCATTCCATCATGCGCTTAAGTCCTGAGAAGCCCGCGGCTGCCCGCAATAGTTCTCGGTTGGCAGCAGGGAAGTCTGCCAACGTCCCATCAGGCTTGTTTCTTAAGCAAAGTTGTATAAGTTAACAGGTTTTATTGTTGGGGGTAATCTGGGGCTGTTCTTACAGGAGGAAGGGACGAGGCCCCCAGAGTGTTTGCCAGCAACAGCCCTTGGCTTTCCTCATTCCCTCTCCTCATTAATTTGTGTGAGCTCAGCTCGGATAACAAACGGTGGGGCTGGGGGATCCCATTCAGCCAGGCCTGGCCCCTGTACGGCCTGTGAGCTAATTGCTCTAATTGAGTGGGAGGGACTGCTTTCCTCTCGATCTGTCCCTTCCCGGCCTTGTTTGGAGACGAATGAATGGAGGCCCACTTCAGCTCCTGCTGGTAACCAGTCAGGAGCTTGGGCCACAGGATCCACTCCGCCAAGCCACATCCCAGACAACTCTTTCACCTGCGGCTCCGGCCCTTCTTTGTGTGCGGAGGTATTCCGACAGTGTTCATTCAGGGCTTTGCTTGCTTGCTTGCTTGCTTGCTTTCTCTTTCCTTTCGGGTTGAGAAACGTTCTGCTATAATTTATATCTGGGAAACGGCATTAGAAATGTGTTAGCGTGCCGCTCCAGATGGACAGATCATTTACAACTAGCACAATATATTATCAATGCACTGCTCTTTAGGACCTGCAATATAATAGACATGTAATGAAGCATATGAAACATGGGTTTCATTTCCAGGCCCCGAAAGGGGAAAATGATTTCGGGGAAGAAAACCCACCCCAGGTGGGGGGTAAAGGGTGGGGGCTTGGGGGGCGGGGAATGGGCCTGTCTCTTTAAGACAGACTAGGAGGAAAACCAAAAGTCATCAACTCTGAAAGTAACAAATGAGAGCCCAGAGCTGTGCAGCTAATGTGCAAACTTGTTTCTGTCCTCTATGGCGCCATCATTTATTCAGGAGGTAGAAGCAGAAGACGGGGACTTGCATTTGCTTGATACTCAATTATACATTAGTGTACATCACTTGGCAATCTGTTCATATCAATTTAATTGGATTTTAATATTGCCTCTGATCTTGTTGTCCAATTAACAGTACTGGCTGGCAATAAAGCAGAACCACACACTATGTAACACCTTTGATCCCTGCCATATGGAGCTCTTCCATTGATTACCACATTTTCAAAAAATTTCACTCTCTCAATATGGGCTGTGATAAATGGGAGAAAAAGCACATCCCTGATGTGATAAAAATTTCACTTCAACTCGCAACTTCATTTATTTTGTTGACATTCGGCTCTGATTAAGAACAATAAAAAAATCATGCCCTGAATATCATATGCAAATACAACCCTGGGCATGAATCTAATCATGCCATGGGAGCATTACCATGACTAGCCTGGCATCGGCTCAATTTTTTTTTAAAGTGACAGCATACACTTCTGGGCTCGCTGTGCAAAGTAGTCACCACCGCTATGGCATTTAATAAACATCTGATGTTTTGGTTCCCACCAAGACATGGCGAAAGCGTTTGCATTTCTGCCTGTTATTGTGAGGCCCCTGTGTTGCGGTGAGGCCTCGTGTTGACCCTCCCCTGATCCTCATCTCCCTACTCTTAGCTTGGGGACAGCCAGGCAGATGGGAGCCAGGACAGGGGTGAGTTTCCTGTGTGAACTCTCAGGCTTCCTTCTTTTTGGGGGGACATCCTTCAGAATGGATGGGGGATGGCGCTTTGGTCTGGAAGGAGCTGCAATGCCAAGGACGGGACCTGCCTGCTCTAGGAAGCTTCTGAATGAGTGTGTGCTCCAGCTTCCTGTTTGCCTCTTGGAGTTATGCAAGCAATTATGGCTTAATGCCCTGGAGACACTCCCAAATGACAGGATTAACCCCCAAGGGAAACTGGCTTCTGTTGTGAAGGATTACATCAATGTTCTAAAAAGCCCTTCCACAACTCTGTGGAATCGCTGATCCTTTTCATGCCTCGACAAGAAGGTTGCTCATGGCCAGAGCTGGGACGTGTCAGAGGGCCCCTTTTTGGATCCCACGGGCTCTCCTCTCACCCCCTCTCCCCCCAGACCAGCTCTGGAGCTCTGCCTCTGGGTTCTATGCAGCTGGTCCTGGGCAGTTGGACTCCTGGCTTCAGTAAGGTGGCCGTGCCCAATGGCAGTGGGGTCCCCGTGGTAACCAGGGTTCACCTGGAATCCGGACAACTCTGGAAGGTGGGAGGAGGGCTAAGGCTATTGGTTACACATGTCATAAATTATTTCTTGACCATTAGTGGTGTTTCTGCCTCATAACTGTTCTTCAGGCATATTAAATCAGCAAGAAGGAAGAGCATGCTAGGACATCTGGGGCTGCCAGATAATTCAGTTAATTTCTATTCCCTTGAACCTGGAGGTGTTAATTTAGAAGCACAACAGAAGAGTCTGAAGAATGCTAATACGTCATTTGAATGATTAATGCAATCAGGGGGATTGGGGGGACCTCTGTTTACTCTTTAATTTTGACATGGCACAGCAAGGAGGAGAGTGGCTAATTTTCCAAAGTTAAGGGCAAGTTGGTTTCAATGCAGTCACATGGCCCCGGCTGGGGTTTAGAGAGCTGGGGTGACTCAGGAGGGCTATATGGGACAATGGGGGCCAGTTTTGTTCGTATAATGGCTACAGCCAGGAAAACAGATGAAATTGTTTGTGATCTGATGAGCCTGGTCCTCTTGGGTGAGGGAGCTCCCAGAAGCTACTGGGAACAGCAAACGGAAGGAGAAAAAAGAAAGAAAGAAAGGAAAAGCGAGAGCTTGAAAAAACATCGCTGAAAATAGGTGATAGCCTTATAACGTACATGTATTTTTATCTGACATTTCCAAATAGAGTGGCTTTCTCTAAAACAAGGAAAATATTTCCAAATTTATTTAAATGAAACCTTATTAGGGAAAGCTTAGGACTGAGCAACTATTTAAAAATATATTTGGACGAGAGACGCAAAGGAAGACATTTAATTCTTAGCAGACTGTAGGCATTTTAAGGGAGCCTTGTGTCTATTTATTGCACAGCTTCTGATTAGAGACAGCTTATGACTGTGATAACAGGAAATTTCAAAGGGCACTTTCCCCCCACCAACCAGACACCGTAGTATCTCCTTTTTAAGACAAAGAAGGTATTGTGAGAGTGAAAGGGATTTGGCCCCAAGCACCAAACAACATCTAGAGAGGAGAAAAAACCCTGTAATTTTGTTAATAGTAAATTAATGTTTTTGCAATTTACCCATATCACCTCAGAATAGGTGTTGTTCAAAAGTACTTGTTGGAAATATTCGGCAGACATCATGCTGGAGAAGGAATGAAGTAAAAATGTTTAGTTCCCTATAAAACCTTGTGTTTAATCCAAAATGAAGCCTTCCAGGGCCAGAAATACATGTTTTCCCGAGGTGCCACCCAGACACTGCTTACAGAAGCTGGGACAAGGGGCCATGCTTCCTGACCATGGGTGGTTTGGAGTTTCCTTGTCTGTAAACCTGGTATCCCAAGCCCTTCCCATGTCTGGGTACTATACTCTGATTAGCCCTGTCTTCTGGGGCCTGTAACACAAAGTGACCTCCTGTGTTCGATCCCTTTGGGTGTTGTCTTGGGTGACTCAGGGGTCTTATTTCAGGTAGGGCCCTGGCTTAAACAGATCTCGATGTTGATTTTCATGGAGAGGTTTTTCAGTACATACAAAGTTTTCTGCCCCTACCTGGCGCATGGATTAAATAAACATTTACTGGGGAATTGTATATGCCGGGAGCTGCACTGGGCTCTTTCTGGAGCTTAAGGTTTTTCTTGATGAATTCTGAGAACAATGCTGAGGGGTAGGAGTTATTATCCATGTTTTACTGATGAGGATGTTGATACTAAAGAAGCAATGTGCCTAAAGCCCCAGATGGAAGAGGACACATTCGCCGACTTTTCTTTTCTTCACCATATCATAGCTATTTTAGCACGATTGTGAAGTGGACAGATTCCCTTCATACTGCAAGCACCCTCTCTTGTGCCTTTCCCTTCCCTCAGTGATGTTTCCTCTTCCCCTCAGGTACCAGTCATTCTTTCTTCATGCTGTACAATTTCACCAAACCTGTTCTTAAGAAAAGATCTTACATCAGTCACATATTCTTTAGTATGAATTTAAACCCAAGCCAGAAACTGTGGTAGGACTTTGAAAATAAAACATATAATTTTCTATATTTAATTCTCAAGGGATCTCAGTTTTTAAAATTTTGTAGATAATAATGGAATAAAATAGACAACCTGCCTTTTAAAGGGGCCAAGGCATTGATGAGTAGGAGCAATTAGGGCAGATTTGCCTTAATCTTTGAAATAAAGTAAATGTTGACTTTTTCTGCCATATACTAGCAAGAAGCACTCTAGAAACCAGCATTTCTGATAAGCCTTATTATGAGTAATGGAAATTGTTATAAATAAAGCAGCAAACTAGGAGTGAGGAAGCCTGGGTTTTATTCCCATGTCACTGAAATGTATGTTTTTGGGCATACAGGGTCGGAAAATAAAGAGCTTGGATTATAGTGGGACTCTTTCTACCTCCTTATCCATGTCGGACATCATCTGTTACTCTTGGGCCTAGGCGCTGTTTTGAAATCTGTCTCTGCTGATTTTCTGAGCAGCCATTATTTATTGTTTGCCTTTGGCCCTCAAGATGAAATCTATTGCCACCAAAGGGTTAGATGTCATCCAACATTTCCTCCAGTTAAAGTTCTTAAACCTAGGAATGTGACTGGGTCCAGTGGTTCTCAAACCTGTCTGTGCATAACCACTGGAGGATTTCTAAATGTACCTTTCACTCAGATTCTCTAGGAGCGAAGCTTGGGAATCTATTTTTTAAAGCTCCTCCAGTGATTATGATGTAGACAATCTATGGACTAACACTTGGGTAATGTCACTTTAGATTATGTGATTCAGAGTTTTGTTTATCCTAATAATAGAAATTTACAACTTGAAAACGTTGCCATTTGTGAAGTGGTCACAATAATTGTATTTTCATTGGCTAAACATTTCTGGCAAATTTTTACTTTTAATTTCTGCTATTTCATAATTTAGCTTCTGAAGAGTATTAGGGAGTATCGCTCATATCTGGTCTTGGAGAGCCCTGTTCTGACTAGATTCAAATATTGGCACAGGAGCTTATCAGCTAGGTGGCCTTGAGCAAGTCATTTAATGTAGGCAAGTGATTTAATCTAATCTTCTGTAAAACCAAGGTCAGAATACCTACCTTGCAGAGTTGTTGAGACTCCAAGGTTCTATTATTTCTACTTGATTTTATGGAAATTGTTCTTGAGCACCTGCTATGAATGAGGTGGTGTAAAATATAATGGAGAGGCAAGATGAATAAATAGAATAGGTTCTGGAAGTCATCTAAACAAGTGATTTACTTTTCTTGCCACAATGGCCGTGTTATGCTTAGGTACATGTGTAGGCAGAGACAAATGAAACAAAAGTTTCACAAAACAGTATTTATCCTTACTGCTTGTAATACACTGTGACATTTTCCATTCCATTCAATTCCATGTTAATTTCATGTGCTGCTAGTGTGTCATTACTTGCACTAGACTACTCAACCCCCTCAACATGACCATCTAACCTATGCATGCATACTTCCAGCAATGGGAAACTATTTGAAGCTGAGAAAAATATCTCTCAACTCACTCTAACTAATATTAATTAAGCATAGACTATTAACAAAGCAATCAACTATCTTCATACTGCATGTTTTATCAAAAGGCCTGTAAATCGATTATTTAGAATACTGATTGGGTTTCCCTTGTACACTTTTGCTGGTCCTTGGCTTTCTAGGACCTACTTTGCCATTGCTTTCTGTTCCAGACCATGAAATCTTTGTTCCCATAAAAACATAGCTGACCCAATGTTGATAAGCTAATTACAACTAAGAGATTCCTGGCTGACAGTGATAGAGGTTGCCTTGCATTTTAAGAATAACCTTTGAAAGCTAAAACAAGGAACTTTTTATTAGCCAAATCTAGTGAACAAAGAATTTTGATCATGGCAGAATTCTGTAATCATTTAAAACTGTTTCTACTCTTGGGAACTAGGACTAAGAGCTTAGTCTGAGTATGTAGTTGTATGTCATGGTCTGATTGGACTGGTAGAATATCCTGTCCTGATTCCACTGAACATACCAAAGTGTAAGTGCTATTTTTATGAAGCATTTGTTTTCCAAAGAGGGGCAGTTTACAAATGTATTCTAAAGCATGTGACATGATCAAAAATTAAATCCTTGAATGACAACTGTGTTTGGAATAGCTATCCATATAATTTATGTTTGAGGCAATGACAATGCACTTACATAGGAAAGCACCAAGCCTGAAACTCTGATTTCTGCCATAGTTGGGTTTCTCTTTATATCAATTAAATTGATTGTTAATTGGATTAATTATGTTGCCAATGAAGCACTGATCCAAAAACAAAAGTCTAATTTTGAAAGATCAAATACATGTTTGCTGTTTTCATTTGGAAGAAGTATTCTTCTTAAGCCATAGGGTAGTTTAAGATGCCCTGTTTCTGGGGTAGAGTGTAATGGTCAGCAAGATTGGGTCTTTAAATCTTCAATGCCATTGCATTAATTGAGCCTAAATGGGTAGGGAGAGGAAAGACACACAAACATAAATATACTCATACAATGTGTAAAAAGGAAATGGCAATGAGAGCATGAGAGAGTCTAGTTATAAACAATGCCTTGAGAGAGATGGGACCCAGGGATTAACTAGGGTTCACACTAACAAATGGGTACCAATCTTCAGTACATATTATTATACCACTACATCATATATTTAGTTAGAAAGCTGGTAATAATAAAAGGGATTCTGGTTCAAGGATCAACCAGTAGTAGTATGACCTTAGGAAAGTTAAGTAACCTCTTTGAGCTAGTTTCTTCATTTAGAAAATAAAAGGCTTAGATGAGAAGATTTTTCTCCAAGGCCTTTCTGTAGCTTGAAAATACTATTATCCTAGAGATTTATACAAATTACACATCAGTGAAACATCACAGTGACTTCTAAGCAATGCCTTCTAAATTCATAGATTTATCCATTCAACAATTATTGAATACTGGCCTACAAGCATTTTAGCTCCTCAACAAAGTGATAAAGGTTTCTCGGCTGCACTTGGTACTACTTGGCTTCTACACTTTTCTGAGCTCAATCAAAACCCAGGACACTGCAGGCTAAGATAGATTCTGTCACAGGAAGGAGGCAAGGTAATTTCAGGATTTCATGCCAAGACTACTTCAGGCCACAGACATCCCCTTTCCTTTTTCTCCAGAGAAACAAAAGCCAGAGAGGATCTTTCTGCTGGCTTCCATGGGGCAGTGGTTGACTGGTGGGCATGAGGGAAAGAGCAGTGGAGGCAGAGGCAGGTTGGCTTTTTCATGGGCCTACCAGCCCAGTACAACAAAAGCAAGCAATGACATTGGGGCACCCCAGTCTTACCAATATAGGGAAATGAGATTCTTATGTTGTATGCAACTCACACTTGGGAGTCAGTAGGTCAGAGGAAAAGGGAGAAGAACTCAGGGGGGAAAAAACCAATTATAAGACAGAAAATAATATGGATCTATATTGGAGGAAATGCTAGGAAAAAAAAAAAGAAAATGTGGTATAAAATACTTAACAAAAAAAAAAAAAAAAAGAAAGAAAGAAAGAAAGAAAGAAGAAAGATCATCTAAGGCCAGCTAAGCTTGCAGCCATTGTCACTGATTGTACCTGGGTATTACAGGATACTGCTGGCAGCCTATTGGCTTAGTATTGATTTTGTCCATTGTTTCATTTTGCCCTCTAACCATTACTACAAAAATGAATAAAGTTTTTTAAAGAATTAATGAATTATAGGAGCCCTCACCTGTAACATGACATAAATAAATGTGTAAATAAAAGGGTTATCTTAATTATCACCTTCATGACAGGCAAACATAAGAATAATTTTGAACTGCTTAAAAATGAAACCTGGAGATTCCTGGGCAAGATGGCCAAATAGGAACAGCTCTGGTCTGCAGGTCCCAGCAAGACCAATGCAGAAGGCAGGTGATTTCTGCATTTCCAACTGAGGTACCCGGTTCATCTCACTGGGAATGGTTAGACAGCAGGTGCAGCCCATGGAGGGAGAGCAGAAGCAGGGTGGGGTGTTGCCTCACCTGGGAAGTGCAAGGGATTGGGGAACTCCCTCCCCTAGCCAAGGGAAGCAGTGAGGGACTGTGCCGTGAGGAACAGAGCTATCCAGCCCAGATACTACACTTTTCCCATGGTCTTTGCAACCTGCAGACCAGGAGATTCCCTTGGGTGCCTGGGTTTCAAGCACAAAACTGGGTGACTGTTTGGGCAGACACTGAGCTAGCTGCAGGAGTTTTTATTCATACCCCAGTGGCACCTGGAACACCAGTGAGACAGAATAATTCACTCCCCTGGAAAGGGGACTGAAGCCAGGGAGCCAAGTGGTCTTGCTCAGCAGATCCCACCCCATGGAGCCCAACAAGCTAAGATCCCCTGGCTTGAAATTCTTGCTGCCAGCACAGCAGTCTGAAGTCAACCTGGATGCTCAAGCTTGGTGGGGGGATGGGAGTCCACCATTACTGAGGATTGAGTAGGTGGTTTTCCCTTCACAGTGTAAACAAAGCTGCCAGGAATTTTGAACTAGACAGAACCCACTGCAGTTCAGCAAAGACACTGTAGCCAGACTGCCTCTCTAGATTCCTCCTCTTTAGGCAAGGCATTGCTGAAACAAAGATAGCAGTCCCAGTCAGGGGCTTATAGATAAAGCTCCCATCTCTCTGGGACAGAGCACCTGGGGGAAGGGGCAGCTGTGGGTGCAGCTTCGGCAGACTTAAAGATTCCTGCCTGCCAGCTCTGAAGAGAGCAGCAGATCTCCCTGCACAGTGCTCAAGATATACTAAGGGACAGACTGCCTCCTCAAGTGGGTCCCTGACCCCCATGCCTCCTGATGGGGAGACACCACCCAGCAGGGGTAGACAGACACCTCGTACAGGGCAGTTCCACCTGGCATCTTGCAGGTGCCCCTCTGGGATGAAGCTTCCAGAGGAAGGAGCAGGCAGCAGTCTTTGCTGTTCTGCAGCCTCTGCTGGTGATACCCAGGCAAAAAGGGTCTGTAGTGGACCTCCAGCAAACTCCAGCAGACCTGCAGAAGAGGGGCCTGACTTTTAGAAGGAATACTAACAAACAGAAAGCAATAGCATCAACATCAATGAAAAGGATGGCCATGCAAAAACCCCATCCGAAGGTCACCAACATCAAAGACCAAAAGTAGATAAATCCACGAAGATGAGGAAAAACCAGCACAAAGAGGCTGAAAATTCCAAAAACCAGAATGCCTCTTTTCCTCCAAGGATCATAACTCTTTGCTAGCAAGGGAACAAAACTGGACAGAGAATGAGTTTGATGAATTAACAGAAGTAGGCTTTAGAAGGTGGGTAATAACAAACTCATCCGAGCTAAAGGAGCATGCTCTAAAAGCTAAGAACCTTGATAAAAGGTTACAGAAACTGCTAACTAGAATAACCTGGTTAGAGAAGAACATAAATGACCTGATGGGGCTGAAAAACACAGCACGAGAACTTCGTGAAGCATACACAAGTATCAATAGCTGAATTGAACAAGCGGAAGAAAGGATATCAGAGATTGAAGATCAACTTAATGAAATAAAGCATGAAGACAAGATTAGAGAAAAAAGAATGAGAAGGAACAAACCAAGTCACCAAGAAATACGGGACTATGTGAAAAGACCAAACCTACATTTGATTGGTGTACCTGAAAGTGATGGGGAGAATGGGACTAAGTTAGAAAATGCACTTCAGGGTATTATCCAGGAGAACTTCCCCAATGCAGTGAGACAGGCCAACATTTCAATTCAGGAAATACAGAGAACACCACAAAGATACTCCTCGAGAAGAGCAACCCCAAGACACATAATTGTCAGATTCATCAAGGTTGAAATGAAGGAAAAAATGTTAAGGGCAGCCAGAGAGAAAGGTCAGGTTACCTTCAAAGGAAAGCCCATCAGACTAACAGTGGATCTCTCTGCAGAAACCCTATAAGCCAGAAGAGATCGGGGGCCAATATTCAACATTCTTAAAGAAAGAATTTTCAACCCAGAATTTCATATCCAGCCAGACTAAGCTTCATAAGTGAAGGAGAAATGAAATCCTTTACAGACGAGCAAATGCTGAGGGATTTTGACACCACCAGGCCTGTGTTACAAGAGCTCCTGAAGGAAGGACTAAATATGGAAAAGAAAAACCATTACTATACACTGCAAACACATACCAAATTGTAAAGACCATTGACACTATGAAGAAACTGCATCAACTAATGGGTAAAATAACCAGCTGGCATCATAATGACAGGTTCAAATTCACACATAACTATATTAACCTTAAATGTAAATGGGCTAAGTGCCACAATTAAAAAGTCACAGACTGGCAAATTGGGTAAAGAGTCAAGACCCATCACCATGCTGTATTCAGGAGACCCATCTCATGTGCAAAGACACACATAGGCTCAAAATAAAGGGGTGGAGAAATATTTACCAAGCAAATGGAAAGCAAAAAAAAAGCAGAGGTTGAAATCCTAGTCTCTGATAAAACAGACTTTAAACCAACAAAGAAAAAAACGATGAAGGGTGTTACATAATGGTGAAGAGATCAATGCAAGGAGAAGAGCTAACCTAAATATATATGCATCCAATACAGGAGCACCCGATTCATAAAGTTCTTAGAGAGCTACTAAGAGACTTAGACTTCCACACGATGATAGTGAAAGATTTTAACACCCCACTGTCAATATTAGACAGATCAATGAGACAGAAAATTAAGAAAGATATTCAGGACTTGAACTCAGCTCTGGACCAAGTGGACCTAGTAGACATCTACAGAACTCTCCAACGCAAATCAACAGAATATACATTCTTCTCAGCCCCACATAGCACTTATTCTAAAATTGATCACATAATTGGAAGTAAAACACTACTTAGCAAATGCAAAATAATAGAAATAATAACAAACAGTCTCTCAGATCACAGTGCAATTAAATTAGAACTCAGGATTAAGAAATTCACTAAAATCTACACAACTACGTGGAAACTGAACAACCTGCTCTGAATGACTACTGGGTAAATAAAATTAAGGCAGAAATAAATAAGTTCTTTGAAACCAATGAGAACAAAGATACAACATACCAGAATCTCTGTGACACAGCTAAAGCAGTGTTTAGAGGGAAATTTATAGCACTAAATGCCCACATGAGAAAGTGAGAAAGATCTAAAATGACACGCTAACATCACAATGAAAATAACTAGAGAAGCAAGAGCAAACAATTTCAAAAGCTAGCAGAAGGCACGAAATAACTAAGATCAGAGCAGAACTGAAGGAGAAAGAGACATGAAAAACCCTTCAAAAAAATCAATGAATCTGGGAGCTGGTTTTATGAAAAGATTAACAAAATAGATAGACTGCTAGCCAGACTAATAAAGAAGAAAAAAGGGAAGAATCAAACAGATACAATAAAAAATGATAAAGGGGATATCACAACTGATCCCACAGAAATACAAATTACCATCAGAGAATACTATAAACACATCTACACAAGTAAACTAGAAAATCTAGAAGAAATGGATAAATTCCTGAACACATACACCCTCCCCAGGCTAAACCAGGAAGAAGTCAAATCCCTGAATAGACCAATAACAAGTTCTGAAATTGAGGCAGTAGTTAATAGCTTACCAGCCAAAAAACAGCCCAGGACCAGATGAATTCACAGCCGAATTCTACCAGAGGTACAAAGAGGAGCTGATACCATTCCTTCTGAAACTATTCCAAACAATAGAAAAAGAGGGAATCCTCCCTAACTGATTTTATGAGGCCAGAATCACCCTGATACCAAAACCTGGTAGAGACACAACAAAAAAAGAAAATTTCAGGCCCATATCCCTGATGAACATTGATGTGTAAATCCTCAATGAAATACTGGCAAACCGAATTTAGCAGCACGTTAAAAAATTTATCCACCACCATCAAGTCAGCTTCATCCCTGGGATGCAAGGCTGGTTCAACATATGCAAATCAATAAATGTAATCTATCACATAAACAGAACCAATGAAAAAACCACATGATTATCTGAATAGAGGCAGAAAAAGCCTTTGATAAAATTCAACATCCCTTCATGCTAAAAACACTCAATAAACTAGGTATGGATGGAATGTATCTCAAAATGGTAAGAGCTAGTTATGGCAAACCCACAGCCAATATTGTACTGAACGAGCAAAAGCTGGACACATCCCCTTTGAAAACCAGCACAAGACAAGGATGCCCTCTCTCACCGCTCCTATTCAACACAGTACTGGAAGTTCTGGCCAAGGCAATCAGGCAAGAGAAAGAAATAAAGAGTATTCAAATAGGAAGAGAGGAAGTCAAATTATCTCTGTTTGCAGATTACATTATTGTATATTTAGAAAACCCCATCAGCTCAGCCCAAAATCTCCTTAAGCTAATAAATAACTTCAGCAAAATCTCAGGATACAAAATCAATGTGCAAAAATGACAAGCATTCCTAAACACTAACAACAGACAAGCAGAGAGCCAAATCATGAGTGAACTCCCATTCACAATTGCTACAAAGAGAATAAAATACTTAGGAATACAGCTCACAAGAGATGTGAAGGACCTCTTCAAAGAGAACTACAAACCTCTGCTCAAGGAAATAAGAGAGGACACAAACAAATGAAAAGACATTCCATGCTCATGGATAGGAAGAATCAAATGTCATGAAAATGGCCATACTACCCAAAGTAATTCATAGATTTAATGCTATTCCCATCAAACTATCCTTGAAATTCTTCATGGCTATATAAAAAAACGACTTTCAATTTCATATAAAACCAAAAAAAGAGCCCGTATAGCCAAGACAATCCTAAACAAAAAGAACACAGCTGGAGGCATCATGCTACCTGACTTCAAACTATACTACAAGGCTACAGTAACCCGAACAGCATGGTATTGGTACCAAAACAGATATATCGACCAATGGAACAGAACAGAAGCCTCAGAAATAACACCACGCATCTACAACCATATGATCTTTGATAAACCTGACAAAAATAAGCAATGGGGAGAGGATTCCCTATTTAATAAATGGGGCTGAAGCTGGATCTCTTCCTTATACCTTATACAAAAATTAACTCAAGATGGATTAAGGACTTACATGTAAAACCCAAAACCATAAAAACTCTAAAAGAAAACCTAGGCAATACCACTCAGGCCATAGGCATGGGCAAAGACTTCATGAGGAAAAGACCAAAAGCAATTGTAATAAAAGCCAAAACTGACAAATGGTTTCCAATTAAACTAAGGAGCTTCTGCACAGCAAAATAAACTATCATCAGAGTAAACAGGCAACCTACAGAATGGGAGAAAATTTTTGCAATCTGCCCATCTGACAAAGGTCTAATATCCAGAATCTACAAGAAACTTAAACACATTTACATGAAAAAAAACCCCTATCAAAAAGTGGGCAAAGGATATGAACAGATGCTTTTTGAAAGAAGACATTTATGCGGCCAACAAACATATGAAAAAAAGTTCATCATCACTGATCACTAGAGAAATGCAAATCAAAACCACAATGAGATACCATTTCACACCAGTTAAAATGGCAAGGCTGTGGAGAAATAGGAACACTTTTACACTGTTTATGGGAATGCAAATTAGTTCAACCATTGTAGAAGACAGTGTGGCGATTCCTCAAGGACACAGAACCAGAAATACCATTTGACCCAGCAATCCTATTACTGGGTATATACCCAAAGGAATATAAATAATTCTCCTATAAAGATACATGCACACATATGTTTATTGCAGTACTATTTACAATAGCAAAGATGTAAATGCCCAACCCAAATGCCCATCAATGATAGAGTGGATAGAGAAAATGTGGTACATATACACCATGGAATACTGTGCAGCCACAAAAAAGAATGAAGTCATGACCTTTGCAGGGACGTGGATGAAGCTGGGAGACATCATCTTCAGCAAACTAACACAGGAACAGAAAACCAAACACCACATGTTCTCACTCATAAGTGGGAGTTGAACAATGAGAACACATGGACACTGGGAGAGGAACAACACACACCAGGGCCTGTCAGGAGATGGGGGGCAAGGGAAGGGTGAACATTAGGACAAATACTTAATGCATGAGGGACTTAAAACCTAGATGATGGTTTGATAGGTGCAGCAAACCACCACGGCACATGTATACCTATGTAACAAACCTGCACGTTCTGCACAAGTATCCTGGAACTTAAAGTAAAATAATAATAAAATTGTTCCAGCATCATTTGCTGAATACACTAGCCTTTTCTATTGAATTTCCTTTGCTCCTTTCTCAAAGACCAGTCAACTATATTTTTTTGGGTCAATTTCTGGGCTTTCTATTGTGTTTGATTGATCTATGTATCTGTTCTTTTGCCAATGTTCTTGGTTATTGTAGCTTTATAGTGAATCCTCCAATTTTGTTGTTATTCTTCAGTATTGTGTTGGCTCTTGTAAACGTTTTGCCTTTCATATAATTTTTATATTCAGTTTGCCAATATTTACAAATAGCTTACTGGGGTTTTGAGTGGATTGTGCTAAATCTATAAAACAGGTTGGGAAGAATTAACATCATAATCCATGGATACAGACTCTCTATTTACTTAGGTCTCATTTGATTTATTTTATCAAAGTTTTATAGTTTTCCTCATGTAAAACTTGTACATATTTTGTTAGATTTATACCTAAGTATTTTATATTTTTGATGTTATTTTAATAATATTTTTTTATAAATTTCAAATTCCAATTGTTTATTATTGGTGTATAGAAAAGCAATTGAGTTTTGT
The DNA here is from genome assembly GCF_008728515.1 of Papio anubis. NCBI lineage: Eukaryota > Metazoa > Chordata > Mammalia > Primates > Cercopithecidae > Papio > Papio anubis. Next base: position 60,548,264 of record NC_044989.1, on the reverse strand, counting down.
ATATTTATCTCATATTGCTTGTATAGCAAACTTGCTGTGAACATTTATTAGTTTAAAAGATTTTTTGGGGGTCAATTCTTAGTATTTATACATTGGCAATCATGCCATCTGAGAACAAAAACAGTTTTTCTTTGTCAATCTGTATAACATTTTTTTTTCTTGTCTTACTGTGTTAGCTAGGACTTCTAGTATGATGTTGAACAGACAGGTGAGAGGGGACATCCTTGCCTTGTTTCTTGTCTTAGCAGGAAAGCATCTAGTTTCTCATCATTAAGTATGATGTTAGCTGTATATTTTTTGATAAATGTTCTTTATTTTCCCACTGGGCTCAAAAGATCCCCCTGTCTCAGCTTCATGAGTAGCTATGACTACAGGTGCATACCACCACACTTGGTTAGTTTTTTCATTTTTATTTTTGAAGAGATGAGGTCTCATTGTGTTGCCCAGGTTCCTCTTGTACTCCTGGGCACAAGCATTCCTCCTGCCTTGACCCCACAAAGTGCTGTGATTACAGGCATAAGCTGTGGCACCCAGCAAGCAGGTAGATGTTCTTTGCAAGTTGATAAACTTTCCCTCTATTCCTAGTTTGCTAAGATTTTTTTTTTTTTTTTTAAATCATGAATGGGTGTTGGATTTTTGTCAAACACTTTTTCTGCATCTAGTCTTACGATCATGTGAATATTCTTTTCTGTCTGTTCATGAGGAAGATTACATTAATTGATTTTCGAATGTTGCACCAGCCTTGCACATCTGGAATAAATCCTGTGTGATTGTGGTGTATTGTTTTATACATCATTGTATTTTTTGTTTGTTTGTTTTTGTTTTCTTTTGACAGAATCTCACTCTGTCACCCCATCTGGAGTACAGTGGCATGATCTCAGCTCACTGTAGCCTTGACCTCCCTGGCTCAGGTGATTCTCCTGCCTCAGCTTCCAGCTGGGACTACAGGTGCATGCCACCATGCCCAGCTAATTTTTGTATTTTCAGTAGGACCTTGTTCTGAGGTTTTACCTTTCACGACCTTAGTCTGAAGTTTCACCATATTGGCCAGGCTGGTCTTGAACTCCTGACCAGGTGATCCACCTGCCTCAGCCTTCCAAAGAGCTGGGACTACAGGCATGAGCCAGCATGCCTGGCAATTGTTGGATTTTATTTGTTAGCATTTTATTGAGGACTTTTGTATTTAGGTTCATGAGAGATACAGATCTGTAGTCGTCCTTTTTTGGAGTGTCTTTTATTTGGTTTTGGTATTAAAGTAATACTGGCTTAAGATAATGAGTTATGACTAACTCATTCTGCCTTTACTCTGCTTCTATTTTTCTGAAGAGGTTGTGGAGAATTGGTATAATTTCTTCTTTGGATGTCTAGTAGAATTCACAAGCAAAACCATCTGGATCTAGTGCTTTCCTTTTCGGAAGGTTGTTAACAATTCCTTTAATAGATATAGGCCTATTGAGATTATCTATTTCTCTTTGTGTGGGTTTTGTTAGCTTGTGTCTTTCAAGGAATTGGTGTATTTTATTTAAGATATAAAATTTGTTGGTATAAAGTTGTTCCTAGTCTTCCTTTAATACTCATGGAATCATTAATGATAGCCTTCTTTTATGTCTGATATTGGTAATTTGTGTCTTTTTCTTAGTTAATCTGGTTAGAGGCTTATACATTGTATTAATCTTTTCAAAGAACCAACTTTTGGTTTTATCGTTTTTCTCTATTGTTTTGCTGTTTTCACATTTATTGAATTATGCTCTAATTTGCTTCTGCTTACATAAATTACTCTTATTTCTCTAGTTTCTTAAGGTAGAATCTTAGATTATCTTTAAATATTTCTTCTTTTCTGATATATTCATTCAATGCCATAAATTTGCCTCTAAGTACTGCTTTTGCCGCAGCCCACACATTTTGATAAATTATATTTTTATTTTCTTTAGTTCAAAATATGTTTATCTTTCTCATTGAGTCATATGTTATTTAGAAGTGAGTTATTAAAATACTCAATATTTGTGGTTTTTCTAGCTATCTTTCTGTTTTAATTTATATAGTTCAATCCTGTCATGGCCTAAGAACATACTTTGTATGATTTCCAATATTTTGAATTTGTGAAGGTATGTTTTATCACCAGAATGTGGTCTATCTCAGTGAATTTTCCATGTGAGTTTGAGAAGAATGTACATTCTGCTGTACTATAGACTTACATTTGTGTACCTTTCCAGATTCAGGTATTAAAATCCTGACCCCCAAGGTAATGATATTAGGAGGTAAAGCCTCTGGGAGGTAATTAAGTCCTGAGGGTGGAGCCCTCATGAATGGAATTAGTTACCTTAAAAAAAAAGTCAGAGAGCTCCTGTGCCCCTTCCGCCATATGAGGACACAGAAGAAAGGTGGCCATCTGTGAACCAGGAAGTGGGTCCTCACCAGACGTTGAATCTGATGCCATCTTGATCTTGAACTTTTCAGGCCCCAGAACTGTGAAAACAAATTTCTGTCGTTTATAAGTCATCCAGTTTATGGTATTGTGTTATAATTAGGTTGGTGGAAAAGTAATAGCGGTTTTTGCCATTGAAAATAATGGCAAAACCCGCAATTACTTTTCCACCAACCTAATAGTTTGAACAGACTATGACATGCTGTTTTGGAGGCAATTTTCTATAAATGTCAATAAATCAAATTTATTTTATTTATTTTTTTTAAAATTTATTTATTATTATTATTATACTTTAAGTTCTAGAGTACATGTGCATAACGTGCAGGTTTGTTACATATGTATACTTGTGCCATGTTGGTGTGCTGCACCCATCAACTCGTCAGCACCCATCAACTCATCATTTACCTCAGGTATAACTCCCAATAATCAAATTTATTAAAGTGCCATTCAGGCCAACCATATCCTTACTTATTTTCTGGTTGCTTGGTCTATCAATTATTGAAAGAGGAGTGTTAAACATTTCCAACTATAATAGTAGATTTATTTATTTATCCTTGAAGTTTTATCAATTTTTGCCTCATATATACTACACTCTGTTGTTAGGTACATAGATGTTAAGAAAGTTTACATTTTCTTGGAGAATTAACTTCTTCATCATTATATAGTATTCTCTTTATCCCTGATAATTTTCCTTGTTCTGAGGTCTAGTTTGTCTAAGATTAATATAGCTACTCTAGCTTTCTTTTATCAGTATTGTCATGGCACATATTTTTCTATCATTTAACTTTTAACCTATCTGAGTTTTTATATTAAAAGTCAGCTCCTTATAGACAACATGTATTTTTGTGTTATTTTTTAAACCACTCTGACACTCTTTTAATTGATGTATTTAGATCAGTATTCACACTTAAAGGGATTATTGATAGAGTTGGATTAAATACCTATGTTGTAATTTCTATTTGTTTCACCTGTTTATTGTTTTTTTTTTTCTTTTACCTCTCTTTATGCTTTCCCTGGTTTTCATTGAGCATTTTATACAATTAGTTTTATCTCCTCTCTTAACATATTGACTATACTTAATTTTTTTTTCTCCTAGAGTTTGCAGTGCACATTTACAATGATAGTAATCTAGGTCTACCTCAAATAACATTATATTGTTTCAGATGAAGTTCAAGTACCTTATAATAAAGTATTCCAAACCAATTCCTCTCTTTCATGTCTTATGACATTGCTGTCATTCATTCCATTTATTCATATGCTATGATCACCAATACACTATCAGTAGTATTAAACAGTTAACTTTTAGATTAAGAATAAGGAAAATAAAGAGATTTTACCTTTATTTATTATTTCTCCTGTATTTTTCCTTTCTTTATATAGATTGAAGTTTCTGACTTGTATCAATTTCCATCTCCTTGAAGAACTTCTTTTATTATTTCTCATCGAACAAGTCTGGAGATAACTTCTCTGTTTTTATTTATCTGAATGACCATTTCTCCTTCGCTTAAAAATCTTTTTGTTGGACTTATAAATCTATTTTGTTGTTTTTCTTTCATTTAATACTTTAAATATTTTGCTCCACTCTCTCCTGCCTTCACGGCTTCTGATGAGAAGTCTGTTGTAATTTTTTTGTTCCTTTATAGGTAAGATGTAATTCTTTGTTCCTTTATAGGTAAGATGTTTCTGTTTGTTTTTGTTTTTTCTTTTAAGATTTTCCCATTTGGTTTTGGTTTTATTCAGTTCAAATATGATATGCCTAGGTGTAGATTTTTTTTTGTAGGGGGACTTGTCCTGCTTGGTGTTTGCTGAGCTTCCTTGATCTACAGTTAGTCATTAATTTTGTTAAAATCTTGGCCATTTTTGCTTCATATATTTTTTCTTCTCCAGTCTCTCTTTCTTATCATTCTGATCTTCCAGTTATGCTTATGTTATAGTTTAAAAAATTATTCCACAGTTTTTTTTTGATGTTTTGTTCTATTTTTGTTATTCTTTTTCTCTTTGTATTTCAACCTAGAAGGTTTTCCTTGGCCATGATCATTCTATCATTGAGCTCATCAAAAACATTCTTCATTTCTGTTACAGTGCTTTTTATTTCTAGCATTATTTTTCATTCTTTCGTAGAGTTTTCATCCCTTTGCTTACCTTGCTCATCTGTGTTTGCATGTTGTTTGCTTTTTTCTTTGATACCCTTAAAACACCAATCATAGTTGTTTTAAATTTTCTATCTGATACTTCCACAATCTGTCATAACTGAGTATGGTTCTAATTCTTGCTTTGTTCCTCAGACTGTGTTTTTTCCTGCTTTTCCAGCATGTCTTATAATTTTTTGCTAAAAGCTGGGCATGATGTATTGGGTAGTAAGAAATGAGGTAAAAGTCCTTTAGTATGAGATTCTAAGTTAATCTGGCTTGAAGCTGGGCTTGCCTGATGTGTTCTGTAGCTTTATGTGCCAAGGGCTTCTATTTTCTCTAGTGTCCTTCTGTTTGCCTCCAATGTTTTCTTTGAAGGGCTTCTTTAAGGATTCCTCTTTAAGTAAAGTCTGTACTCTGCAGTTCTTACAGCAGTAATCTACTGTTATTATACTAGAGTCCTACTGATATAGTGGTAGAAGTGGAGGAGGAAAAATGTTCTATAATCTTATGATAAAAGCTTAGTGTTTTAGTGGACCTAGGCTGTGACTCACACAAGTATTAGCTGCTTTTCTCCTTAGGTGAGACAAGAAGGCTACAGTGTGCTGTAAATGTTGGGTAAATGTCCCTTCTCATATATGGGATAAGGATCTGGGAAAGTCTGTTTTCCTACACAACAGGACTTTACATGGAGAATGTTCTTGATGTATTTTAAAATGATTATTTTTTCCCACTTTCTTTTATAGCCATGAGGAGATCTTCCTTGGTTTTGCACTGTGAAAACCTAGTAGGGTTCCTGGAGGTAAAGCCCATAAAAGTATAGGGACCCCACTAAGCTCGTGGCCTCTAGGACTTTTTCACTCTCCTGCTAGTCCATATTCAGCCAGAAACAATTCATCAAATTTACTGCTTAAGTGTTTCTTCCAGTTTCTGGCTCCAGTGGTTTCTGTTCCAGGGAAGCAGATCTTGGCCATGACTCTTTGTCTGTGAAGTTTTGGGTTTACAGAGTTTCAGAGGTACAAAATAAATTTCAATAAGAAATTTAATGGCTGTAAATATATTTTGTTTTGATACATGAAGGTGATAATACAGTAAATAAAAATTGAAAGAAAGATTGTCGTACAAACTCAATGAGAAAAGTTGAAACACTCATAAAACTAGAAGAAATTTCCAGCTACCATCCATCAATGAAAGAACATGGTGTTACTTGAGTAGCCAGTGACTCAAACAAAATAACAGATTTTTTTTTTTCCACTTTGAGCAGTACTAGTTCCCAATGGCAACTATGCTATTACCAACGGTGGTGTGCTTAATGAAAAATCATGTTCCCTAAAAAGTAATTAGTTAACTAGGTCTAATGTATGTTATGAAAACTTAAGACAATGGGAAAATTGCCTATGCTTTATAAGATGCAATAGCTATCTGTAATCCTTTGTCAAACGAGACAGGGTATGCCTAAATAAATGTAAAGGGGTATCAAATAATATATTCTTAAATGTGCAAAAGATTGGCAAGTTCGCCTATTATTTAAAAGCTGTAACTCTCCACTGGTATCCTGGTGGCCAGAAAAAGTCAATGCCATTTCCAAGCATGCTTCCTGTGGTCTTAGTGACAACTGTTCTCACCCCCAGCTACTTTGTCTCATGAATTCCATTCATACAGCCTTAAAACTGGAAGGAAAACCATGGAATGTAAAGGGACACATTAGCATGTAAAGCCTGGTGCCTGCTCATCTGCAGATGAAAGGTCACAAAGAAGATATTTGCAACGAGGAACAGCAAGTTGTGACCACTCTCCAGATCTGTACCCGTCAGACAGAGGTTGACACCTGTGACAGGTACATTCTGATTTCCACATGCCTTGTGCAAAATCAGACGTGCTCACAACAGCATGGCAGCCAAATGTCAAGTACTTCACCTCTCAGCATGGAGACATTCAGAAACCCTGGCTGGAAAAGGCCCTTGGATTCACCTCCCGAAGTGTGCACCATGCAGGAGAACCAGACCCGGACAGGGTTCTGTTAAGCCTTGTCAGACAACAGGCTGGAGGAGTCGTGCATGGTGACACTCCTTGTCCCCAGCGCCTTGCGCTCCTGTCCCTCCCTGACCTGGCCATGCACAGGCAGAGGCTGCTGGAGGGATAGTGAGTGTCTCTCTGCCCCCTTGCTGTTCCTGATGGGGTTTCATGATGGGAGAGGGAGGAGAGTGAGTGATTTCAGAACAGAAAATGAAACTTGTAAATAGACTTGGGACTGCAAACTCCGGCTGGAAATATGACAAACTGGATTGTTCCTTGAGATTCAGGAGCTCTCACAATAGAGAGAACACTGAGAAAAAAATGAAATGTCTAAAATTCTTTAAACCAGAAGATGGGTCTTGATAGGCATTTAGAATTATTTTAGGTGGAAACGTGAAACAGACTCTAGAGAAGTAGGTTTTCCCAGGATCAGAGCTAATCTTGAAGAAAGGGAAAGTGCTTTCACTCCCTTAGGTGTGACTCTGGGCCTTTAGGAAGACTCCCCGAATCAGCTTTGGCATGCACCTATAGGGAAGATGTCTAACTTCCAGAGGGCAGATGTTTTTCACCTGGGGTAGGCTTTGTAGGGATCCATGCACATTCTGTTGTGACCTTTCTTGTGACCAAGAGCCAATATGAGTTGTCCCCTGGAAGAGAGTATAGTCTGAGGCTTTTGAAACTGAGACCCTGGAGATGTCTTAGCAGAAAGCCAAGAAGTATGCTCAGGAGACAGCGTTGCACCGACTTTCTGCAGAACGGCTTTCATTGAAATGTTCTGTAGGATAAAAGCTGACTTATGAATTAGCTCTATATAGTGTGTCCTTAGTTTATGATTATAAAAATGTCAGAGACAGTGTTATTATTTCATCTGGTGTTTTGTTTTTAAAAATTTTGTGGACATAGTGAATCTGATGTCTTCCCTCCCTTCCTCTCTTCCTTCTCTCCTCTGTTATTTCTCTCATTCCTTATTTCCTTTTTAAGATCAGGGTTAGCTCAGAACTACAGATCTGTGGCCTATCAGACATAAAAGTATATGTCAATTGGGACATGTATTTCTTTGGGCTTCATTTCTGACTCCTTTTGTTCTCTTGTGGAGTTTACAGAGCCTGCATAGCTAACTTTTGTTCTTTTTGGAGGAAGGCTGGTATGAACACACAAATTAGTAAATGAGCTTACTAACCCAAACATTGAGCCCAGTTACTTCTAGTAATTGGCTCTGAGAACTAGGCTAGAGTGGAATATAAACTGGTGAACTCAAAGGAAAAGACCAAAGGGCCTGATTTATGATGACCTGAAAAGTTAGGCCTGGCAAGAATCTGACCCACTGACTTGGAAACATGAATGTTTCTGTTAAGCAGTAACAAGAACATGGACTTTGATGTTCAAAAGAGTTCTTGAGCTGGGAATGGTGGCTCACACCTATAATCCCAGAACTTTGGAAGGCTGAGGCGGGTGGATCATTTGAGGTCAGGAGTTCGAGACAAGCTTGACCAACAGGCTGAAACCCCGTCACTACTAAAAATATGAAAATTAGCCAGGCGTGGTGGCACGTGCCTGTAATCCCTGCTTTTTGGGAGGCTGAGGCAGGAGAATTGCTTGAACTTGGGAGGCAGTGGTTGCAGTGAACTGAGATCACACTGCTATACTCCAGCCCAGGTGACAGAGTGAGACTCTGTCTCAAAATAAATAAATACAGAAAGAAAGAAAGAAAGAAGACTTCTGTTGCATTTCTGAGACAATCACTTATTATATAAACTTCAGCAAGTCAATGATCCTCACTGAGGCCTCAGTTTCCTCAACAGTAAAATGGGAATAGTAATATACATATGACTATTATAAGTATTAAATCAAAGCATTTCTTTAGCACCCGAAATGTTGGCTCCTCATTCCCCAGTCACTTCGACAAGGTTGGCTTAAATGTGTTTGGAACTGCTCTCCTTTTTCAAATCTCTGGGAAGCTGTGGACATTCATGCCTCCCTTTGAAACAATCCTGGCACCCTGGAGACTTGTCCGGAAATTCAGCTTGTGTTCGAGCCTGTTTTAGGGGCTTTTACTTTCATCTTCAAGGGCCAAATGCTAGTGGCTGCTTTTAATGAAACCAAATCCTTCCTAGTTCTGTGTGATTTGGGGATTTGCTTCCCCAGCCTGGGCAGCAATTGGATACATTCTGTTTTCTTTATTTTCCAAGTGACCCCAGAACACTTTGTGATTCTAAAACTGACCTACTGGGAAAAACAAAATAAACTCTTCCATTCCAGCTTCTCTTTCTCCAAACGTATTTGGAAATGATCTGACTTTATACACCTATCATCAAGCTTGCTGGCTCCAGGGTGATAACAACTAACATAAGTGCGTTATTGGTTACACGTTCTGGGAAGGGTCTGCAGTGTGTCCTTGCCACACAGATACCTTCTTCAACTATGGGTGGCTCAGGAGCCAAACATAGAAGAAATAGGCAAAATCATGGAAGAAATAAACCCCAAACAAATTAAAATGTTAAGTCTTTTGGGCCCCAGAGGCATGTATCCTATTTCTATTTCTCACTGATAAATTATAATCTCTTCTCAAAAGTTGGGTGTCAGGATAGCACTGTAATTCCTTGATTTGGTGCTTTCCTGTGTAATTATTTTGGGGACAACTGCTGTATCAGGAACAGTGAGGCCTTTTTCTCTCTGCTTTTCTCTTCGGGTCTCTGAAGGTGACAGGTGTCCACCTAGCCTCACAGGAGAGGCCCATGGTCTGTGATCTCCTCCATGTATCTCTTCTGCATTCCACTTTGGCCACAAGTGATTTGGGCCCTACTTTTTCTCTGCTGAGCCTAAGGCTAAAGTCTCTTGGTGTTTCCCTTTACAAAGCTACTGTCTAGTTATGGATCTCATGGGCAGTGGCTACATGGCTCCGACTGTAGCCTGGGTTTGAACCTGGCCCCTCCTGTCACCAGCTGTGTGACTTTGGGCAACTTACTCCACTGCTCTGTGGCTCAGTTTTCTTGTTATAAAATGGGGATAGTAAAGACATCTGCTTCAAAGGGTTGTTCTGAGGATTGAATGAAATAATGCATGCGTAGGACTTAGCACATTACTGGTAATATTTTAAGCACTCAATGTATTAACCATGGCCACCACTATGACCATGTAGATTTGTCCTTGAACATTCAGTGGATGGACTGTTTTCTTCATGAAGGATGGGCATTAGACATCATTCAGAAACTTCAAAAGTAACAAGATCTTGAAAAATATTCTCAACTTTTCATATTTCCCAAAAGGAATATAAAATCTCCAAGAGGAAGTGAAGGGCTGAAGATGTCATCCTAGGGACGGGGGTCTCTCATTTGTGTCCTCTTCCTCCCGAGGAGGATACAACCTTAATGTCCTGGGCTTAACTATGGCCACCCTTTTTGGCCAGAAATCTCTTTCCAACCCATTCAATATACCAAATGCTGGGTTAGTCTTCCCAAATGATACCTTATCCTTGCTAGCAGCCTTTTTTTCAGAAGCGTCCACTGTTGCATAAGGCCTGTTCCATCTCCATTACTCCTCTGCAGCTGGATTGTTGGCCTTGTTCATCCCCACTTCTGTGCTTTGCTCTGTGCTACCGAGTCCTTTTACCTGGAGGGTGTGGCCTGTGTATCTCAATTACACAAATTGATCAAGTCCCCACTCAAGTCGTGCCTCTTCTGTGAAGCCTTCCCTGACTGTGCCGGCTCACTGTTCTCTTTCTTTCCCTGGAGTCACTATAGCCACCAGATGTCTGTCATTAATTTGGGACCGCTGGGTTAACTTTAAATCCACGAGCCAAAACCATGAATGCACCTTCAACAATGTGTAAGCATCCTATTACATTTTTCTTTTCTATTCAGGCACACCCCGCCACCTCCTTTCCTTCCTACCTCTTTTTCACTGGCAACTTGATCTCATACTTCCCAGAGAAGATAGAAGAAATCCTCGGGTCCCTCCTCTGCTGGACCCACTGAACTGCTTCTGTAGCTATACTCTGTCTTCCATCCCCTTGGGCAGTGAGTCCCTGCCCCTCACAAAGGCTAACCTTCCCCTGTGCTCTAGATCTTATCTCTTTGACTTCAAGTGCTGCATCATTGATTTCTTCTTGTGTATGGGGTCATTCTTATTAGCACACAAACATACTTTTGAGACCACTTAAAACAATACCTGCCTCTTGAGGCTATTCCTTCCATCAAATTCTCTAGCAAATTAAGAAAACTCTGTCTATAATGACTATTTATACTTCCTTACTACACTTTTCTCCTCTACACACCTCAACTGGGCTCCAACCTATTAAACCCAAACTGCACTTTTCAAGTTCATCACTGATCTCAATACTGCTTCTCCATCCTCATCTGACTCAGTTTCCTGCAAATATTCTAGTTGACCATGCCCTCTCCTTGGAACACCTTTGTCTCTTGGCTTCCATAACACCTCTTTCTCTTAGTTTTTCTCCCACTTCTTGTCCACTTCTTCTTGAAACCGTTTTCTGGTTCTTTTTTCTCTGGTGGTATATTAGTCAGGCTTCTCCAAAGAAACAGAGGCAATGGGATATATACATGTAGATAGATGAGGGGATTTATTACGGGAATTGGCACATGTGATGATGGAGGCTGAGAAGTCCTGTGATCTGCCATCTGCAAGCTGGAGAACCAGGGAAGCTGTGGCATAGCTCAGTCCAAGTCCGAAGGCCTGAGAATTTCCAGCCTGAGGCTGAAGACCTGAGAACCAGAGGGACTGCTGATTCAAGTCCTAGAGTCTGAAGCCCAGAGAATTTGGAGTTCTGATATCCAGTGGTAGGAGAAGACCAATGTTCCAGCTTCAGCAGAGAGAGAAAAAAATTGCCGTTTTTCCGCCTTTTTGTTCTATCTGGGCTTTCAACTGATTGGATGGTGCCTGCCCACATTGGGTGAGGGTAGATCTTCCTTACTCAGCCTACTGATTCAAATGCCAATCTCTTCCGGGAACACCCTCACAGACATACCCAGAAATAATACTTCACCAGCTATCAGGGTATCCCTCAACCCAGTCAAGTAGACACCTAAAATTAACCATCACAGATGGGAATGTTACAATGTACCAGAGTTGCTTCTGTTCTCAATCATACTCTTTTCTTGGGTGATTCCAGCCAGGCAAACAGCTTTAACTACAATATATATGCTGATGATGTAAACATTTATAACTCTAACTTTAAACTCTTTCTTTAACTCTAGATTCTTTTCTATAATGACCAACTTGGCATTTCCACTTGACTAATAGGCATCTCAAACCTAACTGCCAGCTCTACCTCCAAAGCAGATCTGAATTGGCCACTTCTCCTCATCTTCACTGCTGCCCACTGGTCCCCACGGCCATCATCTCTCTCCTGGACTACAGTTGTGGCTTCCTAACTGGTCTCTCTGCTCCCATCTTTGTCTCTTGTAATCTACTCTCCACACAGCACCCAGAGTGATATTTTAAAAAGTAAATTGGAATATGTGTCTTCTCTGGTCATAACTCTTCAACAGCTTCCCGCTGCACTCTTGCTACCAGCCTAGGGAGGCCTGGCTTCTCTGTGCCTCCAGCCTCCCAATGCGTCATGCTCCCCACTGCATACCCTGCTAATGCCTCTGTAGCCTGCTTGCTGCTCCTCGGAGCCTGTTGCCCCCCAAGTGTGCTCTGATCAGGAGCCTTTGCACTTGCTGTGTCCTCTTCCGAGGATGCTCTTCCTCTAGATCTGTACATGCCGTGCCTTCCTGTCATTATTTTCAACTTCATTGTCCCTTCTTTTGAGAAGGGAGGTCCTTTTCCACGTCACCCTCTCTGAGTTTTCATCATAGCCTGTGTCGTTCCCTGATACTTTCTTGCTTGTTCCTTTATTTGTGTATTGTCCTTTTCTTCCACTAAAAAGTGGGCACTTTGAGAAGAGAGATCTTTATCTTATTCATCATTGTATCTTCATTCCCCCCCCCCACATAAAAGGTGCTCAATGCATATTTTTGAATGAATATATGCTAACTACATAGAGTCCATATTTCTGGTTTTGCTAATACTTAAGGCTTGGAATGAGAGAAATGCTTACTCTCTGAGATGGAAACTTGAAATAAATCAGGGCAGGGATGTGGGAAGTTTCCTCTAACAGACGGATTAGTTCCCAGGCCAAGACTTGACTGTGAGGGACTAAATGCATTCACATACCTCAAGCAAGAATGCATCAATGAGAGAGGTGATTGGCCAGCCCCCAGAAACCTACAAGGAAAGTCTTTGAAGCCAGCATTGCCCCTTGCAAACACTGACCAGGAGCCTCTACCACTGAAAGATGGGTCTTCTAGGACCATTGGCAAGACCTGCTGTGAGATTAGAGCATTTAGCTAGTTGTAATTAAATGTTCAGTTAATCAGATTCCATTCCTCAAAGTCCGTGTGTATTGCATAACCCTGGGACTGTGTTTGGCCTCCACTGTAGATCTACCTACAGGGGTAGGATGTGCTGGTCACATGCACTTTAAGTATTCAGTCCTTGGACAGATATTGCTCAGTGCAATGAACTAAAATGGCAACCATTTTAGTACATCAGCCTGGTGAGCTTGGTATAATGTGCATCTTCCTCTGAGTGATAGACTTGTCTTTTGAGTGATGACAAAACTTGGCTTCTGAACCTTTGTGACTGGATCTAGGTACATTCATCTGGGAGCGAAGGTCCTTTTGTGGAACTCTTAGGAAATAGGCTGCTAACTTTCCCCCCAGGAGGACTACATTCACTTAAGAAAATCATCTTTCTACTTGCTACCCTTTCAAACACCTTATTTTACAAACATATTTTGAACCCTACTATGTGCTGAGTTCTTTCCTAGGCCCTGGGATCCAGCTACAAACCCTGAATAGGCTGCTGTTGCTTTGGAATTTAGTCTAGTGGGAAAGATAAACTGTAAACAAGTAAACAAATTGAGGAACAAAGTAATCTCAGATAGTGATAAGTGCTATGAAAAAAGTAAGTAGGCCCATGTGATACAGGGGTTGGGTACATGACAACATTAGTTTCTAGAGTCAGGGAAGGCCTCCTTTGAGTAGGTGACTTTGGGCTTGACCTTGAATGGGAACTATGGGGAGGAGTTTTATCTCTTGGAAAATCATGGGGAAGAGTTTTATCTCTTGCCCCTAACAGGAATGTCAGATTTTGGTTGAAGAGTGGGTGAAAGGGAAAATATGAATCGTACAGTACATATTTTCTGAACCTCAAATTGGGATATTGTCTGCTATGGAGTGAATTACATCCCCCTTAAATTTTATATGTTGATCTTCTAACCCTAATACCTTAGAATGTGACAGTATTTGAAAACAGGATCTTCAAAGAGGTAATTAAGTTAAAATGAGGTCATTGAGGGGGGGGGCCAAATGACCTGCATTCTTATAAGAAGGGGAGATCAGAACATTGACTTACGAAGAGGGAAGACTTCATGAGGACATAGTGAGAAGATGACCATCTACAAACCAAAATGAGAAGCCTCAGAAGAAACCAACCTTGCTGATCCCTTGATCTTGGACTTCGAGCCTCCAGACCTCTGAAGAAATACTTTTCTGTTATTTCAGCCGCCTGGACTGTGGTTTTTTGTTATGGCAGCCTTAGCAAACTAATATGCTGTTAAAAGAGAAATGTATTTTGAAACTGAGACAGCCTCAGAAAATCCTAACCATGTGATCACCATCCAGCCCAGGCCAGTTCAGGTGATGGCTCATTCCCAGACCTGAGCTATGACAGCAACTTTGACACTGCAACCATCCCTCAGAGACTACAGTCTCCAGCCCTGTTGACATGGAGCACCTGTGAGGCAGCAACCACCTTTGCTCGTCAGCATCCTTCCCAGGATTTGAACCATTGACCTTACCATTGCAAATGAGTCAGATTATAGACAAGTGTTCTTACTTGCATGCTGAGACTGTCAGTGTATAATTAGCTATGAGTAACAATAATGATGATGATGATATGAGGTGCTCAAGGGCCTTTGGAATTTGAGGCCTATAAAAATATGACTTATTATTTTTATCATAACTATAATCAGGTACAGACACCTGGATAAAAAGACCACTTCTCATAGTGTAATAAATAACACATGACCATAAAAGTATCTAAAAATCTTTATTTTTCTCGCTTTAGAAATCTGACCATTGAGTCATTATGACAATAATTAAAGCACCTTAAAGGCTTTGTCCAGGACCCACAGAGAGGTGCATACTGCCTTTTTTCACTGTACATGTTCTCACTGGCTCCTATTCAGTGGCTTATGAAGACCAGGCCTTTGGCACTTCGTCTTGGAGACAAGACATTGGAGACATCTGTTTTTGAAAAAGGAAATCATCTATAAAATATAATCAGCCAATGTGCAAGTTCCCAAAGAAGTGAAGGTTGGGCCACTCATGCTGTACCTGGAGAGCATGTCCTATGAATAAGGAGAATTTTATTAGCTGAAAACATAGTAAAATTCTAAGCCAGTTTAAAGGGCGTGTGGAGCAGGTGGGGCAGATGTACTAAGTGGTCATGAAATTGTTTGGGAGCTATCTCTATAGGGGCAAAGAGAAGACCTAAAACCATGGGTTTGTTTCTTTCCTTCTCTTCATCCCTTCTTTCTTTTTTCTTTTCTCACTACTTTTTTTCTTTTTATTTTCCTTCATACTTTGACGTTTTTATTTTCCTTCATACTTTGACGTTTTGTCTTTTTTTTTTCTTTCATTTTAATTGATTTTTGTTTTTTCTAAAGATAGGTTCTCACTCTGTCACTGAGGCTGGAGTGCGGTGGCTCAATCATGGCTCACTGCAGCCTCGACCTACTGGGCTCAAGCAATCCTCCTGCCTCGCTCTCCTAAGTAGCTAGGACTACAGGTGTGCACCAAGACACCCACTGATTTGTACGGGTTTTAAAGGAATTTAGAAGTGAAATTCCCCAGTAAACATAATTATATCTGCCCCCTACACTGAAGATAGGGAAACTAAGGAAAGTGGGCTGTCTAACTAAACAATGAAACAAAGTTGTCTTTCTCCTCTCCTCCCTCCCTCTTCTTTCTTCAGCTCCACTGGGCTTTGCTCACAAGCAAAGAAGGAATAGAATAAAGCAGGTGGCAGAGGATTCTTTGGGGCTTAAAGCACGTTCTGTGAAAGTGTGGTAGTTCTGGAATGTCTGAAGATGTAGCTGGTGGTTTCAGTACCTGGGTGCTTGTGAAGAGAATGGAGCCAGAAGCAGCGCAGTTCAGTTATCAACGGCTCTGAGGGCTGCAGAGATGGTGCAGTTAGAGGCAGGCTATTCACTCAAACACCCATAGAAAGGAAAGGAGTTGGTAAAAACTCTTCATCCAACAAACAGACCAAGTATGTGAGGGTCTATTTGTTGTCAAGCTTTATTTTTAATAAAAATAAAGCTCCTCTCATTTATTTGGTATTCAGAGTTCTCATCTAGAAAGCAGGCTTAACATGCACATTGTATCTACAATTAAACAAGTCAACAAAAAAGTACCTGTACTCAGCCCTCAAAATATTCCCTGAAACCAAAGCTAAAAGCAACGGAAAACCAACTGGAACCAAACCTGAAAATCAACTAAGCAAATTAACTGGATGAGAGAACCAATTTCAACTGGTCATTTAACATCATATAGATCTTAAGGAACCAATGTTTGACTGAAGTCCAATTTTTTTTTTCCCCATTGCTGACAAACTGGTTGGGGTGTGTGTGTGTGTGTGTGTGTGTGTGTGTATGCCTTGGCTTACAAAGACTCTTGAGTTCCCTGTTGCCCAAGTCTAACCTCTTTGGCTTTTAAGGCTCCTCATCACAAGGCCCTACCCTCCCTCTCTACTCTCTACCTAATTTCTCACCACTCCCTAATATTCACCTGTAACTTGAGAGTCAGGTTGGTGTTTTCTCCCTATGTCCTCCTCATGCTTGCTTATTTCCATCGCTATGCTCTTGTTTATGTTGTTTGCTTTTCCTGAAATGAGCACAATGTCCCTACCAGTGTCCCTATCCATCCATCCATCCATCCATCCATCCATCCATCCATCCAATCATTCATTCACTGATGTCTTGACCCTGAGGCACCAAGTTCCAGATGTAGTGCAAGTTTCCTTGTGGGGAGAGGGATATAATAGACTAAAGGTAGGGTCACTCCCTGTGGCTTTTTCTGGCTAGAAGGGGTAGGATGGGAGATGGACACTCATTCAACACCAAAGCAAGTCTATAAGTGCTGTAGTGATGTAACCTGTATGTCACTGTTTTCTGTTCCTACCTAGCTTCCTGGAAAGCCCCTTCCTGGCATTCCTGTGGTACCCAATTGTCTTCTATGTGCTCACATCCAAGTCCAGTCAGCTAATATGGCAACCACTCCTTATTCCTCTTCTTCCCATGGTTCTGTCCTGGCCACTGGGTGGGCTTCCCACTCTGGGCTCTGCTGCCCCTGCTGCTAGTCACTATCCTTCGGCAGACATCCTTTCCATCCCTGCCTCCTTTAGCCACAACGTCTGCTTCAACTGCAACCTTCTTGTGTGCATACAATGCGCACAGATGGAGAAACCCAAGGTAGTTGTTCCCCAACATCTTACAGAGATTTAAGGAGAAATAGAGCTATTGGGTTTTACTCACAGCCATCTCGCTCCCTGGGAAGCAGACACAAGTTCATAAGGGGCTGGATGGGGACATCTCACCCTGTTCAGTGATTCTTTCTTCTATGAAGAAGACTGTTTTTCATGACTCCCTCTTCCTTTAGAAGTTCTAACTCAGGAGGTTCCACCCACTCATTGGACATCCCCAGACAGATCTTATTCTCAGCAGTGGACTCAGTCTGGGCACTGCTCAGAGTTCTTGGCTACTTTGGTTATAGCATTATGAGAAGTAGAGTAAGAATATTTCCTGCAAGAACAGAAGAAAAAGTTAAAGAGGAGGTAACAGAAGGTTTGGAAGGATGAATCACTGGATGGTGAAGAGGCAACTCAGGCAGAAGGAGCAGTGTGTTCAAAGGCATAAAGTTCTGGAAGAGCATGAGATGATGCAGCCCATGGCTGGGACACAGGCTGTGTTTTAGGAAAAGAGAGGAACTGAGGGTGGGAGGTTAAGTTGCAACCAGACTGTAAAGGCTCTTGTGGCCCAGTGTAAAGCATTTGGACTTTGGAGGTCTGGGTTCCATGGCAAAATCGTCAAGCCTATATTTTGGATTTAAAATGCCTGACTTTATGCCATGATTCAGGTTTCATTACATTTCCAGATTTATTCTTAGTATAGGTTCCTTCTCTTAAATACATTTCTTTCAGTGTGTGAGTTTTTTTTTTTTTTTTAACTTCATGATAAGATTCTAAGAATAATACCATATAGAGAAAAAATTGACTTTGCTTAAATTTACTACTGCATACCTTGATTTCCCAACAAATTCTCCTAATTCCTGGGTTTAAAAATTATGCAAGAATAAATGGTCAAAACCAAGATGTTAGCCACGAGTGGTAATGCTGTGTAAACTGAGTAATCTCCAAGTTCTTCTGGGTGGCATGATGGGGGCTTCTCAGCTTCATCTTGAGTAGGACCGAAGCATTTGACTTAGCATATCTTAGATCACACAAAGGGAGGTATATCTCTTAGTCAGTCATCGGCTTTCACTGGGTACTTTATTCATTGTTGATGACATTGTAGAGGATAGGGAGGCAGGACTTCTACTGCTTTCATTACTTCCACATGAACCAACACAATGTTCTGCACGTTCTTGGTCCCCAGAAAAGCCTCGCTGAAGCGGGGCAGGGGATGGTGGGATAAAGGAATGGCCTGGGATACGGAAAGATGCAAGAGCTTTGGAGTCAACTAGGCCTGAATATGAATCACTTTGTTTTGCTGGTTACTGGCTGTGTGATCTTATAGAAGCAAATCCATCTCTCTCAATGTCCACACATGTGAATTGGGCACAATAATATCTAGCCCATAGACCTGATGAAAAATCTTAATAGATCAACCCATGAACTGTGTTGGGCATATTATAAGCACCGGACTGCCTAAAAATCAGCGACAAATAGAATCTGAAAATGCCACAATGTGCTGTAGAGATAAGAACAGTAACTCTATATTCCCCAGTCTAAAGGTATGTCGCCTATGTCTATGAAACAAAATCTAGATGATTTTGATTTTTTCAGAACTTGATTTTATTTCTGCTTGTTGCACGGGGAGATTTCTTCCTCTATCTTTCCCCGCAGTGCTGATCAACCCCATCAGACTCCCCAAGGGCCCCGCATCCATATCTGGACATTCCACTTCATCCTCCTACATCATCTTATCACAGGCATATGCCCGAACTTTTGGGAAATCTACCTGGAGGTGAGGGAAATAAGAACTCCCAGTCATCCTGGAGAAGATGATAACGGCCCACCTAGACAGCACCAGTTGTTTCTGTCTGAGTTCTCTTTTTCGAACAATGACAACCAGATCTACTTGTTGAGCCCACATTTCTGGGAGGACAAGTGCTCTGGGACAGCAGGAGCATCAGTCTTTTTTTTGTTTTTTTTTTCTTTTCAGACAGAGTTTCACTCTTGTTGCCTAGGCTGGAGTGCAGTGGCGCAATCTTGACCACTGCAACCTCTTTCTCCTGGGTTCAAGTGATTCTCCTGCCTCAACCTCCTGAGTAGCTGGGATTATAGGCATGCACCACCATGCCCAGATAATTTTATATTTTTATTGGAGATGGGGTTTCTCCATTTGGTCAGGATGGTCTCAAACTCCTGACCTCAGGTGATCTACCCATGTCAGCCTCCCAAAGTGCTGGGATTACAGGCATGGGCCACCGTGCTCGGCCTGGAGCCCCAGTCTCTTGAACATATGGAGGAAAGAAGGATAGTCATATGTCAATAGTCCTATGTAAATTTCTGGGGATGGCAGGGGAGGCCTGTGCAGGTGTAGAAATGCCTGAGACTCACAGCCTTGACAATCCACATGGGCTTAGTTGGCATCAGTGTTTGCAGCTTTCCTGTCCCGAATCACAGATATTTGAACAAGTTTGCTCCTCAGGTGGAACTGAAAGGACCTACAATAAAATGAAGAGAGTTCTGGAACCTGGGATTCTGGGATCAGGACTTCCTTGTCTATTCCGGGCCTCCTTCTCAGCTACCTCCTCCTTCTTACCCCCATATATTCAAGAGGCTGGGGCTCCTGCTGTCCCAGGGCACCTGTCTTCATTAAAGACCCAAGACAAGCTCCCCATTCAGAATGAAGAGTTCATGATTTAATGTTTTACCCCTGCATTGCCCCTGCCAGCGGGCATCGTGGTCACCCTAATTTCAAGTCAGCAAATATTTGTCAAACCTCCCTGTTACTCAACCTGGGCACTGGAGATACAAAGATAAAAACAAGGCAGAAGGTTCTGACACTGTTGTCTAAGAGCCAAGTGCGAGAAAATAGTCATATGTAAATAACTTCAAAACTATGTACAAAGTGTGTGTGTGCGTGTGTGTGCACTACAAAAAGAAAAGGCATTAATTTTGCCTGAAGGACTTTTAGATGACCTAGGGAAAAATTATGATGCATGGCAGCTAGAACTGAATCTCTGAGGGTGGCACCTTGGGAACCCTGAAGGCAAAGCCTGGGCTACCTCTTTTGCCCTGTGTTGGGAGCACAGGGCACGTTGGCAAGGCCAGTATTTCCCCATTATAAACTGAACTCACGAAAGCAGTGCCTGCCTGTCTCCCATCACCATGAGGGTGGAGAAAGCTTCCTGAGGACACAAAGTCACCTCCCAAGGCAGCAAGGAGCCATCTGCTGCCGCAGCACCCACATTCACTCTTGGCTCCCGCAGTGGTGCTGATTCCAGGCCATGGAAGAACACCAGATAGCAAGTTAGGACACCAAAATTCTAGCCAGGCTCCCTGCCTACTGTGGATGGGCATGAAACCTTTCAGAACCTTAGTTTCCTGTTCTTGGGCTAGATAGTAACTACCCTGTAAGCTATGCAGATAAAAATGGGATTGTAAAGTTGAAAGCAGTTAAAGAAATAACACCAATGCCCTATAATAAAGCTTTTTAACAATTAAATCAAAAAGTATTTACTGATTATTTATTGTGCACCTAGAATTTGGTGAGGTTCTAAATAGAGCCCATTAGTTCAGTAGATTTCTAATAACGAAGTAGTTTTTCTAATCCATTTGGCGTAGAGAAATTGTCAGCATGAAGTTCAAACAGTAGAGAAGACACACAGCTTAAAGACTGCTGCAGTTCTTTCTCTAATTTGCTGTGTGATAGTGAACAATTACCTGCATTCTTTTAAGCTTCAGTTTCCCAATCTGTCAAATAAAGTTTTTCACTGATCCCTCCTGATCCCTCTTTCCTGACTTCCAACTACATCTTTTCTTCTAGCTGTTTTGTTAGAATAGGCCTAATAAACCAATACATATTAAAACAGAGAAGGCTCTAAATAACCTAATCACTTACTGGGCTGCTTTCTGAGGGGACAGTTTAGCTCAAAGGAATGACACTCTAGTGGTTGAACCTCAGATATAAATAATAGGCTGAGGGAAGAACTCTGGGAGTAGAAAGTTGTAAGGCCAGCCTTGCTGGCATCTTCCCTTTGAGGAGCCCTGGTGGGGTATGAAGCAGATAGAAAGTCACCCTAATGAGGCTATTATCTTATATTATTACCAGTTGGCTCTGTCAGCTTCTCCTAAAAGAAGACCAGTAGGAAAAATCTCCGAAACACCTTATATTTGTACTCACTTTTATTCTTTAAAAAGTGCTCTCAAATATACTATCTCACTAATCCTTATAACAAGTCCATGAGTAATCAAGCTGTTATAATTGCCATCCTATAATAGGCAAGGAAGCAAAAAGGGGCCAGGAAGATTAGTGACTAACTTGACGTCACAAAATAAGACAGTGGCGCAGCTGAAGCTGGAAGCCAGATGATGTCACCTCTGGTCTAGAACTCTCAGCGTGACCTCGGCCAGGGAGACATGAGTGTGTCCCAGGGAACGAAGTACATCTGTGCATTGCTTAGAAAAAGGATGATAACTTTTAAAAGGATAGCCATTATCAAATTGTAGGCACCCAACAGATGTTTGTGAATCAATATGTAAAGCTGCCATAACTGTGGTTGAGAAAACCTGCAACAGCTAACGTGGGGTATGCCTTTGCTTTCCTTGTTGGCTTTCTTTTCCCCCCCACACACCTGACTTTGCCTCCAAGTAAAAGCAGAGGAGGAATTCTCTACTTAGGGACCTACATTTGTTAACTTGATTCTCTAAAACTCCAGTCACATGATTTAGATAGAGACTTGACATTCCTTTTACAAAAAGTAGGCCTAATCAGGAAGCAAGTCCATGTTGAACATAGACCAATACTCGTTGTTCCCCAGGCTAGAAGTGCAAAGATACAGAAGACAGAGCTTTGTATTTTTCCACGTGGAACTCACAATCTCTTTGGAAGACAGGCAATGCTCATTTTAATTTCTGAGTGAGGAGTAGAGAAATGCAGGGAGTGTTTGGTTATCTGAATCCTCCCAACCTGTGAAGACTGATCCCAGGCCATCTTTCTGCTTCAGCTCATTGAGGCTGTATTGGTCTAAATCAATAGGAATGGTATCACCCTAGGAATCTGCAGGTGCAATTTAGGGCAGCACAATGATGGGAAGGGCACTGCAGGCATGAATGAATGAGACCAGCATCAGAACTGCCTTCAGACAGCACAAGAGGCCCCAACACTGGGACCTGTGCTTCCGGGCAGATCTGTCCCTCCACTGGCTTGTCCTTCCCCACAGGTAGCTAGGACCCCAGATCTCCTGCCTAAAAAGCCACAAGCCTGTTTCCAAGACCCTTCATCTCCTGAGGGCAGACCATGCCATTGGTACACACATCCTTAGGTTCCAGAGGGTGGCCAAGAGGCAGTGTTAGCAGGGATGTGGGCAAAGTGGGGATATGTGGATTCGGATATTCACCCACATACCCGAGTCCCCTTGCAGTGTGGGTCAGCACTGGAGAATGAGAACAGAGGCCTATGCCACCCAGGACCTCTACACAAGGACTGTGACCACAGACCCTTAGGATCCCACCCTAACCCCACCCCCAGCAATTTGTTATATCATATGACAAGAAAACAAAAAGCCCATATCCCCACCCCATTATTTTGACATAAAGCAATACAACAAATTGTAAAGGTGTGTGTGTGTGTGTAGAAGGGGTACATGAAACATACCTGTTTGTGGGATGTGATCAACGTTAAAATGAAGCATATTTTTCTATGTGCTGGTTAATTGTATGTGTCAACTTGGCTAGGTCATGCTATCTAGATATTTGGTCAAACATTAGATGTTTCTTTGAAGGTATTTTTTAGATGAGATTAACATTCAAATCAGTAGACTGAATAAAGCAGATTACCTTTCACAATGTGGGCGGGCCTCAGCCAGTCAACTAATGGCCATAATAGAAAAAAGACCGATTTCCTCTGAGGAAGAGGGGACACGCCAGCAGGCTGCTTTCAGCCTTAAGCTGCAATGTCAACTCTTCCCTGGGTCTCCAGCCTGCTGTCCTGCCCTGCAGATTTTGGACTTGTTAGCCTCCACAATCATGTGGGCCAATTCCTTAAAATCTCTCCTCCTTCCCTCTTTCTCTCTATATATACACATACATACCTGTTGGCCTTGCACCTCTGGAGAACTTGACTCACATAGCCTCCTACTGTCTTAGAAATTCTCCAGTCTTATGTAATTATCTAGAGTCCCAATATAATATAAGGTCACATAACTCCATGTGGAGTGAGGTCCCTTGTGGGTTGCATGCTTAAGGTGGGGCAAGGTGGATTCTCGACTCCATTTCCCCTTTGGGGTCACTTTCCTGCCCTGGCTGGCTATGTAATTGACCCCTCAATGGGGAAGGAGGAGGGAACAGGGCATGAAAAAGTCCTGGAGTGAAGGACACTGTTGTAAGTCAGGGCGGGATCCTTTGATCCTGGCTGCTGTTTCTTCTGCTTCTTTCCTTTGTGGGCACTTCCATGGGGGCTCCAGAGGTTCCAGACCCTGTGGCTTGAATGGCCCTGATGTGCATGATGCTTTTGCTTTGGTGGACTGCCCCTGAACTCGGGCTTGCTCCCTCTGGGATCCAGTCCACAGCACCCAGTCCTCTTTGGGATTTAAATGGCTCTAGGTGGCTCTGCCTCCTGGAGGGAGTCTCCATCTGGTTACTAACATGCAGTGACATGGCACTGACCTTGTGCCAGGTTACCTTTTAATGATAAGCTTTTTCGGCCTTATCATTTAAATCCTTCTACAACAATTTTATGAGGTAGGTACTTTTCATTATCTCTGTTTTACAAATGAGGAAACTGAGCCCAGAGAGGCTAAACAACTTTCTCAATACCCACAGCTGCAAAGTGTCAGAGTTTCAGACTTAGGCATTCAGGCTCTGGAAGTACTTTTAAGGCAGGCGTAAACAGCCTCTATGGCAGGAAGCCAAAGTGGGCGAAGCTCTTTAACCCAGTGCCACTCCTCCTGTGCAAAAGCAGCCCTATTGACAGGCCTGTGATTCTAGATTTCTTCGGTGGCATCCACTCTGTTCCCAAACCCCAGGGTCTCATTATCAGCTCACTGAAGTCCCCCTCATCCTGCCTCAATGTCAAGGTTTCAGTTGGGGGTGGGCAGTGCTTGTTTTCTTCTAGAGAAAAATTTTTTCTGACAGATTTTTTTTTTTCTCTCTTTCTGGTCTCTTATATTCTCCAAGTGAGTAGGCTCAAGGGTTGTGAAACTAGTTGCAGTTCATTTCCTTGGAATGGTCCAGTCCACATTTTGGATTTTCACATCTATGGTATTTTGGTATCTCTGTTGAAACTGCAATTTTTACATTTTATATACATATGCATATTATATATATATAAAATTATGATTGTGATGTATGTAAGTACAAATGGTAAACAGTTCATATAAATGACTATGATTGGTATGAAGCAACCCAGTATTTTCATTTTTTCTTTTTTTACTTTGTTAGTTCTCAGCTATGTATAGTTTTCTCAGAGTCTATTATCTCTATCTTCATCCTCCTTTCCATTTCACAATAAGCTCACATTACTGTAAAGACCAAGGTCGCATGGTGACAATTTTCTACTTCTATTTCTTGGTCGCTTCCAAGATGTTTCTCCCTCCTAGTCTTTCTCTCACTTGACTCTAGATTCTCCTGGGCTGGGGTGGATCTAGGTGGTCTGTGGTCCCAGTCCTTGTGTAGAGGTCCTGGGTGGCATAGGCCTCTGTTCTCATTCTCCAGTGCTGACCCACACTGCAGGAGACTCCTGCATGTAGGTAGCATCCTAACTGCAGTCCCCTATTCTCCCTTTGTCCACATCCCCTGCTAACACTGCCTCTTGGCCACCCTCTGGAACCTAAGGATGTGTGCACCAATGGCATGGTCTGCCCTCAGGAGATGAAGGGTCTTGGAAACAGGCTTGTGGCTTTTTAGGCAGGAGATCTGGGGTCCTGGGTACCTGTGGGGAAGGACAAGCCAGTGGAGGGACAGATCTGCCCAGCGCCATTGCAACCCCAGTGTTGGGGCCTCAGCCGTCTGGAGGCAGGCTCACGGTTGCTGGTCCCATTCATGCCTGCAGTGCCCTCCCATCACTGAAGGCCCTAAATGTGTTCCTGCAGATCTCTAGTAGATATCTATCTCGCTGGATTTAGACCAATACAGCCTCAGTGAGCTTGAAGCAGCATGGGCCCGATCCAGTCTGCAGGTTGGAGGATTTGTACAACCAACTCCTTGCACATACACCTCCGGAAAGCTGTGATACAAAAAGAAAGGAGGCAGAAAGTGAAGCAGAGACCACAGACATTCCCATATGTTGAGGTTTAATTATTTCTTTTGTATTTTTAGAGTTCCGTGAGGTGAGTTGAGCTCATGGAAAATTATGCAGCCATGGGACAGCCCCAGAAAAACCTATCTTGACCCTATTGGGCCTTCCAGTTGCAGAACACTTTATTCACATGTCTAGACAAGTTAACTTGAAGCTAACCATCTTATTTCATGAGAACGAAATTCTCAATCCATTTACATTTTTTATTACCCACATATATCTTAAGGCTTAAAAGATTCAGGGAGGGAGGTCAGCATTAGTTTCAAATGATCAGAGGCACCGTATCATAAAAATCTCAAGTCAATATCTTTGGCTGGAGAATGCCTGGACTGTGCTGGAATGTGGCTCCTTCTGAATGTATGTGAAATGTCTGAAAGACACATTACATTGAATGTTTCCCTGGCCACTCGTTTTCCTCTTCATTCTTGAGCCCTAGTTTGTCTCCTCATCTGGGTTTCCATGGAAGCAGAAATTACTGATGTATAAACACATGTGCACGTTGGCTATAGCAGAAAGGTGAAAGTTGGACAGAGGTTTCTCCTATGTGGCTCTCACAAGTGCAAAACCAAAACAAGGTTGAGGACTGCTTTTGGTGGCTCACGCCTGTAGTCCCAGCACTTTGGGAGGCTGAAGTGGGTAGATCACTTGAGCTCAGGAGTTTGAGACCTGCCTGGAAAACATGGCAAAACTCCATCTCTACAAAAAAATACAAATATTAGCTGGGTGTGGTGGTGTGCGCCTATAGTCATGAGGCTGAAGTGGGAGGACCAATTGAGCCTGGGAGATGGAGGCTTCGGTTAGTCATGATCGTGTCACTGCGCTACAGCTTGAACTACAGAGTGAGACCGTATCAAAAAAAAAAAAAAAAAAAAAAAAATGCGTTGGAAAGGAAGGGAGCCAGTGAGTATGATCTTATGTCTAGAGGGAGTGCCGCTTACTACGTGCCAAGAGGGGAGCCTCCCAGAGTCAATACAGGGGCTCTGGCTTTAATCATAAACTTAGAGGGTCACAGAAATGTGTTCATCCTAATCATTATTACCAGTGCTGAGGCCAGTTCAGATAGCTCAATTTTAAATATGGGTGAAACTTCTGGTTGCTTTCTTGTGTAGTTTGGTAGAGCTAAGATACTGGTTAACCACACTTAATCTAATAGATGTTTCTTAAATGGTATAGCAAGTCTTTAAAGATAAAATCAAATACATTTTTGAATGTACAGTAAGCTTGCTTTTTCAGAGTCCATTTAAAAAATATAGCCATTTCCTTATTTATTTTTTGAAAAATAATCTTTTTTTTTCTATTTTTAAAAGGGTGAGTCATGCCTCCTCTCTAGTATTCTATTTTGCCTTCACAAAATGTATGATAGTCTTTCTATAGATGTATATGTATATTACTACATATATTTGGGAGTTAAAATGAAACTGTGTTCATCAAATTGTATCTATATAATATATATGATTTATTATATCTATATAATACATATGATTTATTATATAGATATATGATTTATTATACATATTATATATATTATATATATATATTTGAAGTCAGAGTCTCACTCCATCCCCCAGGCTGGAGTGTAGTTGCACAATCTCGGCTCACTGCAACTCCACCTCCCTGGTTCAAGTGATTCTCATCCCTCACCCTTCTGAGTATCTGGGATTACAGGCGCCCACCACCACGCCCGGCTAATTTTTGTATTTTTAGCAGAGATGGGGTTTCACTATGTTGGCCAGGCTGATCTCAAACTCCTGACCTCTCGTGATCCACCTGCCTTGGCCTCCCAAAGTGCCGGAATTACAGGTGTGAACCACCATACCTGGCCCCAAATCATATTTTAACCTTGACTTCAATTTTTATTTATTTATTTAATTTTTTTTTATTTTTTTGAGACAGAGTCTCGCTCTGTCGCCCAGGCTGGAGTGCAGTGGTGCGATCTCAGCTCACTGCAAGCTCCGCCTCCCGGGTTCACGCCATTCTCCTGCCTTACCCTCCTGAGTAGCTGGGATTACAGGCTCCTACCACCATACCCAGTTAATTTTTTTTTTTTTTTTTTGTATTTTTTAGTAGAGACGGGGTTTCACCATGTCAGCCAGGATGGTCTCGATCTCCTGACCTCATGATCCGCCTGCCTCGGCCTCCCAAAGTGCTGGGATTATAGGTGTGAGCTACTGCACCCAGCCTCAATTTTTATTTTTCAAGTATGTCCGCACGAAAAAAAATGTTTAAGTAATGGATTTCTTATTAGGTATAAAAATTGCCATTTTTTTTTTTTTAACACACAAACCCATGTGCACTCACAGGAGGCACTCTTTTTGAAGACAAAGGAGAATAGGCATTGGATTCAGAAGCACTTATGTTCTATGGTCCTAGGTCAATTGCTCCATCTCCCTGAGCCTTGGATGCTTCAGTTGCAAAATGGCACTAATCAGATCCCTGTGACTTGGTTGAAGCTGCCATGTAACACAGGCCTCTGTAAAGCAGACATACCACTGTTGCGGGAGCTCTAGCTTCGGCACTCAGGGTTATCCTTGGATAGATGGTCCAAGACAGGAATAGACATCTTCCACTCCACGCAGCTGTGAGTGGCATGGGATATCTTTTTTTTTGAGAAAGGGAAATCGTCATTTTAGAGAGGACTTATTAATTAACTTAAGAGGAGCCTGAATATGAAACTAACTATAAAAGAAAAAAAAAAAAAAAAAAAAAAAAGCTTAAGAGAAATGTATTATATTTAAAACTTTTAAATAACCTCCCTGAGTCTCACATATAACGTAGTTAATATAAATAAACACCAAGGGAACAGAAAATTCTCGAGGATAAAGAAAATATTTTAAAAGGGACCAAGAACCCCAGTAATTATACCAACAATATTATGTCATTGAAAATCCTTTTTGAGATGTGTCTTTTCATGTCCCTTGATATTGCTATTGATAGGTTTGACAAAATGGGCAAATCTGGCCACATCATGAGGCTTACACCTCAGAGCTTGATTATAAAAACAATCTCAGAAAGACTTTTGGTCTCTGCCCCCGTATGTGCTGGTGCCACTCCTGATCCACAGGGTATTTGGTGGGCATGGAGCCTCTTGGGAGAAAGTTGGCTTGGCGACTTGGCTGGGCATGCTTCTGCATGATCTCAACCTCTGTCCTCCTCTGCTCTGGGAGCTGAGGTCAGGGAACCAGAAACTGCCTGTGGCAGGGGGGCTAAGCCTGCCTGGTTTCCAAGTGGAATGAGGCTTCCTGGGAGTCTGGCCACTGGTCGCAGTGAGGATGGGAGGAAAGGCAGAGGCTGCACTGAACACCAGCTGCTTCTAGGATCAGAGGTGGAGGTGGGACCGCTCCACAGGCTTTCCAAACTGCTGGTCTGGGTTGTAAAATCACCTTAATGGGTTGAGCCAGCATTTAAAAATAACTGAAAAGGATGAGGATAGGAAATAGAGTGCATCACACATGGTGAGGATAAATATTGTTTCTTGAAATTTTATTTTAGTTCTCTATATATGTATACATTTTATATATCCATATGTATATACACACAAATATAATGTATTGAATTGTGATGTAAAATGCTATTTTTTTATACTATGGCAAAAATATGTTTGATAGTCACTACTTTTTACACCTAAGGAACAATGACAAAATTTATATACCACAAAGTGATTTTACAAAGACACACACATGCACACGTACGCACACACTTAGGGTTAACTGCCTTCCCCCAAAGCAACACACAAACCAGGCATCTTAAGTTGCAAATATGAATAAAGGCAAGTTGAAACTAAGTCCTCTTCAGTTTTATAAATCCAAGACAATTAGAGAGTTAGAATAGGACTGTTATGTCCCAGGGCTAAAGGCTAAAGTGAATATTGGAATCCATTATTGGGATGTAAAAGACTGTGGCCTGGTAAACTGCTATCTAAAGATGGGGGGCATTCTTGAGCCCCTTCTCATCATCCTGGAGCCAGAAAAAGGAAGACAGAGAAAGGAAAGGATTTTAGGGAAGAGTGAAAGTATCAAACACTGCTGCCCTTAACACATGAACCCTGAGCAAGCTGTGGAAATAGATAATGAGGGACAAAGAAGAAAAGATCTTTCAGTCAGTGGCATTGTTTCTGTAAATTTCTAGATGAGGCATTCATGCCAGGATCTGTCTCCCTAAATGCTATAGTACTGGACCTTGTGAACGTGGCTCCCTGAAGCTGCTGATGCCATAATTAATCTGACAAGGTATCTTTAGTAAAAGAGGAGAAGGGATGCTTAGCTTGGTCCAATGGGGTACGTCAATGAATAATGGGATGAAACTAAGAGAAGGTAAAATTGGTCTGAATATCAAGGAAAAAAAAATACCTCACAGAAAGGTCTATTAGATAGCGGAGTAGTCTCTTGAGAGGGACAGTGGCAGGGCCGATGGTGCTGGAATCATTTACAAGTTGGCTGCTGAAAAGCCCCTGAGAATATGCCGTGGGGAACAGGACTGAGTTGACAAGAGAGTGGAGAGGATAACCTCGAAGGTCTTTTCCATCTTTAGTGTCTACGATTTCAGGATTGTCTGCTTTTTACTGAAGCGCTATAGCTATGGCTACTCTCTGGGGCCCGAGACACATGAAATCTTTGTTAGTAAAATACACGGCGATGAAACATTTTTGAGGAACCCTCCATTCCTGGCCATCTTTTCCCATTCAAAAGCGGCCGGAGAGAAACAAATGTGATAAAGGAAACAAGAAAGAAATTGGAGTTTATTGTTCTCAAAGTCAACTTTATTACTTTTGTCTCTATTTATTCATTCAAAATATTTGATCAAATGCAAAACTATATATACATATATATATTTTTTTTCTTTTTTTTTTTCTTTTTCTTTTTTTTTGGATGGAGTCTTGCTCTGTCGCCCAGGCTGGAGTGCAGTGGCACAATCTCGGCTCACTGCAACCTCCACATCCCAGATTCAAGTAATTCTCCTGTCTCTGCCTCCTGAGTCACTGGGACTACAGGTGCATGCCACCATGCCTGGCTAATTTGTGTATTTTTCAGTACAGATGGGGGTTTCACCATATTGATTAGGCTGGTCTTGAACTCCTGACCTCAGGTGATCCACCTGCCTCGGCCTCCCAAAGTGCTGGGATTACAGGAGTGAGCCACTGTGGCTGGCCTTGCAAAACTATTCTTAAAGGTTGTGTTTAAATATAAAGGCAGTTTCTTTGGGACTGCACTGTACTAAATTTCTTATTTCTCAACAGGTTGTTTCAGTATTGTATAGAAAGAGCCTGTTTTAGAGGTTGTTTAACAGATGAAATGAGTTCTTGGATAAGAAGCATTGTTCCATCTGCAACATGGTTAGAACTCTTGTGCATTTGCATTTCTGTGTTTCAGAATTATTCAGGCAATAAATTACTCAGGATGTCAACCTTATGCTGAAACAGAAATGACCTACTTTGTGAGGATCTTGTGTATTTTAAATTTAACCTTGTGCCTTTTCTTCAACTGGGAACAGGAGAAAGTAAGTTAAGATGGTGAAGCCCTGAGTTTCATAAGCATGATCACAAGGAAGTCAAAAGGAGCTAAAGTCTATTGAGCTCCTACTATGTGCTGTACACTGTTCAAGGGCTCCATGTGCATTAACTTATTTAGTTTCTTGCATCAACCCAGGAGGTAGGTGCTATTATTACAGCTACCGAGTGTAAGGAAACCGAGGCACAGAGCAGTGAAAAATGTTGTCCAAGGTCTCAAAACCAGTCAGATGTAGAGTGCGGAGTTGAACTGGTGGTCTGAGTACAAAACTTATATTCCTTATTATTATTATTTGAGATGTAGTCTCACTCTGTCACCAGGCTGGAGTGCAGTGGCGCGGTCTTGGCTCACTGCAAGCTCCGCCTCCCAGGTTCATGCCATTCTTCTGCCTCAGCCTCCCAAGTAACTGGGACTACAGGCACCCGCCACTACACCTGGCTAACTTTTTGTATTTTTAGTAGATGCGGGGTTTCACCGTGTTAGCCAGGATGGTCTCCATCTCCTGCCCTCGTGATCCTCCCGCCTCGGCCTCCCAAAGTGCTGGGATTACAGGCATGAGCCACTGTGCTCAGCCTATATTCCTAATTACTATTACTCGACTGCCTCTCTAAGGATAGTTTCTTACTTTCTTCAATACCAATGACGAGGGCAGGAATTTTAGTCTGCCTTGTTCACTAATGACTCTCCAGAGACTACAACAGTTTCTGGCACATAGTAAGCTCTCAATAAATTTTGGCTGAAAGAATGAATGGAAGTTGGTATGGCAGTTCTGAACTTTTCAATGCCAAACTCATTTACTACAAATTTGCTGACTAAAGAAGAAAGGCAACTCTTTGTCTGTTTTAACCTCTGGTCATCTCAGCAATCTCTTAGCTTCAAAAATTCTTTTCTCCAGGGTACCTTCCTTGACCTCTTCAAATAGGTTAGTTGCCCTTGATATAGGATCCAAATATATACTGCATTCCCTTGATATCGAAATTTTCACACATTATTTTAATGATTTGTTCCTAGTTGCCTCTTTTCCTGGCTACATTGTAAGCTCTATAAAGGCAAGGTCTGTGTTTTGCTCACCACTGTGACTACAGGCTCAGCATTGAACTGGGCATAAAGAGGTCTGTTTGTGGATAATTGTTTAATAAATGATTGAAAGAGGATACTCTTTTCAACTTACTTTCTACTTGTTATTTACACAGAACTTTCACATTCTATAGGCTAAGGTGGGAGAGTGGTTTGAGCCAGGGCGGCAGAGGCTGCAGTGAGCTGAGATTGTGCCACTGCACTCCAGCCTGGGCGACAGAGTGAGACCCCCACCTCAATAAATAAATAAAAATTTAAAAAAACTCACATTCTGTATTATTATCTATTGCAGCATAATAAATTACTTCAAAAGCCAGTGACTTATTAACTCTTAAAATGTCTGTGTACTCTGGTTCAGGGTCTTCCATGAGGTTAGAGTCAGATGTTAGTGAGGGCTGCAGTCATCTGAAGGCTTGGTGGAGGCTGGAGGATCCACTTCATTTGAAAATGTGTGTGTGACTGGGATCTGTTGTGGGGTGAGGGCAGGGGGGAGGGATAACATTAGGAGATATACCTAATGTAAATGACAAGTTAATGGGTGCAGCACACCAACACGGCACATGTATGCATATGTAACAAACCTGCATGTTGTGCACATGTACCCTAGAACATAAAATATAATTAAAAAAGAAAATGTGTGTGTGTTGGAAACAATCATACTAGATTGTGAACTTCTTGAAGGCAGGAATAGAGACAGTCTTATCTGCAACACCAAGCCTGGGATCTAGTACAGAGGAAACTCAATTAAAGTTTATTAAATAAATGAATGATTATGAAAAAATATCTGTAGCTACAGTATATTAATAAGATTTTTGTATATGAAAACATGACATTTTTAGAATACGTTTTATGTTTATTTCATAAGTAATGGACTACTGAGTTTTATGTTACTAGATTACCTAAAACTTATTTAGATTTTGGTACTGGTCTGACAAAACATGTTTTAAATTTTTCATCCCTGCTGAGTTGCAAGCCTGAAAAACTAACAAATGTTTAAATGACAACAAAGGAAAAGGCAAGAAAAATAATCTCATCTAAAGAATGAATAAAAGACCTGTTTTTCAGAACATGTAGGCAAATGGAACAGTGTTTATTTTTAGACTCAATTAACCAACCAGACTAATATTCTAAACACAAATCCTTTTTTCTATTAAAAAAGTACTGAAGAATTAAAAAAAAAGTTTAAAAAAATGCATCACACTCCAATTGTGCTGAGGATTTCAGGAGGTTCTTATCTGATATTTTTTAAATAGCCAGGGGACTAATGTTTTCTGATTTGAACATTATTGCTATTTGTCAATATTTTCTAAGGGAAGGTGAACAGACATGACTCTTTGAAATGATTCCTTTTCAACTCTTGTCTGCAAAATTAGTGGATCATCAGGCTTACGTTAGTATGGTTGTTAGTATAAGCTCACATAGGGGATCAAATTATGGCAGGACATAGATAAAAGAGTTAAAGCAAGATCTTTGCTAACTGACTACAATTGAGGACAACAAGGTTAACATTAGGATCCTGATCACATTGATGGGGTGTGAATATTTTATACCTTGATGTGGTTTACTTTTGTGATGGTGGTAATGCTAGATGAGTTCTGTCTACACTAGTTCAGGTAGTGTAGATGGATATTTGCAAGAGTAAATTTCTCAGCTAAGTTTTCTGCATGGATTTGGTGTTGGTCTTTCTTCTGCTCAATTAGTGTGGTTAGGGTCTGAAAGTTGAAGCATCTACAAGAAAAATGATAAATACCATGTGAGACTCAGCCCTCCTTCCCCATGGCAGACTTTTGTCACTGAGTCATTGGTTTGGGTTTGCAAAAGAGCAAGAGATTGGCAAAATTAGGAGTCCTCAAAATTATCAACGGTAAGAGGAGAACTCTATAAATAACAATGAATAGAAATGTACCCTGATAAATCAATAACTTACCTGGTATTAACTGAAGATGGTAAATTAGACTCACCTGAGAGGAACTGTAAGGAAAACACTTGGTTTTAATGTAAGTTGTTGAAGATCATCATTTAATGTTTTGAATGTAAGAGGAACATAAAAAGAATTTACAAAATTTACTTAAAAACTTACAACCAAAACCATTTAACAGATTGGTTCCTGTTTTATGTAAAATTTACCCATAAAAGATTAAAACTGGAAAGAACCATTGATAGCACTTATTCCAACCTTCTCCCCATTTTACAGTTGTAAAAACTAAGGCTCAGAGTGGTGAATGAATTCACCTAAGTTTGCAAAGCTCATAACTGGTAGCAGTGGAGCTGGTAAAATTGCTGCAGTCTTTGTTGGCCATCCCACTCATACCACCACAGCCTCTGTAATGAGGGCATGGAGTGAGTAGATTTCAAAATCTCTTTAATTCTAAGGGATGATGCTTCTCTGTAACTCCACATGAACACTCCGATGTTACAATTTATTTTTGTCCCCACTTACGAGAACGCAAACTCTGTGACGGTTAGGTCTGTATCTGTGTTGTTCTCTACTATATCCTTATTTGTTGAGAAAACAGTGCATGTTTTTAAAAAAACAGATGTTGAATGAATGAGCTGTGGTTCAGAATCTTTGCTGACTTCACATTGCAGGTAGCTGTTGCCAACTAATTGCCACTAGCTTTCTAATAACCTGTCACGGACATATTCCAAGGCTTCCCCCCATAATCCTCACCTCTTACTTTTCACACCTTTGAGTAATCCTCTCCCCTTGAGAGTGGAAGTGATCTGGAACTTGCTTCTACTAACAGAATACAGCAAAGGTGTGTAATTACATGTCCATGATTTCATTACATAAGATTGTGATAGCTGTCTGTCATCATTCTCTCTTGCTGACTTTGAAGAAATAAGCTGCCATGTTGAGAGTTGCCTGTGGAGAGGGTCACTTGCCAAGGAACCTATCTGGATGACAAACAGATGAGGCCTCAGTTCCATAGTGTTCAGTCCAAGGAACTTAGTGCTGTTAACAACTGTGTGAACTTGGAAGTGAATCCTTCTCCAGTTGAGGCTCAGATGAGACCCCAGCCCTGACAGTCCTTTGATGGCATTACAGAGGATCCAGCTAAGGTAAACTATGCTTGTCCTGATTCACAGAAACTGTAGATGTATTTTTTTTTATTTGAACATTCACAAAATAGCACTCTAAACCAGGTTTGGAGTACTCTAATTTTAACATCATGATTTAGGAGAAATAAAGCTCTGTTTTGAAGGTGAAAAAGGTTTAGTTTCAGTGTGTGTTCTGTTGACTCCATAAAGCCACTGTGTTTAGCTCTTTTTAATCTACTGGTGCTTATTCATGGGGGTTAGAGTTCTCTTCTCTTTACTTCTGCTCAGCATTCAAACTAATGCTCTTTACTTTTGCCAGCATTCAAACTAATTCAGAAGAGAGGCTGGGCATGGAGTCAGAGTGGAGCATTCTCAGATATGCTCCCTATCTTTGTTTATATTCAAAAATGACTCTCAACATTTTGACTGGCAATTTGGCTACTTAAATTCTATATTACAAATCAAGCAGTAGGTGAGTAACAAAAGTGCCACTCATTAAACAGTCCTGTTTATTTAAAATGATTTGTTTGTGTCAACTATATGTGTTAGTAAGGGTTGACAAAGCCCTTTTTAAAAAAAAGGCAGTCAAATGATTTTTTGAGTCTAAATGATCTTACTGATTTTTATCACTACATTTTATGGGTTTGACAGTTTCTTTGTGCAGTAGAATTGTGCTTTTCGTTTCAAAACCAAATAGAAATAAAATAGATTATGTGTAATTTTGCATTGTCCTTGTCCTATCCCACTATTTTCAGGAGTAATTGATGATATCATTATATTTTACTTTACAAAATTATTGTTGTTTAATAAAATTGGCTTTATGTCAAATCTGATTTTTCCAGCTGATTCTATAAAAAGTTACTTGGATATTCCTAAAAGTTACCAAGTAATGAGTTGAAAATACTATATGAAAACAATGCTAATTTAGTAGCCAGGTCTGTGGGTTCCTCAAGATATACTAAGTATACTTTTGCAATTACTGTAGAATGACAAGATTCTTGGCAACACTTTTCTATCATTGCCTCCTTTATCTCTACCTATTCTAGATGAAGGAATACGTTTTACTCTGGAGAATGTCCTCACCTCTTAGGCTTCTTTTGCCAGGCATATTTCCAATGCCTAAGAGAGCTGGCCTGCAATACCTAATTCTACCATTAGGTGCTGCTCTTTAACATATGATATGGAGCACCGTGGATTATTTTTCCCCCAAAGTAATTTGAGGGCACAGAAGCCTCGATGGTTTTCAAGTTTTGTATATTGGTCTTTTATAAGTTTGCATTGAAGAAATATTTGTTCCTCTAGACAAATTAGAAGCCATAGCCCTAGCCTGAAAATTTCCCAAGTTTGTTATTTGAGTTTTTGTAAAGAAATTGGTGAGACAGTCTAGTAATGCCAAAAGGCTTCATTTTTGCAGAATAACTTATTTTTATAAGATATTTTCAAAAAGAAAATATATTAAGTATACTAAAAATGAATAATTTGGCAAGTATCTTTGAAATAAATTTTATATTATCCAAATTTTCAGTCTCATTTTTCTGATTAATCTAGAAATTATCTAGACATTTTGGTTTCACTAGTAACTGCATAAATTTTCCAGACACAATTCATGTTTTTGGGAGAAGTAAAAATATTATGTATTTTCCAAAACCAAATAGTAGAAAGAGTTATAGAGAAGAAAGAACTTTTACTAAAAGGGTGGCATTTCTAATCTTTGTACTTCTATATCAGACTAGGGATTAACAGTTTTGGCAGCAGCAACAGCACTTTTTTGTTTTTTTTTTTGGTCACATACACAATAGATTAGAGGCAAAGATTCAATGCCGAAATGGTCTCATGTTCCATGAAAACTTGAAGAAGGATGTCAGAGTGGCTCAGACACAATGTTTTGTGACAGTAAGCAGCCAACAGCTCTTGGCAGAAGCAGTGGGACTTACAGGTTAACTCTGGGTGTTCTATTAAGGCTACTAGCCCCTCTGTGTCAGTTTCTGGAAAGCTACTTGGGCAGAGGAAGACAAGAGTTAAACCTGGGGTGGGGGAGAGAGGTATAATAAAAATAATAAAATCCACAGAGCTCACCATATTTCAGCATATGGATTCTTATATTCAGGGATAAAGTTATCTTGAGAGGAGGGTTTTTTTTTGCCCTTTATTCTTTACTTTTTCTTTCTTTATAGAAAATATTTGCTGATTTCAGAAAATTGTTTCCTGTGAATGAAACTCTTCACTTTAGGGTTGATATGTTGTGACTTATGAAAATTTGAAATACCTGTTATGGATCAGCTCTCACTTAGCAAGGGCTGTATTTGTCAGGTGATGATTGAAGTTGTAAATCAGTATTCTTGAATCTGGAATTTCCTATAGTGAAGCAAATCACTGCAAACATCAGCTTTAAGAATATAATAAAATGAAACAAGCAGTAATAATAATAAAAAAAAAAACCCTTGACAGGCAAATTTGGTGTTACACGTTGTACATTTCTTTAGTCTCTCAAACTTTCTGAACACTATAATTTTTTTGTGCTGCTGCATCACTATCATCAATGATATAGGACTTTATTAGCTCTTCTCTCCTAGGGATTTTTTTTTTTTAAGAGAAAGGAATGCATAAAAGTTTATCCACTTGAATCTTTGTGTAATCACTCTTCCTAGCCAAAGTCATACATCACTTTAGTTTGAGAAAGGAGATATGAAAGGGAGAATATAAATAAAGGGAGGGATGGTGAAAGGGAGGGAAGAAGAGAAAAAGGAGGAGGAAAAGGAGGAAGAGAAAAGAACTCAGGAACAAATTTTCTTTTGAAAATGTAAAACATCAAGGTAATAGTATTATGTCAATGAGGCTGAGATAATTTTCGAACTTCCATAGCCACCTACCCTTCCAAGTTTATAAACTCTATCAGAAACATTAGGTTTTTGCTATTATTTTCAATGGCAAAACCTGCAATGACTTTTTCACCAACCTAGATAGCTCACATTTAGAGCATAATGTTAGTAAACAACAATTTCATTCCTTAATTGTCTGTAGGGAAGACCTTGTCTTTGCTATGGAAGATGGCTGGATGGTCATATTTTTAGCACAAATGTCTTTAAACATTCGAATGAATTAAAATGACATCAGATGAGAGGTGATAGAAAAGTGGCTTTAACAGTCTGTTTGGCTGGAGTAATGAGTTATTAATGGCCTAAGCTGATCATTTAGTCTGGTCTAAATTCCTTGCCTACTTTTACTCTCTAGAGGTTGAGATCAGCTTATCCAACAGCTGTCCAGGGGATAGAGGAAAGGTAAAATGTTGAAGGTAAAATTTCCCACCAATGGGTGGTGGGAAATCTTGCATTGACTATTTTTCTGTATTAACAACCATTTTGTCTATAAATCCAAAGACAGACTCATCAACTTTTCAGAAAGAAAATGTGATGCCATGCCATTTGATCAGAGCATAGGAAGCCAAATTGAGGTTCTTTTCTCACATGGTACCCTCTCCCAGTCCTGAATCCTCAAGTGTTCTTTCTATTTGTTTACTAATACTTTGTCATCTCAGTATTCACTCTTTGGTTATCTTTCCTACTCTCTGTCTTTTCTCCTGAATTGTAGATGAGGGGAACGAAAGGTGCAGGTAGGTAAGAGTGGCAGGGTCCATGAGTTCCCACAGCACCATGTTTAGAAGTTCCTGAAAGTCAGGCTGTGCTGGGAAGGCAGGGGGGTGATCTTGGCCTCACTATGAAAGTACCTGAGCCCAATGTGTGGAACCATCAGCCAGGAGGCTGCCTTGTGCCCAGAAAAGGGGCTGAAATGGGCTCGCTGGCTTTCCTTGAAGGCTGTGAAATAGAAGAAGCAAGAAATGAATTAGCAGGAGAATCTGAGAGTTGGGATGAAGGAAGAAGGTTTCACTTTGAAGACCCCTAGAGCACTTTCATTCTGCCACAGTGTGCCTGGCCTGCGTAGGATATTGTCTGGGCCCAGGATCCTTGTGATTGTTCTATGTTCCTGATAGGGCTTACAGCCTGTTGGAAATCTATTCAGATGTAGAAAAGATTCTCCTAAATTAGAAAAAAACATGCCCTGCCCAATCTTAAACAAAACCCAAACGCACACTTTTGCTTTGTTCCTTCTAGTTACCCACAAAGGAGACCACTGAGGATGGAATGAAGGAGGGTGATAGGGCAGGCTTCTTAGGCTGATATTTCCAGGAGCCAGGGTGGAGGCCCAGGGCTGGGGGCCTGAGACTGCCTGGCTGTTGAGGTGTGAATTTGGGAGACACCAAACACCTGAAGCTGGGGACGTGGGGCCTCCTGTTAGCTCCTCACAAACACTCCCTTCTTTCCAGGACTCTCCCTCAAGGCAGCCTCACATTTCCTCTGGTCCCCTCAGCAATTCATGTGGTTTTCAGACCCTTTCTGTGGAGCTGCAGAGTAATGTTTTTTGGATGCAGCACTGTCTGGCCTTGGGATCGACCTGGTGAGGGATGGAGGGGGAGAATGCAGAAAGGGCACTCTACTTGAGTTCTACTCGGCCTCAGCCTCTGACTGATTGTTTATAACTGGTTACTCTTGAGACCAAAGGCAAGGAAACGGGGCATGGTAGGGAGGCTGGGGGAAGTTCCCCATGCTGCCTCTGCTTGGATTTTCGTGATTTGAGATGAGGAAAGCTGAGTGATAGCAAGGGCAGACTCCTAGCCACAGAGACTTCCTCTGTTGTTCTAGAGCAGCAGTTCTCAAACTTTAGCTTGTGTCCAAGTTGCCTCGATGGTTTGTTAAAACTCAGATTTCTAGGCCCCACTTTCAGACTTTCTGATTCCATAGGCCTGAGGTGGGCCTGGTGATCCTCATCTCTAACAAGCTCCCAGGCGATGCTGATTTTGCTGTCTCAGGTACACTGCTTGGAGAACCATGGAAGCTTGGGGCAAGCTCTGCCCCATTACATAACTCACTATGTGACCTCCATAGATACACATTCCATTCCAATATAATATCCACCGGCATGTCTATTTACCCCTTCAAACTCTGCAGTCCTTGAGGAAATTTCTCTGTTTCCAGGACAGTGCTGGGCAGGTTGAGAGTGTTCAGAAATATTTTGCTGAAGGATTATATTTGAGATGCTTTATAACAGGCTTTGATCTGTTTAGAATTATAGAATGTTAGAGTTGATGGGAAATTCAGAGATGACCTAGTCCAACCCGGTTGTTCAACAGACAGGAAAACTGAAGTTCAGAAAGACCAAGGACATTAGATCACACAAAATTGCCCAAGATCACACAGCAGCTAGCAGGTCTTATACTCAACTACTGTGTGCTAATGATCTCACCAATGTTAATTGAGCAGTTGGTTAGTATGTGCTGGACACCAGGCTGGACACTATACGCTTTCATTTAATTCTCTGCATTATCTCTTGGTTATCTCAATTAATTCTCAGAACATTCCAATGAGGTCAGAAAATTACTGTTTTCATTTTGCATGTGCAAAACATGAGGCCCTGGGGGGTAAATGCCTTGCCTCAGTCACGTAGCTAGTGAATGAGGAGCTGGGCAATGCGGTTGGTGAATGAGCTACTGACCACTATGCTCTTCTGCCTGGCATGTAGTTGGTTCTCAATGAATGTTTAAGTTTTGATAAGTTCAATTCCTGTGAAATGAGGAATCACTTACTTCACAGAATTTTGAAGACTAAAATGGAAAAGTGAGAACCCTTTGAGCCCGTGAAACACTGAGGACTGGGAGGTACTGTTGGGAAAATGGATTTCAGTTCTCCACAGACACCACATTTGTGCTTTCACAGACACATTTCCTTCTAGCTGGAATGCCCCTCCATGTTCCACCTGCAGCCAGTCCAGGTCTTGCTCTCCCACAGAGCCTTGTTTGGCCTCCCCAGGATGAAGCCTGTGCCTCAATACATCTACGTTCCTTGTACATAGGCATTTTGTCTTTTTCTTTTTTTCCCTCATTAGTATCCTTTCGTGCTTTTGCAGATGCAAAAGCTTGTTGCCCTACATTGTAACACAAGGGTTAGCTCTATTGGAATGCCAGATGGGGACCCTACTGTCCCCATGTCTGTACTCCAGGAGCATCCCATGGAAGGAGCCTCCATGCTGGCTTGAACTGGAGCTATTCCCACACAGCCTCATGAGAACATGGCAAGAGGGGCTGGGCATGTATTAAAATCCCCAGACTGAAAGGCAAGAGGACTGAGTTGGCTGAAGCTCCCTGGTCCCCAAGTCCCACAGCAGGTTCCTGCTAGAAGTTCAAAAAGAGCCCAGTCTTCTGTGCTCCCATCCACACCTTGTCTCCCCGGGACCTGGGCCAGTGGGGTGGAAAGCTGGGACTGATCTAACTTCCTCTGATAGTTGCCTTAAAGTCTTCCTAATCTTTGGCTGGCCAACCATGAGTTATTTCTCAAGTATCCAGGTCCCTCAGAAAGGATCAGGGAACTTCCTGGGGCCACCCAGCTTCTGGAGGAGGAGTAGGGGGAGGATGAGGG
This sequence comes from Papio anubis, assembly GCF_008728515.1. Classification (NCBI taxonomy): domain Eukaryota; kingdom Metazoa; phylum Chordata; class Mammalia; order Primates; family Cercopithecidae; genus Papio; species Papio anubis. The sequence continues at coordinate 60,506,793 of NC_044989.1, read as the reverse complement.
GGAGGGAGGAGGGGGGGGAAAGGGGGGGAGAGGGGGGGAGGAGGGGGAGGGGGGTGGAAGAGGAAGGAGGAGGAGCCGGGGAGGACAACAGGGAGGAGGAATGTAGCCTTACAGAATCTCAGGTCTCTGGACTCGCCAGCCACAGTTGGGCTTTGAATGAGGGGGGCAGTCCCTGGACAGAAAAATCTTGTTGTTTTCCCCTACCCACTAGTCTCACTCTCTCTCAATCTCTCTCTCTCTCTCTGTTTCTCTCTCTCCAGATACACACACACACACACACACACGCACACACACACACAATCACACACATGTATCTGGATATATATGGATATATATCCATCTATTTATGGCTACTTTGGGATTGATTGAATTTTTCTTCCTCCTAAGCTGAGCTCCCTCTGGGAACATGGCCCCGGTAGTAATTTTGAGTGTTTGAGTCAGTCTGTGTCATTCTGCACTGGAGGACTTTTCTTGCTCTTGGTTGTTACTGCCAACTCTCTTAGTTTGTTCTGTATTGCATTCTCAGCTAGGGATAAACTACACTCTGTACTCACTGGCTTGGAGGGGATGATTCACCAGAGGCTGTACCCTTCAGGAATAGTTTCCTGACACAGGAGTGAAGATGAGCTCCATGTTGGCCTTAGTGTCCCTTGCATATTTCAAAGACAGGGTGGGAGCCCCTCAGGCACAGAGCCTACGAGAGCTTCATGGAGATGACCCCCTTCCCTGACACAGTGAACGTGGGTGCTGTAAGCAGAGACAAGTTTGAATGTGAGCCAAGTGGCCACTTTATCACTAGTTGCCTGAGAAAATGGAGGCAGAGCCAGCGACAGCCCCTGAAACCCAGGCTGCCTGACAAGGGCTGCATGGCCCTGGCTGAGAGTCCATGGGGAAGGAACGCAGATCCCAGAGGTTTTGGCTCACCCTGCAGGGAATTTCTTTTCCCTTCTCCTCTCTGATGATCCACACCCTGTTTTCCCATGGGGTCCCATCTACTCCCCAGCTCCCCTGAGGAGCCCCATTCTCACAGGGTAGTGGTAATCCTGTTGCCCAGTGGATGTGACCACCAGTTTCCCCAGTGTCATGCAAGGTACTGCCACGGGCACGCCCAGATCAGGCAGCAAAGGGCTGACATTAGACGAGTGCTGCAGGCTTAGGCCCAGGAGCCTGAACCGTGAGAGTCTTTTATTGTTGTCTAGAGAAGAAACGTTTGTATTTCAGGCTCCTCGCCTCTCAGATGGATGCAATTGGTCTGCTTTCCCCTGGGAATGAGGGTGAAGGGGGTGGGCAGGAGCAGTAATGTCCTTTTATGGCTCTTTGGAAACCACAAGGACTCAGTCCTAAGGAGTCCACCCAATAATATATATGCCAAGTGCTGTGCCTTTCTGAGAATCCACTCAGTTCTCTTGCTCTCTCAGGAGCATGCCAGAGTGGGAGTGACAGGGACCTTATCATGGGGGAAATCTTGAATCTCAATTATTAAAACAAAATCGATTATTTTCAAATCATAAATGATTATGAGGAACAATTTGCCTGTGATGTGCATTGTTTTTGATAGGGACACACAGTTGAATTCTAACTCAGGCTGAGAACTGCTCTTCTGACTCACACAAAAGATCACACAAAAGACCTTTGATAATAGATAGTCCCATAAAATTCACTAAGTTGGCTTTGAGTGTTGTCTTTCTAAAAATATTGTAGAACATGGTGTTAGGGCTGGAAAGAATTCTAAAGTCATCTAACCCAATCCCTTTATTTTATGGATGAGGAAAGTGTGTTCAGAGAGGTAAAGTGACTTGTTCAAGGTCACACAGTGAATTATGAGTTGGTAATAGAATTGGCATTCCCAACTCTTAGTTTAGTGTTCCCCTTTCTGAGGCCACCTGTACCATCAGAATGTGCTGACCATATGTCCTGTTTATAAAAGGATCCAGGGAAGGAGATACCAAGCCTCACTTGAGTACCCTTTCCATAAAAAAATAGATTAATCTGCCAGGCATGGTGGCTCATGCCTGTAATCCCAGCACTTTGGGAGGCTGAGGCGGACCAATCATCCTAGGTAAGGAGTTCCAGACCAGCCTGGCCAACATGGTAAGACCCTGTCTCTACTAAAAATGCAAAAATTAGCTGGGCGCAGTGGCACATGCCTGTAGTCCCAGCTATTTGGGAGGCCGAGGCAGGAGAATAGCTTGAACCCAGGAGGTGGAGGTTGCAGTGAGCTGAGATTGTGCCACTGCACTCCAGCCTGGGCGACAGAGCGAGACTACATCTAAAAAAAAAAAAAGATTAATTATAGAGATGAAGCCCTGCCTGGGGCTTTTACCGTATTGTATCATCCTTCCTTAATATAGCTGGTATTTCCACCACAGCCTTATCTATATTTGAGAATATTTGGAAGCAACTCAAATGTCCAAAAATGGGGATTGGTAAGATAAATTACGGCACATCCCCGCAGTGCATGATCATGCAGTTATTTAAAATGCCGTAGTAGAATAATAGTTATCAACACAGAGACATGCAAGAGACTGTTATGTGTAAAGCAACAGAATGCTCAAGTATATTGAAGTGTAACTTTAGTTTGGAGAAAAGAAATTCATGCATACCAAAAATATTTGAAGGATACCAAATGTTAACAATTGTTGTCGCTGGGTATTGAATTGTGGAGTGATCTTTATTTTCTTCTTTTCTATATTTTCCATTTTTTTTTCAATGGAGATTTAATACTTTTATATCAGTGAGAAACAAAAGATGTTATTTTTAAGAAGGAAGTCTGTATTGGTAAGATTTATACACAGTCCTCCCAACAAGTCTCTTGGGAACGCGTGCTCTCCTGCAGCACACACTCCAATCTTCATGTGACTTGCAGGCTGGCTCTGGGAAATGGGAGCTCTGATTAGAGAAGGTGAATCTAGAATGAGCCAGAACATTTGATCTGTCTCTACTCTCAGTCTTCTCATCTCTCATATGGGTATAATTCATCTGCCCTCTGTGGGGAGAGGGAGGAAGATAGGTATGGGAAGGAGTTATAATTTACACTCATAAGCACATCAGAAATCTTAAGCTTTTGGCCATAAAGAGCCCAAAGGGAGTAGGTGGTAATGACTGAAGAGACCCTTAGCACAGGCTTCTGGGTTGTAAGAGAAAGATAGGACTGCATCCTGTTATGCAGCATTCCTCTGCTGGGTTGGAAGTGAGGTGTGCAAATCCCTCCAGCTGGTTCTTGGCAACTTTGTGTGGAATAATCTTTAATCAAACAGACTTTGCCTTCAAAAAACTGATCAGTGGACTTGTGGGGAATCTGAGGTTCCTGGCACCATGGGCTTTACCCCTGCAAGGGGGTCCATGTGGACCAAAATTCAGTGAATAGGTTCTTCTCCCTGGCTCTCTGGGATTTCCTGAGCCCTAGGAGAAATGTGAAATTGTCTTGCAACCAGACAAACTGTCAATTAAGGGAAGACAGACCTCCCTCCCATTGACCAAACAATGTAAAAATACAAGTCTTCCTGGGGGCAGATTCAACCTGGCTCTGAGCACTGACCCCAGCAAGACTTTGACCTGATCCAAGAAGGTTTGAAATGCTAATCCACTCATTCCTATTCCAGACATTCACAGATTAGGGCTGCTAGTTGATACAATCTACACTCTGGAAAATAGCAACCTGATTACAATTGGTTTTCCATGCCCCCGGGGAGCCAGGGGCGAGGCCTTTTCCATTGCAACTTGAGCTGACCACCAGAATGACCTAGGCAGCAGGCCTCTGGGATAAACCTCTGACCTCTGGCTGCTCAGCCCTCTTTCCAGCCTAGACATTGGCAGAGGTCTTGAAGCCAAGCAGGGCAGGTCCTTCTGGACTGCCTGTAATCTCCTGCTGTAATCTCTGTTGCTCCTGATCCTGCTGCCCCAGGGAATCTGAAAGGAGTCTTGTAAATGGACATGCCTCAAAGTCTTTTGCTGGTGACATCCTCACTGATTTTCATGGCTCAACTCAGATGCTACTTTCACAGTGAAGCCCTCTCTTACCCTTTCTTCATCACCCTTTCCTATCTCCACAACCTGTATCTCATACCTGAGTTAGCCCTCATTCCTTTCTGCCAGGCACTTTAGTTGATTGCCTACCTGTCTGTCTGCACCACTGTTAAGCTGTAAGCTCCATTATCACTTTTTACTGTGTTTTCCTGGTGTAGGCATCCTATAAATGCTTGATGGTTTGAAATAAAAGGCTGGGGTTTCATAGTGCTGGACTTCAGCTTTGCCAATTGCTTTGACACATTCCTGGTCCCACACTGTTTATTCACTTCTCTAAAATGCCTAACCTGACTATGGCAGGCTGAAGCAGTTAAGCAACAAATGAGAATTTAGCAACAGGAATATGTAATGGACCCCACCTTTTAGGGACTAGGAATGGAGCTAGAGAGAAAGCATTACTTATCTGGAAGAACCCAAGAACCAGGTGAGACGGTGCTAGTTGTCCAGGGTTAGATCATGGAGACTTTCAGAGCGGCCTTTCTGGAGGAGGTAGGGTTTGCCTTGGAGCCTTAACAATGGGAAAGATTTGGGAAGGGGGTTCCAAGATGGCCAAATAGGAACAGCTCTGGTCTGCAGCTCCCAACATGATTGACACAGAAGACAGGTGATTTCTGCATTTCCAACTGAGGTACCTGGTTAATCTCACTGGGACTTGTTGGACAGTGGGTGCAGCCCATGGAGGGTGAGCCACCTCCCCTGGGAAGCACAAGGGGTCAGGGGATTTCCCTTTCCTAGCCAAGGGAAGCCATGACAGACTATACCTGGAAAATCGGGGCACTTTTGCCCAAATACTGTGCTTTTCCAATGGTCTTAGCAAATGGCACACCAGGAGATTACATCCCGTGCCGGGCTCAGCAGGTCCCAAACCCACGGAGGCTTGCTCACTGCTAGCTCAGCAGTCCAAGATCGAACTGCGAGGTGGCAGCCTGGCTGGGAGAGGGGCATCTGCCATTGCTGAGGCTTGAATAGGTAAACAAAGCTGCCCGGAAGCTCGAACTGCATGAAGCCTATTGCAATTCAACAAGGCCTGCCTGCCTCTGTAGACTCCACCTCTGGGGTAAGGGAATAGCTGAACAAAAGGCAGCAGAAACCTCTGTAGACTTAAAAGTCCCTGTCTGGAAGCTCTGAGGAGAGCAGTGGTTCTCCCAGCATGGCGTTTGAGCTCTGATAATGGACACACTGCCTCCCCAAGTGGTTCCATGATCCCTGTGTAGCCTAACTGGGAGACACCTCCCAGTAGGGGCCGACTGACACCTCATACAGCCAGGTGCCCCTCTGAGACGAAGCTTCCAGAGGAAGGATTAGGTAGCAATATATACTGTTCTGTAGCCTCTGCTGGTGATACCCAGGCAAACAGGGTCTGGAGTGGACCTCCAGCAAACTCGAACAGACCTGCAACTGAGTGACCTGCCTGTTAGAAGGAAAACTAACAAACAGAAAGGAATAGTATCAACATCAACAAAAAAGACATCCACACCAAAACCCCATCTGTAGGTCACCATCATCAAAGACCAAAGGTAGATAAAACCACAAAGATGGGGAGAAACCAGAGAAGAAAAGCTGAAAATTCTAAAAACCAGAGCACCTCTTCTCCTCCAAAGGATCACAGCTCCTCGCCAGCAATGGAACAAAGCTGGACGGAGAATGACTTTGACGAGTTGACAGAAATAGGCTTCAGAAGGTCGGTAATAACAAACTTCTCGGAGCTAAAGGAGGATGTTTGAACCCATCGCAATGAAGCTAAAAACCTTGAAAAAACAGACAAATGGCTAACTAGAATAAACTGTGTAGAGAATACCTTAAATGACCTGATGGAGCTGAAAACCATGGCACGAGAACTATGTGACGCATGCACAAGCTTCAGTAGCCTATTTGATCAAGTGGAAGAAAGGGTATCAGTGATTGAAGGTCAAATTAATGAAATGAGAAGAGAAGTTTAGAGAAAAAAGAGTATAAAGAAATGAAAAAAGCCTCCAAGAAATATGGGACTATGTGAAAAGACCAAATCTATGTTTGATTGGTGTACCTGAAAGTTGGAATACACTGTTCAAGATATTATCCAGGAGAACTTCCCCAACCTAGCAAAGCAGGCCAATATTCAAATTCAGGAAATACAGAGAATACCACAAAGATACTCCTCAAGAAGAGCAACCCCAAGACACATAATTGTCAGATTCACCAAGGTTGAAATGAAGGAAAAAATGTTAAGGGCAGCCAGAGAGAAAGGTCGGGTTACCCACAAAGGGAAGCCCATCAGACTAACAGCGGATCTCTCTGGCAGAAACTCTACAAGCCAGAAGAGAGTGGGGGCCAATATTTAATATTCTTAAAGAAAAGAATTTTCAATCCGGAATTTCATGTCCAGCCAAACTATGCTTCATAAGTGAAGGAGAAATAAAATCCTTTACAGACAAGCAAATGCTGAGGGGTTTTGTCACCACTAGGCCTGCCTTACAGGAGCTCCTGAAGGAAGCACTAAACATGGAAAGGAATAACTGGTACCAGCCACTGCAAAAACATGCCAAATTGTAAAGACCATTGATGCTAGGAAGAAACTGCATCAACTAATGGGCAAAATAACCAGCTAACATCATAATGATAGGATCAAATTCATACATAACCATATTAACCTTAAATGTAAATGTGCTAAATGCCACAATTAAAAGACACAGACTGGCAAATTGGATAATGAGTCAAGACCCAACAGTGTGCTGTACTCAGGCGACCCATCTCACGTGCAGAGACACACATAGGCTCAAAATAAAGGGATGGAGGAAGATCTACCAAGCAAATAGAAAACAAAACAAAACAAAAAAGCAGGGGTTGCAATCCTAGTCTCTGATAAAATAGACTTTAAACCAACAAAGATAAAAAGAGACAAAGAAGACCATTACATAATGGTAAAGGGATCAATTCAACAAGAAGAGCTAACTATCCTAAATATATATGCACCCAATACAGGAGGACCTAGATTCACAAAGCAAGTCCTTAGAGACCTACAAAGAGAGTGAGACTCCCACACAATAATATTGGGAGATTTTAATACCCCGCTATCAATAATAGACAGATCAACAAGACAGAAGTTTAACAAGGATATCCAGGAGTTGAACTCAGCTCTGCATCAAGCAGACCTAATAGACATCTACAGAACTCTCTACCCCACATCAACAGAATATACATTCTTCTCAGCACCACATCACATTTACTCCAACACTGACCACATAGTTGGAAGTAAAGCACTCCTCAGCAAATGTAAAAGAAGAGAAATCACAACGAACTGTCTCTCAGACCACAGTGGAATCAAATTAGAACTCAGGATTAAGAAACTCACTCAAAACCGCACAACTACATGGAAGCTGAACAATCTGCTCCTGAATGATTACTGGGTAAATAACAAAATGAAGGCAGAAATAAAGATGTTCTTTGAAACCAATGAGAACAAAGACATAATGTACCAGAATCTCTGTGACACATTTAAAGCAGTGTGTAGAGGGAAATTTATAGCACTAAATGCCCACAAGACAAAGCAGGAAAGATCTAAAATTGACACCCTAACATCACAATTAAAACTAGAGAAGCAAGCAAACAAATTCAAAAGCTAGCAGAAGGCAAGAAATAACTAAGATTAGAGCAGAAATGAAGGAGATAGAGACACAAAAAATCCTTCAAAAAATCAATGAATCCAGGAGTTGGTTTTTTGAAAAAATCAACAGGATTGATAGACTGTTAGCAAGGCTAATAAAGAAGAAAATAGAGAAGAATCAAATAGATGCAATAAAAAATGATAAAGGGGATATCACCATTGATCCCACAGAAATACAAACTACCATCAGAGAATACTATAAACACCTCTACGCAAATAAACTAGAAAATCTAGAAGAAATGGATAAATTCCTGGACACATACACCCTCCCAAGACTAAACCAGGAAGAAGTTGAATCTCTGAATAGACCAATAACAGGCTCTGAAATTGAGGCAATAATTAATAGCCTAACAACCAAAAAAAGTCCAGGATCAAATGGATTCACAGCTGAATTCTACCAGAGGTACAAGGAGGAGCTGGTACCCTTCCTTCTGAAACTATTCCAGTCAATAGAAAAAGAGGGAATCCTCCCTAACTAATTTCATGAGGCCAGTATCATCCTGACTCCAAAGCCTGGCAGAGACACAACAAAAAGAATTTTAGATCAATATCCCTGATGAATATCGATGCAAAATCCTCAATAAAATACTGGCAAACCAAATCCAGTAGCACATCAAAAAGATTTTCCACTAAGATCAAGTTGGTTTCATCCTTGGGATGCAAGGCTGGTTCAACATATGCGAATCAGTAAATGTAATCCATTACATAACAGAACCAATGAGAAAAACCACATGATTATGTCAATAGAAGCAGAAAAAACATTTTTGACAAAATTCAACAGCCGTTAATGCTAAAAACTCGCAATAAACTAGTATTGATGGAACGTATCTCAAAATAACAAGAGCTATTTATGACAAACCCACAGCCAATATCATACTGAATGGGTAAAAACTGGAAGCATTACCTTTGAAAACTGGCACAAGACAGGGATGCCCTCTCTCACCACTCCTATTAAACATAGTGTTGGAAGTTCTGGCTGGGGCAATCAGGCAAGAGAAAGAAATATAGGGTATTCAATTAGGAAAAGAGGAAGTCAAATTGTCCCTGTTTGCAGATGACGTGATTGTATATTTAGAAAACCCCATTGTCTCAGCCCAAAATCTCCTTAAGCTGATAAGCAACTTCAGCAAAGTCTCAGGATACAAAATCAGTGTGCAGAAATTACAAAATTCCAATGCAGCAATAACAGACAAACAGAGAGCCAAATCATGAGTGAATTCCCATTCACAATTACTACAAAGAGAATAAAATCCTAGGAATCCAACTTACAAGGGATGTGAAGAACTTCTTCAAGGAGAACTACAAACCACTGCTCAACGAAATAAAAGAGGACACAAACAAATGGAAGAACATTCCATGCTCATGGATAGGAAAAATCAATATCTTGAAAATGGCCATACTGCCTAAGGTAATTTATAGATTCAATGTCATCCCCATCAAGCTACCAATGACTTTCTTCACGGAACTGGAAAAAACTACTTTAAAGTTCATATGGAAACAAAAACGAGCCCGCATTGCCAAGACAATCCTAAACCAAAAGAACAAAGCTGGAAGCATCATGCTACCTGACTTCAAACTATACTACAAGGCTACAGTAACCAAAACAGCATGGTACTGGTAGCAAAACAGAGATATAGACCAATGGAACAGAACAGAACCCTCAGAAATAACACTGCACATCTACAGCCACCGATCTTTGACAAACCTGACAAAAACAAGAAATGGGGAAATGACTCCCTATTTAATAAATGGTGCTGGGAAAACTGACTAGCCATATGTAGAAAGCTGAAACTGGATCCCTTCCTTACACCTTATACAAAAATTAATTCAAGATGGATTAGAGACTTAAATGTTAGACCTAAAACCATAAAAACCCTAGAAGAAAACCTAAGCAATACTATTCAGGACATAATCATGGGCAAGGACTTCATGACTAAAACACCCAAAGCAATGGCAACAAAGCCAAAATTGGCAAATGGGATCTAATTAAATTAAAGAGCTTCTGCACAGCAAAAGAAACTAGCATCAGAGTGAACAGGCAACCTACAGAATGGGAGAAACTTTTTGCAATGTACCCATCTGATAAAGGCCTAATATCCAGAATCTACAAAGAACTTAAACAAATTTGCAAGAAAAAATCAAACCTCCCCATCAAAAAGTGGGTGAAGAATATGAACAGACACTTCTCAAAAGAAGACATCTATGCAGCCAACAGACACATGAAAAATGCTCATCATCACTAGTCATCAGAGAAATGCAAATCAAACAACAATGAGATGCCATCTCACACCAGTTAGAATGGTGATGATTAAAAAGTCAGGAAACAACAGGTGCTGGAGAGTATGTGGAGAAATAGGAACACTTTTACACTGTTGGTGGGACTGCAAACTAGTTCAACCATTGTGGAAGACAGTGTGGTGATTCCTCAAGGATCTAGAACTAGAAATATCATTTGACGCAGGCATCCCATTACTGGGTATATACCCAAAGGATTATAAATCATGCTGCTATAAAGACACATGCACATGTATGTTTATTGTGGCAGTATTCACAATAGCAAAGACTTGGAACCAATCCAGATGTCCATCAATGACAGACTGGATTAAGAAAATGTTGCACATATACACCATGGAATACTATGCAGCCATAAAAAAGGATGAGTTCATGTCCTTTGTAGGTACATGGATGAAGCTGGAAACTATCATTCTGAGCAAACTATCACAAAGACAGAAAACCAAACATTGCATGTTCCCACTCATAGGTGGGAATTGAACAATGAGAACACTTGGACACAGGGTGGGGAACATCACACACTGGGGCCTGTCGTGGGGTGGGGGGATGGGGGGAGGGATAGCATTAGGAGAAATACCTAATGTAAATGACGAGTTAATGGGTCCTGCAAACCAACATGGCACATGTATACATATGTAACAAACCTGCACATTGTGCACATGTACCCTAGAACTTAAAGTATAATTTTTAAAAAATGGGGAGGATTTGGATGGATCAGTCTATAATTTTCCAAGCGCATACAGGAAAGAACTTGGGGTACATGTCAGAAGATTTGAGTTCATTTTCTAACATTGACCTACCTACTATATGGCCTTGGACAAGCCACCTAACTTCTCAAACTCTTATATTTAAAAAAAATTTTTTGAGACAGGGTCTCACTCTGTCACACAGGCTGGAGAGCAATGCTGCAATCACAGCTCACTGCAGCCTCAAACTCCTGGGCTCAAGTGATCCTCTCACCTCAGCCTTCTGAGTATCTAGGACTACAGCTGCATGCCACCACTCCAGGTTAATTTTTAAGTTTCTTTTTGTAGAGATGAGGTCTCACTGTGTTGTCCAGTTTGGCCCCAGTCTCCTGGGCTCACGTGATTCTCCCACCTTGGCCTCCCAAAGCACTGGGATTACAGGAATGGCTACTCTGCCCAGCCACAAGCTTCTTACTTTAAAAAATGGGAATCATGGCCGGGCGCGGTGGCTCAAGCCTGTAATCCCAGCACTGTGGGAGGCCGAGACGGGCGGATCACGAGGTCAGGAGATCGAGACCATCCTGGCTGACATGGTGGAACCCCGTCTCTACTAAAAAAATACAAAAAACTAGCCGGGCGAGGTGGCGGGCGCCTGTAGTCCCAGCTACTCGGGAGGCTGAGGCAGGAGAATGGCGTGAACCCGGGAGGCGGAGCTTGCAGTGAGCTGAGATCCGGCCACTGCACTCCAGCCTGGGCGACAGAGCGAGACTCCGTCTGGAAAAAAAAAAAAAAAAAAGAATGGGAATCATGAGAAATGTCTGCTTGGCTGGCCTTATGGAAATGCTGGTGACATAAACAATGTGAAAGCCCTTTACAGATGAGAAAATGATGTCAGTATTACTTACTATCATTCCTTGTATCGGTAGACTGTATGGACACAAGATCTGCCTCCATGATGGCAAAGTCACTTTACTTTATTTGGTTTAGGGCTGCTGGGTGTCTGATTTCCTTTAGAAACCTTTGGTGTCTTTCTGACCCTGCCTGATTTTTGCATGAACTTCGGCAAAGACTATTATGCTTTTTGTCAAGGCCTTCAAGTGCTTTAAACACTGTCTTTCACATTGCTGAAAATGTTGATAAAACAGTTAGAATAACAAATATACTCAGGCTTTAATTCTACTATGTGCTACTTAAAAGATTAGCTTGTTAGTATAGAATAGACATGTTCTGAGCTCAAGACATTCTGAAAAATTGTGATGTAGCATATTTTTGAAAAGTGTTATGGAAGAGAGCTAAGAGTAAATCTTCAGTGTTTCAGGTGTTTTATTTACTTATTTATTTTGTAGAGAGAGGGTCTCTCTATGTTGCCCAGGGTGGTTTCAGACTCCTGGCCTCAAGCATTCCTCCTGCCTTGGTCTCCCAAAGTGTCAGGATTATAGGCATAAGCCACTGTGCCCAGCCTCAGTTGTTTTAAATGGGCATGATAATTGCAAAAGTAACACTAATTGTAAATAATTCAAACACCTCAGAAGGACACAAAGAAAAATGAAGGTCAGTCTTTGTCTCTGCTCTCTCAATCTGCTGGAATCTGCCTCCTCCTCAGAGGTCACTACCATAAGCAATTTGGTGAATATCTGTGCATGTACATGCATGTGCACATGTTTTATTCTTTACACAAATGAAAATATATAGTATAGACTGTTCTGTAGCTTCCTTTTTTCATCTAACAAAATATCAATAATTTTCTAGTTCAGCTTATGTTTTGTTGTAACTGCATAGTATTTACTAATATTTCATTATACAAATGTATCAGAATGTTAGTAAACAGACTAAAAAAGGTTACATCCTTTTCTTTCTAAACATCCTTTCTTTCTTGCTTGCTATAATAAATACTTTTGTATGAACAACAAAAAAACTGTCTTTCAATAATACAAAATATCAATATATTTTATGTCATTATACAATACCACACACTAACATCGCACATTTATGTTTTAGTTTATACATTGACACAAATACATATTAAAACCAAAATTTTCACAAAACCAGACACCCTTGCTATCTATAAAGTATTGACCTTCCCTCCCCTTTCCTATTCAACTATTTTAATTAACAAATTATCATTCAACCTGCTAAATTGATTTAAAATCTTACTATTAAAAGATGTATATGATCTATACATGTAACAAAATCGCATGTGTACCCCATAACTTTGTATAAATAAAAAATAAATAAAAGTAAAATATTACTGAGATGGTTGGAAAAACAAAAACGCTGTTCTGGAGTGCACAAAGAACTATCTTAGGAAACAAGATATATGGAGCAAAAAAACTAGAAAAGATACACAATGAGGCTAAATTCAATTTGGACTGTAAAATCAGTAATTTGGAGGAGAAAGCTAGGAGGTTCAAGTTGGTTTGCAAAGTTTTCCTGGAGCATGTGAGAATTAATCTGCCTTCAGTTCCTAGTGTACTGTAGACGGGGGAATGCAATAAGAGAATTAAGTGGAATGGTGTGGGTAGGTAAGAAGGCACGTAAAGCATGTACGTAGGCTAACTATGGCAGAAGAAATCAGCATTTTTTCTTGTGGAACAGCAAAAGCTTATAGGAATTGTGTTGAGCAGTTTTGGGAATCTGGTTTGTTAAGTATAAGTAGTGGGATCAGTCTATAGAAGGCTTTTGAGTGCCAGGCTGAGACAAATAAAATTGATATGGCAATTTGGCTTGATGTGGTATAATACGGGATGCCATTGGCAGTCTTTGAATAGGAGAGTGACTGGTTGAAAGTGGTATTTTGGGAAGGATAATCTGGTAGCAGTAATAAGGACAAACATTCCTTCATATCAGAGGGATATATTTCTTTTTCATCATTAACAGACATGTTTTCCCTTATAACCCAATAAAAACACAGTAAACTAGAACAGAGAAAACTAATTTTTTCTTTCTTTCTTTCTTTCTTTCTTTCTTTCTTTCTTTCTTTCTTTTTCTTTCTTTCTCTCTCTCTCTTTCTTTCTTCCTTTCTTTTTTCTTTTTTTCTCTCCTTCCTTCCTTCCTTCCTTCCTCCCTCCCTCCCTCCCTCCCTTCCTCCCTTTCTCCTCCTCCTCCTCTTCTTCTTCTCCTCCTCCTCTTCCCTCCTTCTTCCCTCCTTCCTTCCTCCTCCTCTTCTTCGTCTTCTTCCTCCTCCTCTTCCTCTTCTCCTCCTCCTTCTCCCCCTCCTCCCTCCCTCCCTCCCTCTCTCTCTCCTCCCTCCCTCCTTCTCTCTCTCCTTCCTTCCTTCCTTCCTTCTTTCTTTTTCTTTCTTTCTTTCTCTCTCTCTTTCTCTCTTCCTTCCTTCCCTCCCTCCCTCCCTCCCTCCTTTCTTTCTTTCTTTCTCTCTTTCTCTCTTTCTCTCTTTCTCTCTCTCTCTCTCTCTCTCTCTCTCTCTCTCTCTCTCTCTCTCTCTCTGGCTTTTAGCTGCCTTTATCATTCACAAAACTCTGCCATGCCAGTGACTGATTTGGGAATTCATAAATGAAAATCTTAGCAGAGCAGAATCTCTAGAGAGAAGTGCCAGATATGTAGCATTTCCAATACAATGTTTGGAGCAACAGCTTGGTCAACAGCCAGCCTGGGGTATCTCTTTTTAAGGGTGCCTGTGATAGGCACAATTCTAAAATTGCCCCAAAATTCTTTACCCCTGATTTACATGCAATGTTTAAGCCTCTCCTGAGTGTAGGCAGGAAATATGAATATAAAAGGTATCACTCTCATGATTAGGTTATGCTATATGGCAAAGGCAAAGATGTTTTGCAGATGTAATTAAGGTCCCTAATCAGTTGAATTTCAGCTAATCAAAAGGGATATTACCCTGGGTGGCTTTGACCTAAACAGACAGACTCTTAAAAGGAGTCAGAGAGATTCTCTTGTTGTTTTCAGGAAGAAAACAGCACTGTGAACTGCCTATGAAAAGGGCACAGAGCAAGAATAGGGGGGTGGCTCTGGTAGCTGAGAGTGAGGCCAATCCAACAGTCAGTAAGAAACCAGAAACTGAAATAAGTGAATCCTGCCAGTAACTAGTGAGCTTGAAAGAGGACCTTGAGGCTTGGACAAGATTGCAGTCCTGCTGAAGACTTGATTTCAGTCTGATGAGACCCTGAGCAGAGGATTCAGCTAACCTGTACTCAGACTTCTATTGTACAGAAACTGTGAGATAACAAAGGGGTGTTGTTTTGAACCACAATGTTTATCATAATTTATTACACAGTATAGAAAACTAATAGAAGACTCTAATACATCACTGGCATAGCAAAGCATTCTTGAAAATGTAACAAGATAGGACTTTTTAAAAATGGAGAATTATCAGAGGAGATTATACAATAATAGGGTTAGAAGAAATATGAGCAAATTCTTGGAAGGAGAATCAGACTGTCAAAAATTATACTCAGTAATTACTAGAAGTAATTACTACCTTATAGGTCTTTTGCTTTTTGGGGAGAGTATGAAAGTTTGGGACCAGATCTGAACTGCTCAAGAAGCTAGGGAGATAGGGAACTGCTACCTGAATCATCCCTTCCTATTTCCTTCTGATTGGTGCATATCTTCTCTCCTAAATAAATGATGAACTCTTATTTGTTTGCTTTTAAAGACTATGAGTTTAAAGGAGCCCTGAATTCTTAACTACCTGTATTCATACCAAACTGTCAACCTTCTCAGAGTTCTCAGATGTGTAATCTGGCTTTGGAAACCTCCATGACCATCAATTCCTTTCTCCTTTCTCTAAAGTAGAAGCTTCCATTGTTGCCACCTGGTTTAGCAATGAAAGATTGGGGTCCCTGAGAAGGCTTCAGTTTGTGAAAAGAAGAACTAGGGGATACAGTGAATGTGAGAAGATCTATGTTGCTGAGGAATATACATGTTATGAAAGAATAGATGAAGAAGGAAATATGAACTTGAGAGAATTGGCACACTTGCATTGGTTTCACCATGTGTGGTGATAGAATCAACTAATGTGAAGTCTGAGTCACTAGCTTGGTAGACTTGATTTATATGTGAGATTATTCAAATGGTGCTATTCTACAGGACTGATTGTGGGAAACTGAACTAAAAGGCAAGGGGGAGGAACACATAGTTGGTAGCCCATAAATAAAGGAACAAGAAGGGACTGAAATTAGCTTACAGCTTGTTTACAACCTCCCTTGGAAGGATGTGGCATAACAGACCCAAGCATCAGGGGCCGGGATAATGAGGGAAACAACTGAGGTTTGGAACAGTGTCCCACTTCTCGTATTCCTGTGTGGTGTGTGCTACGCTGACAAAGAGCAGGGATTTTCTGATTGTCTCTGCCACGCTGACCTTTACCATGTTTACTTTTCAGTTGGTTTGGGGGAAGGCATTTGAGCTCTGTGGTATGAGCAAGTTCACTCCTCCTCCACTTTCCTTTTTTTCTCCCCTCTTGCCCAAAACAGTTTGCTGAGTGACAAATAATCACAAGTTGTTTTTACAGGTGTAAAACCAACAGATCAAATGCTGGTCTGTGCCTGGGCTTGTGAATGGGGACTGTGTTATGTTTGGAGAATACCACCGCATCATTTACACTTGCAAACCCTTTGTAATCTTAATCTCTTTGTTGCTTTTATGTTATACTGGCCCCCCAAGGTTAAAGAAAGAGATTTAGACCTTAAACACAAATCCAGCCTTCAAGCTCTGGAATTATCTTTGCCTTTAAATGCAGCTGATCAATGCCCATTTCTTTTGAAAATAAAACCCTTTTGAACCTTGAAAGCCTTCCACTGTTGAGCTATGCCTAAGTGCCACATGGGGGAATGGGCAGAAAAGAGCCCGTTTTTCCCTTAGTGCTTGCATTAGGGGTCCTAGAGTTCAGTTCGACGCAATCAATTTAATTGGCGCTAGCTCTGGTGACAAATTATGCTGGTTTACACTCCAGTGTAGCAGAGATTCCTCAAACGCAGGGGAAGAAGGGAGATACACTTCTTGGTCTCTACTTAAAGAGGGCAACAGTATTGGAAAAGGAGCACATTTAATTTATCACTGTCAGAGCAGGTGCAAAGTTTAATTCTAACTAAAAGCATTAAACAATTAACCCAGACAGTCAGGCCTTCTGAAAATGCTCAGTAGCAGGGAATACACGGACCAGATTACCAATGGAAACGTCGATGCTTCTCTTTTATTCCGCTGAATATCTTCCTGCACTTTTTTTTTTAAAACAAAGAAAAGTCCCAGAAATGCAATAACTTCTCAGGTCTTTTGGTAGATGTTTGAATTGAAAGGGTCAGATAGGACATCACCCTACACTCAAAGATCGACAAATAACTGTCCCTTGAGCCCTTGTTGATTAGCTGTGAGAAGAGAAATAAGTCATTTGATTTGGAAGCTTCTATAAGCCAGTTGCTCACCTTTTTTATGGTGAAGTATATTACCATGCAATATCTATTCCATTAATTTGAATTGTTCTGCAGTATTCAAATCCCTGGAGATCATCTGTTATTGTGGGGTAGGGGTGTGGACAAGGGGATGAACCAGGAGATAAGAACTCAGATAGCAATGAAATCCAATTAGACATAGAGATGAACCGTGCTTCACAGATACTTAGTACATTTTCTTTCTGTGGTTGTTGCACCGACCAGATAATCATTGAATTTTAGAGCTGTAAGGTCCTTGGAGAACTTTGAGGCTTAGCCTAAAGGATTTCATTGTGAGAACATCGAGGCCTGAAGATGGGAAGTTTCTGCTCAATGTTATGTTGTTTCTGCAAAGCTCTCACTATGGGCCAACTCTTCTGACTTGGTGCAGGCAGTAAATAAAGATTATGGGCTTTGGAAACTGTCAGATCTGCCTTTGAATTGTGACTATGCTTCATACTTGACATCTTAGGGTATACACTGGATGTTGATAAACTCCCTGTGAGATAATTCATGTAACTCATCCAGCCCAGTCTGTGGCACCTACAGCCTTCATCTTGTGTTGATTCCTGCCTCTGTCTCTCCAGGTGCTCAGATTAACTGAGGGGCTATAGGTAAAGCACCTGGTCCAGTGCCTGACATATGTAGTTGCAGTGTATTTTCAACTCTTTAGTAAATCAGAAAAAAAAATAGTAAAAAATCATTTAACTTATGATGCAAATGCTTTGGAATTTTGAAAGCATTACTGTTTTCTAGCTTAATTTATCAGTTCAGATCTGTGTTACTGAGTGGAAAGGGTAAAATTAAGTTTGTTTCTCTTTTAATTGTCTGACTAGAAGATATCTGGGCTTTGAGGGACCTTACAGATCATAGGCTATGCTTCTCACTTTGCAGATGAGGAAACATAGGCCACACGTGATTAAATACTTTACCAAGGGCACAATGAGCTTATGGCTAGCCCTATCTGGTGATCTCAAGTGGGTGTGATCTCTAGTGACCTGGAAGTGGAGGTCCGGATCCCTGTCAACTCAGCAGCCTCCACCCCTAAACATGCAGAACCTCATGTCTCCACTGAACACACTGTAAAAACTACGGGCTCTGTTTGATATTATTACACAGGTAATCTGGTGTAAGTTAAGTTACCAGATTGCTGTATAGGAGAAAACATGGTGCTGCTCTAGCGTTTTGTATAAAATAACTACTTTAAGCATGAGATTCCCTAGCTTTTATTTTAAATATGATATAGCATTAGAAAACATTTTAAGAAACAAAGAAACCATGTATCATTTCATGTTCATTCCCAGCATCAAATTTATGGTACAGAGCTTCATTTGAGGGAGCTGGCACAGTCCCATGATTGGAAAGGATTCAATGTATGAGTTTTAATTCCACAATTTGTGCCTCAGTTTCTATTTTGTGCAAAGGTTCCTTCCTGATGCCTTTCCTTAGTCTGTCAGCTAGTGCTGACTGGAGTGTCTGTATGAATGTCATCTCCAGAAACTTGGGATCCTCCTGGAGACAAGCACTGTACACTAAATGCAAGGAGAAGATGTTTACTGAATGCCTACTGCATGCATGGTTTTGTTTAATCCTTACAACTTTGTGATGTAGATACTCTTATCCCTATTTACAGAGATCAGCAGTGGAGAGAGATAAGCCCCACAGTCACCAGGGAGAGGAGGAGCCAGGATTTGAACCCAGCTCCATCCAAAGCCCATACTCTTTGTAATCTACATGTTGCTGTTCAGTGCTGTTCAGTCTATGGCCTCTCTGGACTTAGGTTACCAAAATAACATGTGATTACAGTCTCAGCAACCACAAGGATGGAAACTGCCCAAGGGGTGCATGAGGCTATCTGTTGCTGATGTTTTTCTTTGGGAAATATGGTCTGTAAGATTTTTTTTTTTTTCTTTCTAAGAACATGTGTTTTCATGATCTGAAACATTTTTATCACTAAGGAAATGTTCAAAAGAGATTGCCATGAGTTGATTGCATGTTGCTCCCTAGGAAGAAACGTACAACTGGGATTTTTTTTTTTTTTTTTTTTTTTTTTTTTTCCCTCTATGAGCTTTGCCAACTTTTGGAAGCCCAGCAGCCACCTCTTTATAACATTCAGTGTCATGAGGTTTGGAGGGCTGGAGACTAATGGCCATCTTTTAGAAAAACACAACCTGCTTACCCAACAGAGTCGTGGAAAAGTGAGAAGGATAAAATAATGATGTCGGTGCTCACTCATTCCCCTCTCCCATCAAGGAGAAGACAAGGTGAGGCCTCAACAATGGTTCAATTGAGGTCTGGAGCAGACATACCTTCCAACAGTGGCCAAGAAGTATGTAATTCCAATTATTAATCCAACTCCCAAAGCTTTAATTTATTATATCTAATTGCAAAATAAGGGATTGTACATGCATATGTCTTGTCCCCTATGTCTCTGTTATTTGCTTTACTCATTCATGTAGATTTAATTGCCATTTCACAGCAGTCTCCCTGAAATCTGGTTAGATTGCCTATTGCCGCTATAATTTCAAGAGCCTTACATACGCTAATGGTATTAACAAGAACTGCCCTTCTCTTGTGGTCTCATTGATTTGTTTCTCACTGGGCCTCTTTCTCTCTGTCCATTCTGACATCCATGTCCTGCTCTGACATTTACGTCCAAGGAGACCTATTTCACGAGGGTGGGGTGAAGGCTCATGGGCCTCCTAGAGCCATCCCAGGAAAAGGTCTTGGGGCAGAATAGAAAAAAATGGTGAAGGTCTAGTTTATCTCAATTTGTGTTTCAGTATTACTGAATTTGAGGTATTTAAGTCTTGATGAAAAATAAATAAAATTTTGAAAAGTTGTTAGATAACTTTTTCCTAAATTTGAAATTTGTGTGTGTGTTGGGGGGTGCTAGGGAAGGGTCTGGGTGTGTGTTTGAGTTGCCTCCTTATTGCCCTTATCTTTTAAAGCAAAACTAGGGGGAAAAAAACCCAAAATCTACAAATACAAATAACAAAATGCATTTCCCTATGGTAGGATAAACATTCAGCTGTGTCATTTGCAAGAACTCAATAACATAAACAAAAATAAACCAAGCAATTTTCATAGTGAGTTTTTGTGTTTAGTATATGAAGTATTTCTGGATTGTCATCAAGCCAGCATTTATGACCACTTTAAAGAAATAAAAATTTTAGTAACAGAAAATTATAACATCGTCCAGCTCTTGATGGGGGACTTGGGAGAAGAGAAAACTACAGATGATCTTAAAAAATAGAGATACATTTTTGCGAGGCATGTGAGGACAGAGAAGAGAGAAGGGGCTGCCCAGTAGAGGTCTGAGCCCAGCACCAATGCAGGATTTCTCAATGTCAAGCCCAACTTTGAAAAAGGCTTTGAATTAGCTTTCTCTGGCTAAATAAGTAGCCATTAAATCTTGTCTTATAATTTGCCCTTCTCCTCTGAAAAATGGGAGTTCTCTTATGGTTCATGTTCCTGGGCTAAGGATTTAATCACATCAGCCAAAGTTTCTACCATCTTAGAAATAAAGCACATAAAGTTGACCATAGGTCTCATTTAGCATATAATTGCAATGTTTCCTTACAGTTAAAAAAAGAAAAAACCTTAAAACCTATTTAGTTTAACTCCAGGAAAACATGAAGACAGAATTAAAAGCATACTTTTCTTATGTCCTGTAGAACACAGTTCATTTTCTTTTCAGTGTTGAAGTTCTTCTTTCCATTTACCTCTATATACATTTTATTTCCTTTTTTTAAAAATTAATTTTACTTTAAGTTTTGGGATACATGTGCTGAATGTGGAGGTTTGTTACATAGGTATACATGTGCCATGATGGTTTGCTGCACCTATCAACCTATCCACATTTTAGGCTCTACATGCATTAGGTATTTGTCCCAATGTTCCCTTGCCTTCCATCCCCTGACAGGCCCTGGTGTGTGATGTTCCCCTCCCTGTGTCCACATACATTTCATTTCTTCTTGATACTCTGCCTTGAGTCAACAGTTGCCTTAGCTCCAGCTCTGGTTCTATGCCCCATCACCCACTCTGACTCTCTAAGAGTCACACACAGGGCATTATGACCTCTCATTCTTGCATCCATTTCAGAATATCCACATGTTCTTTTTACCACTGAACTTCATGCTTGTCTAAGTCTCCAATTCCCTTCAGAGTATTTTAATTCATCATTCTTTCTCTTCCAGGTGGTAGTATTCAAAGCGTGAACTGAGAGCTGTTCTTTTCTAGTATTCATATTTCCAACATGATAAGGTCTGTAATTTTAATTCTGGCAGGAATTAAAGAACCTCGTTGTTATATTCCTAATTAGTTTTTCATCAAAATCACTGTTAGTGTCTATTTGTTCCTTTATTCTGTTGAGGCTTTCCTTCCCGGTAGGTGACAAGCTACAGTTGGTGGGAGAGGGATTCCAAGGAGGTTTTAGTTCTGTTAAAGACTCTGTGGACATATATTTTCCTCCATCCAATTAAGACTTTCCCCTAAAACTATCCCTGTAGTTTTGACAGAACTCCTTAAATAGCTCAGCTTTTCAAGAAAGACCACTATAATGTCCTTCTCATCTGGATTCACTTGTTGGGTTCTAGGCTTTGCAAAACATCCAATTATCATGTAGTTAGATTACAAAACTGTTCAATGAAGTTTATCTAGTTACACAAGTATTAACTCCTTTGTAACCTCAAAATAATTAAAATAATGATTAAACAAAGCATATTTTGGCTTCACCCAAGAGTTTTGACTCAAGACTTCTTGTCTTTTGTCTCTTCTTAGGAGGTAGATTAGCTATCTTTGATCCAGTAAGATTTGTAGTGACATGTTCTTGTTGAAATAGAGTAGACCAGGCTTATTTCTAGTTTTGCTGGGTCTAGATTCTACTCCAAGATTTCTTCCCTCCAAATGCTCATTGTTTTGATTAACTTGTACATTGCCCAAGACTAGGGACCTGGGAAGAAATCTCAAGAAAAGGTCTCAGTTGGATAGAGAAGTTTACTACTGTGGTCTATTACTGGGTTTTCTCTACTTTCTCTATGATGTTTCTGGTGTGTTTGAGTTCAGACTCTTAACGTGGACTGATCAGACCTGTTCAGAGTGAGAATATGAGAGACTCACATATTCTGAACTCTTGGTTTTGGATATGGGAAATTTTTGATTGTCTATGGTAAGTAGAGTCCTCCTCCCCTTGTAATTATAGGGGCAGCAATTGTTTGAGTGTAGGGATCTTTAAAGATGCTAATCCACCCCTTTTCTTCTACTCCTGCTGTGTGTGGCTGTGCAAGGTTTTCCTTGGGCAAGGGCTCTTGGCTGAAGGGGAATGTAGTGCTGAAATTCAGCAGTACTAACTCTGGCATGGGACTGTAGTGGGCATCATTTTCTTTTCTCTTTCCTTACTTTTGTATGTTATTTTTTTAAAAAATCTTATTTTGAAATAATTTCAATCTTAGAGAAAAGTTGCAAGAGTAATGCAGATAACACTTATACACCTTTTACCAAGATTCAACAATTTTAAATGTTTTGGCACATTTGTTTTATCTGTCTATTGTATTGTTTTCTGAATCATTTGAAAGAAGGTGTCATATTCTTTGTGCCTTAATACTTCAGTGTGTATTTCCTAAAGGGAAGGATGTTTTCTTATGTAACCAGAATATAGCTATCAAATAATAGGAAACATAACAGTGACATAATGTTTTTATCTACTTGATAGTCCTTATTTTAATTTTATCAATTATACCAATAGCATTCTTATAATATTATTTTTTCCTCAAGTACAAGACTCAATCCAGCCTCATGTATTGTAGTTGGTTTTGTGTTTTTTCTCTTTTAGTTGTGAATACAGTAGTTCTTTAACCTTTCTTTGTCTTCCATTATACTGATATTTTTGAAAAACACAGACCAGTTATTTTATACATCATTCTCCAGTTTGGGTTTATCTGATAATTGCTCATGAGGAGATAAAGGTTATGCAGAATTGTTGGCCAGAATTCTGTATGTGTGATACTGTGTGCTTCTCAGAGTAACTCAAGTAGAGACATATGATCTGTCTGATCCTTATTGTTGCAGTTAATTTTGATAACTGGATCAAAGTATTGTCTGGTTTCTCCACTGTGTAGTGACAGTTTTTTTTTAAAACCCTTGTAATGATTAAACAATCTGTGGGGACACACTTTAAGATCACAGTGTATGACTCATCAAATTTTGAACCCAAAATTTAACAGCAATTTATAATTCCTGCTCATTGATGTTTTAATGTGGTGACTTTTCAACTCTACCATGTCCTTCAAATTGATCAGTCAGCATTATATTGTAAGAAAAAGTCCTCCCTTTTCTTTTATATGTTTATTCTTCTATTTATAATCAATATGGACTCAGGAATTTTTACTTTTTACAGTGGATTATAATCTGTTATTTATTTTGATGCTCAAATGATCAGTGACCCATGGGGAGATTTTTCAAGCTGCTTTTATGCTTTTTTGACATGTTTCCCCCATCTTTTGAAGCACTTCCTTACTTTCTGGAGTAAGAGGATGTTCTAGGCTTATCTTGTATCATCTCTGTCCAAGCCGTGTAATGGTCTGCTTCTCCAGGGAGTCCCCTGGTTCCTTTCTGAGGAGAGTGGAATTTAGAAACCAAAATCCAAATGCTAGCTGTGCTCACTGTTATTGGCATGGAATTCCTTCTAGGTCTTTTCAGCAGATGAAGCTAGACTATGAAAGAAGTTTATACCCATACCTTTAATTTATATTCCCCCACAGAGTTGTATTTTTTCTTATTCTTCTTATTCTATATTTGTGTCTCTTCCACATTGAGAACTTTGGATCCCCAAAACATCAACATATTTACTCATTTGCTCAATCCTATGATACACACAAAATACTTTCAAAATTGCTATGCACATACCACTATAAAAACAAACAGGAGTCCAATATTTGCTTATAGTTTTATTTTTCCCTAGACTTAAGGTATACATCAAACTACTGTGTTCAAAACTTACTTGTGAGGTAGGAGACCGCCAGGATTTATTGCCCTGTTCTGATGGAGTAAGTAAAGAAACTGTCAGGAACCAGCAGATGGTGACAAAAGTGATTCCTAGCATCCCTCATTACTGATTAGCATAAGATACTCCCACCAGCACCATGACACTATACAAATGCCATGGCAACAACCCAGAAGTTACTGCCCCTTTCCATGGCAATGACTCAGAAGTTACCATCTCTTTCCTAGAAAGTTCTGAATAACCCACCCCTCAATTTGCAGTAACGCATCCCTTAATTTGCATGTAATTGAAAGAAGGTGTAATATACAAAAATAAACTCAAAATGGATTAAAGATTTAATGTAAAACGGAAAACCATAAAAACCCTAGAAAGCAACCTAGGCAATACGATCCTAGATAGGAACAGGCAGATTTCATGACAAAGACACCAAAAATAATTACAACAAAATAAAAAATTGGTAAGTGGGATCTAATTAAACTTAAGAGCTTCTGCACAGCAAAAGAAACTATCAGCAGAGTAAACAGACAACTTACAGAATGAGATAAAATTTTTGCAAACTATGCGTCTGACAATGGTCTAATATTCAGCATCTATAAGGAACTTAAACAAATTTACAAGAGAAAACAGCCCCATTAAAAAGTAGTCAAAGGACAAGAACAGGCACTTTTCAAAAGAAGACATGCATGCAGCTAACAAGCATATGAAAAAAAGCTCAATGTCATTGATCATTAGAGAAATGCAAGTCAAAATCACAATAAGATACCATCTCATACCAGTCAGCATGGCTATTATTAAAAAGTCAAAAAATAACGTGCTAACAAGGTTGTGGAGAAAAGAGAATGTTTATTCACTTTTGGTGGGAGTGTAAATTAGTTCAGCCATTGTGGAAAGCAGTGTGGTGATTACTAAAAGATCTAAAAGCAGAACTACCATTTGACCCAGCAATCCCGTTACTGGGGGTATACCCAGAGGAATATAAATCATTCTCCGATAAATACACATGCATGCAAATGTTCATTACAGAAATATTTATAATAGCAAAGATGTGGAATCAACCTAAATGCCCATCAGTGACAGATTAGATAAAGAAAATGTGGTACATAACACCATGGAATACAATGCAGCCATAAAAAAACAGCGAGATCATGTCTTTTGTGGGAACATGAATGGAGCTGGAGGCTATTCTCCTCAGCAAACTAACACAGGAACAGAAAACCAAATACTACACGCTCTCACTTATAAGTGGGGGTGAAATGATGAGAACTTATGAAGACAAAGAAGGAAATAACAGACGTTGGGGTCTACTTGATGGGGGAGGGTGGTTGGAGGGAGAGGAGCAGAAAAGTAACTGTTGGGTACTGGGCTTGAAATAATCTGTACAATAAACTTCCATGACATGAGTTTACCTATGTAACAAACCTTCACATATACCCCCAAAACTAAAATAAAAGTTAATAAAATAAAAAACAAAATGATTGTATATTAATATGGTTTGGCTGTGTCCTCACCAAAATCTCAACTTGAATTGTATCTCCCAGAATTCCCACATGTTGTGGGAGGGACCCAGGGGGAGGTAGTTGAATCATGGGGTCTGGTCTTTCCTGTGCTTTTCTCATGATAGTGAATAAGTCTCACGAGATCTGATGGGTTTATCTGGGGTTTCTCTTTTTGCTTCTGCCTCATTTTCTTTTGCCACAGCCATGTAAGAAGAGCCTTTGCCTCCCGCCATGATTCTGAGGCCTCCCTAGCCATGTGGAACTACAAGTCCAATTAAACCTTTTTTTATTCCCAGTTTTGGGTGTGCCTTTATCAGCAGCGTGAAAACGAACTAATACATATATGTAAAAAAGAAAAATAATGAAAATAGTGGAATATAAGTGGATATAAATATAGTTTGCGATAGCCCACAGATGTGTCCCTGGGTGCACTGTCTATGAGTTACCACTGCTCCACAGGAGCAGCTCCAGTTCAATAAAAGATTGCTGTCTAACTCCACTGGCTCACCCTTGAATTCCTTCCTGGGCAAAGCCAAGAACCCTCCTGGACTAAGACCCAATTTTAGGGCTTGCCTGCCTGTGCTGCATCACTTGCATTAGTCCTTAACATATCATTCAGTATATTTATATTATTAATTTTAAAAATAGTTAGATTTATTTTTTCTGTTTTCATTCAATTTTAATATTTTTAGTTTTATCTTTTGAAGATTAAAAATGCAATTAATTACATTTAATTTTATCTTCTGAATATTAAAATATTAGCACATGTCTAAAAATCAAAATTATATACAAAAGCACACTGAGAGAAGTTTCATCTGCTCTTATTCCCTTAACCCAAACTTTTATTAGGTTGGTGCAAAAGTCCTTGCGGTTTTTGCCATTAAAAGTAATGGCAAAAACCGCAAGGACATTTGCACCAACCTTACCTGTGTAGGCTACCAATTTTATTGTTTCCTGTTTTATCTTTCCTGTGATTTTGTTTTGGAAAAAAAAAAAAAACCCAAGAAAAACATATTTGTGTATGCTTGACTCCCCTCCCTCCCTTATGTATAAAAGATAGCATACAGAAACACCTTTTTGTACGTTATTCTTTCACTTAACAATACGCACAAAAAATTGTTCTGTAGATCTCTTCATAAACGTCTTCCTTTTTTGTGTGCTTGTTTTTGAACAGTTGCTTAGTACTTCATTATGTGTATATGCCACAGTCTAACTAACTCATCTCCTATGTTTGGGCATGTAGATGGTTTTCAATATATAGCAATTACTAACACTGCTGCATTAAGTTGATGCGTATGTATTTTTGTATTGTCAGAGGTGTAACTACAGGGTAAATAACTAGAAGTGGAATTGCTGGGTTGAAGGGTAAGATGTACATGCAATTTTTGTTAGAAATTGCCAAGTTTCCTTTCATACAGGCTATACAACTTTGAGTTTCCACCAGCAATGTGTGAGAGTGAATCCTGGTAACATTGTCATAGAGTGAGTTGTTAGGATTTTGATTTTCTGTCAACCTGATGAGTGAGAAATGATATTTCATTGTATCTTTATTTGCATTTATCTTAGTTGGAATGAAGTGGAATGTTTCATGTTTCAGAGCTATTTTTATATATTCCGAGAAATTGTTTGTTCATATATTTTGCTCATTTTTTCTATGATTTTTGCTCTTTTAAATTAACTTTTAGAAGTTCTTTAAATATATTTATATCTTTTTTTACATTTTTCTTAATTTACACACAAACACACTTACCCACCCACACATGTGCCTGTGCTAGTGTGGGGTTCTTAACATTCTTTAAATATTTTCTCCCAATTCTTTGTCTTTTGACTTATGATTTTTCTTTTTTCCTAGTTGAGCTGCCTTGTTCCAGTTGGTTTGCTAAGAGTGCACACCTTTTTTCTAAGTCTCAGAAAGGTGCTGTACGTGCTGATGTGTCCTGTGTCTCATAGAAGTTGGCTGCAGGAAGAGAAGCTGTGATTCCTGGAAACTAGGACATTCTCCAGAAGTTCCTTTTTTTTTTGGTCTTTTTTCACTCTCTAGGAATGTGGTTTCATGACTGTGCTTCTCTTTGATAGCCTGCTGCATTCTACTGTCAGACTATGGGGTGTCTCTCTGAGGCTCTTTGTGTTTTTCTCATCTGAAGCTCTTACTTGGCCCTGACATGTCATGGTACCAATTCTGGTACCATCTATAGATTTAGTGAAGTAGTGTTCAAGTTTATTTATTTTTCAGGTCCACAGGCCCCTATTCTGCCTTATATTCAGTTTCTGATAAATTTTGACTCACTTCTACCACCTTGTTTTATACTTTCTACTTTTACTTTTCTTTTCTTTTTCTTTCTTTTTTTTTTAAGATGGGGTCTTGCTCTGTTGCCCCGGCTGGAGCACAAATCACCGTTCACGGCAGCCTCGATCTCCTGGGCTCAAGTGATCGTTTCACTTCAGCCTCCTGAGTAGTTGGGACTAAAAGCATGCACCACCGCTCCCAGCGGTGGTCAAGCAGTGTTGCTCAGACTGCCCTCGAACTCCCGAGCTCAAGTGATCCACCTCGGCATATCAAAGTGCTGGGCTTACAGGCATGAGCCACTGTGCCCGGCTTGTTTTCTATTTTTTCTACCTCTCTGTTTTTTTCTTTCCTCTGTGGTCTACTTTGGGGCTGATTCTTTTTTCTTTCTTTTTCTCTTTGTACTTTAACAATTGTAAACTCTATTTCCATTCTAATTAGAAATTTTAACACAGTTGATTTACTAAAGTCTAAAGTTAATCAAAATCCTCATTCTCTTTCTGAATAATATATAAACTTATGTCACTTTAAGTGTTATAATACTATCCCAAATAATATGTTATTTTTGTCACGTGTTTAAGTCCCATCTGATTGTTAAAACTCTAGAAGACATAATTATTACTGTTACATCTTAAACAATATTTGTTTAGATTTATCCATGTATTTACTACTCTATGGAATGATGCTAAAGTATCATTAAACATTTAGTGTTTAAAATATTCAGTTGTAAACATTTGTAATATTTAGCTGCTAACATTTGTAATATTTAGTTTTAAACATTTGTAATAAAATGAACAATTTAAGCATCCAACTTAACAATGTATACAAATATTAGAATGATTCCAAAGGAAACAGAAAGAAGGAAATAATGTAAATAGGACATATAGTTATATTACACACTTTAGTTTAATATGTACAAATTCAAAGTCAGCATGATATGTGATTTTCACCAGGCAACATATAATTATATATATCATACACATATATGTTATATAAGGGATTGGTCATAGGGAATTGGCTTTAATCAACTGTAGGACCTGATTAGGCAGTCTCTGAAAGCATGTTGTCTTCATGCCTGTTGTTGGAGCTTGAAGTCCCCAAGTGCTCAGGAAGGAAAGATGAATGCAAAGTGAGGGAGATGAAGAGAAAGCTGGATCCCACAAGTACAAGCTGGAAACTTGTGAAGTTGGACTGAAACTCATACCAGTTCTTGGTGCCTCTGACCTTGGTAGCATGAGTGTCTTGCAGAACATGATGCCCTTTGTCATGAAGCTAAACATACATGTCTGGCCCACCATTCAGAGAAGCTGAAGGAGAATTCAAGGGAAAGTAGGGTGGTTGGAGGCCCCAAGCTGCTTCACACCAATGAAGTGAGTCAGCAGATCAGCAACAGTGTGTTTCAATTACAAGAGGACTGTGCTGTCCTCTAAAATTTCTTGAGACTTTCCTTGTTACCCACTCTACCTGGGGACATACAAGAAAGGGAATTCTACAGAATTTGCAAAATGTAGTTTATCCTAGTCAAATAGACATGTTACACTGCCATCAGAAAACATTCCTTCTTGTATTACAAAACCTTTAAGATTATTTTTCTTTAGCTTGAAACATAGCTTGTAGGATCTCCTTTGGTAGACATTTATTGGTAGGAATTCTTGGTTGTGTTTTTTTGAAAATTCTTTCCTGACATTAGAAAGATATTTTAAAAGGGCATACAATTCTAGATGAACATGACAGATATTTTCATCAACAATTTGAAGATACTTTCCCCACCGCTTCAGGATGCCATTTAAAACATTTAGTTGTTGGGCGTTCAGCTGTTGGTCTAGTTATCATTCCTCTGAAATAATGTTATTGCTTCCTCTGGCTGCTTTTAAAATCTTCTTGTCTTTGGTGTACAGTATTATCACAAGCACATATCTAGGCGTGTATTTCTTTTTATTTTTTTGAGCTTGGGATGTGTTCTACTTTTTGAATCTGATTTATTAGCATTGGTAAGTTTTCATCCATTATTATTCTTATTTTTACATATTGTCTCTACTTCATCATCTTTTTTATTGTCATTCCAGGCTTTCAACTTGTTATATGTTAGGGCTGTATAAGAGTTTTCAATTTTTTTAAAAAAATTTAATTTAATTGCATTGTGCTTAGAGGTTGTGACCATTGAAATTCTTTGAAATTTGCTAAGACTTGCTTTATGACTCAGGTTGTGGATTTGAAGAGATCTGAAAGTGAAGTTGTTTTCAAATCTTGTCTCATTTAATGATTCAAGTATTTTTGTATAGAATTATATTTTATAAAAATTGAAGGCAGTGACTGTATGCCTTCAATTTTTATGTCTATTACACCTAACACATGTGAAGAATGCATACTTATATGTTTGGCAAACTACGATTCTAGTCCTAGCTCAGCTACCTACTAGCTAATGCTCTTGTGGTTGTCTTGCTGAGTTGTTATTGGGCTCTACTGGGAAGCCTAGGTACCAGTTTGCTCCACATGAAAAATAACTTGAAAATTACTTGGAAAATAACTTATTTTCCTTGGACTGTAGCTTTCCTGTTGCAGGATATTTCTACCTGTGTGCAAACTGGAATTCCTAGCATAATGGTAATGTAAGTGAACTTATAAGGAGCCTCGAAAATTTGGTATGAATTCTTCCTGGTGCTGAGTATGTATTTATTTCATTGTTTATTATTTTTTCAGAATCTGGAATGCACAACAGAATAATTTTCAAAGAACTGTTTAAAGTCTGTTTTGTCAGCATCTTAGTCTATTGCAAAATCTTTTTTGTTGTGGCTCTTCTTTTATTTCTTGTTTTCAACTTTTTCAACAATCTTCTCTTTTTGTTAAAGACTTACAGTGCAAAATCTTAAATAAAAGAATGAGTGTCTAAATGAATCCCTATGAGTGAATAAATATGATGCTTTGGCCAGTTGGGCCCAGAAACAATTGACACTCCATGCAGTGGAGACCGAAGGACCAGAATCACCATTCCAAAGGATTAAAGTTTAACTCTTAACTTTACAATAGTATAGTGATATTCTTGGGACACAGGAGGGCAAGACTCAGAAGGCAGCTGGTTTGATAACATTCCAGAGACTACCTATGGCTTCTGTGTGCCCCCAGTAGGGGGTAAAAGGCCACCAGGACTCTGGACACCCTTTCTTGTTTCAGAGCAGCATGGAAATTTTCTTGGCCTGCTATCTAGAGGTCATCCTTCCATACCTGCGAGAGCATCTTCAGCTGAGTTGCCCAATCCTGTTCATTTTGGAAACTACAAAAATGATGGATGGAGAGAGATGATCTGAGATACTTGGCTATAGAAGTGTTGGCCAGAAGAGTTGATAGCTCCTGTAAAGTCTTCATGCAGTACCAGGCACACAATGAGGTCTTATTTAAAATCAGTTATCACCATCATTGCCATCGGTATTGCAATTCTGATAGAATCCTGTTTGTGAATTTATGCTAACCATGCCCCTTCCCCTATCTCAGGTGATGTGTATCCACATTGGCTACATATGGGGCATTACTTGTTTTGTTAAAAACACTTAGATTAACTCTCTTTCTCCTATTGCTGTCTCCCTCTCCTTTCTCTTTTTAATAAAATATTAGCTACGTATAGAATCAGGTTTATGGGAGGGGACCTCATAATTTGAATATCCCCCATATTCAAATAAAAAGTTATTTGAATACATTGAAGGATTCACAGCAGCTTAGCCGGGATGTACCCGTTTCCACCCATAACTCACACGATTATGCTAATTCAGAAGAAATGTGTTGATACACTATTAAAAAGCATGATCTGTTTTCAGCTTGTGGGTAAAGAGGAGAGCAGCAGCCTTTAGTGGCCGTGTCAGTTTTGCCCATATTATTATGTGCAGATGTGCCAGCTGCCAGTAGGCATTTTCTCTCTGATAGCGCTAACCACTTAACCGTGGGTCAGCGAGGTGCAGCTCTCAGCCAATGGATCTAATTGCAATCCTTCTATGTTCCCTGTGATTGCAGGTTTCTCCAGCTCTATAAACAAATAGTAATCAACTAAACCTGTTACCTCTGAGTAGAGATGTCACGATATGAAATATTAACTGTTCAAAATACAGTAATGATGGTAAAACTGTATTTGTTTCTTGAAAATAAAGAAAAAAATTTAAAAAAGAATGAAAATTCAGAGGCCCAAGAATTGGAATTCTAAAGGGCCCTCTGGCTCTTTTCCCTTGACATAATGAAAAATTGCATATGTATATGGCATGTTTTATGTGGTCAGATACAGCGTAAATATTGTGTACATCTTTTGCTGGAGTAACAATGCATTAGCAGCATCACAAATAAGCTCTGCCTCAGCATCTACATTTTTATGACATTTTTATGTTAATGCAAGTCAAACTTATGTTTTGTGATGTATCTAATCCACCCCAAATTAATCCATTTGTATTCCTATAATCCAATCAGCTCTAGCCTCCCCTGCTGAAAAGTTAGATATAAAGTCCAAGGCAGAAATATGGCAGTATGTCTGGGCCCAGGGAGGCTTTGGTTTTAGGAGATAATTTTCTCTTTTGGCACATGGAGGCAGTGTGGGTTTAGATGGGTAGCTCTGGGTAGGGGCAGTGGTGGAACAGGGGTCGAGGAGTTATCCTATGGGTTGAAGCTACCAGTGTTAATAGTACAATGCCTTCGTACACTTAATTTTATTATCTAATCTTATTTTTGATGTCATTTAATAACTTTCTCATCCATTCCAACTGATAGTCTCTGCCATGTTTCCTAATCTCTGTGCCAGGATTCTATCAAGTACTTAATGTATGCTAGGTATTGTGCTAAGCATTTGTTGAGTATCTGCAGGGCACAAAGTATGTGCAACATTTACTGAGTATTTAATGTGTAGAATGTATATGCCAGAGCTTGGAGACCAGCTTTCACCCAGAAGTTCTATTTTGCCCATATCAGCCCACTAAAGTTGGAATAACCATCACAACTTGTTCAGAAGTTTTGGATCATGGTGCAATGTCTTTTCTTGATTTTTCTGAGACTGAGCTGGAGATGAATGAATACCTCCAGAAAAGTGCCAAGGAGCTATTTAGTGTAGTGGAAGAAACACTAGACTAAAGAATCTTGAGTCTAGATAGAAAAGCATATTGATGAACAGCCCACACTTTTCAAATTAAAGAAGACATAAATAAATGGAAAGACACCCCACATTTATTGATTGGAAGACTTAATATTGTTAAGATGTCAATACTACTCAAAGTGATCTACAGATTTAATGCAATCCCAATAAAAATTCCAATGTTTTGTTTTGCAGAAATAGAAAAACTCATTCTAAAATTCATAATTCACATAGAATTTTAAGGGATGCCAAATAGCCAAAATAATCCTGAAAAAGAACAAAGCTAGAGGATTCACACTTCCTGATTTCAAAACTTACCATAAAGCTAATCAAAACAGTGTGGTACTGGCATAAAGACACCAGATAAACAAAAGGAATAGAGTATGGGGTCCATAAATAAAAACTTATATGTATGTGGTCAAATGATTTTGACAAACATCAAGACCTTCAATGGGGGAAAAGACAGTCTTTTCAACAAATGGTGCTGGGAAAACTGGATGTCTACATGCAAAAGAATAAAGTTGTACTCTTATCTAACACCATACACAATCATTAACTCAAAATCGATCCATGGCCCAAATGTAAGACCTAAAACTACAGAACTCTTAGCAGAAGACATAGAGCAAAATCTTCATGACAGTGAATTTTGCAATAATTTCTTAGATATGACACCAGAGGCACAGACAACAAAAGAAAAAAATAGACAAATTGAACTTCATGAAAATTATATAACATTGTGCAAAAGACACTATCATCAGATATCACCTCTGGTAAGAAAAAAAAAAAACACTATCAATGGAGTAAAGTGGCAAACCCACAAAATAGGAGAAAATATTTGCAAATCATGTATCTAATAAGTACTAATACCCCACTATATAGACAACTTCTAAAACTCAACATCAAAAACCCAAACAACCCAATTCAAAACGGGGCAAAGGACTTGAATAGATATTTCTCTAAAGAACATGTGAATGACTGATTAAGCACATGAAAAGATGCTCAACATCACTAATCATTAGGGAAATGCAAATCAAAACACAATGAGATACCTTATACTCACTAGGATGGTGACTATCAAACACACACGGAGAAAACAAAAAGTGCTCATGAAGATGTGGAGAAATGAGAACACTTGTGCACCATTGGTGGCAAAGTAAAATGGTACAGATGCTGTGGAGAATAGTATCATTCCTCAAAAATTAAAAATAGATTTACCATATGATCCAGCAATTCCACTTCCAAGTATACATCCAAAAGAATTGAAAGCAAGGTCTCTAAGAGATATTTGCCCAACCATGTTTATAGCAGCATTATTCACAATAGCCAACATGTGGCAGCAATGCAAGTGTCCATGGACAGATAAATGGATAAGCAAAATGTGGTTTATAGATACAATGAAATATTATTCAGCCTTAAAAAGGGAGGATACTTTGATCAATACTACAACAGAAGTGAACCTTTAGGACATTATGATAAGTGAAATAAGTCAGTGATAAAAAGATGCATACTGTATGATTCTACTTCTAAGAGATAGCTAGAGTAGTCAAAATTATAGAGACAGAAAGTAGTGTGGTTGCTAGGGGCTGGGAAAAAGGGAAATGGGGAGTTATTGTTTAATAGATAGTGGTGATAGTCATACAACAATATGAATGTAATTAATGTCACTGAATTGTACACATACAAATGGTTAAGATAGTAAATTTTATGTTATGTGATTTATCACAATAAAAAAATTGGAAAAAAGTCTGCTTTTAATAGAAATGCTGTACAATCAATATGCTGTCGTAGGGTTCAAATTCTCACCCTACCACTTCACCTACCAACTCAGGAAAATGACTTCACTACTCTGGGACTTGTTTTTCTTATCTATTAAATGAAGATAACATAACTCATTCGGTTGTTGAGAAATATTGCGTGAAGGTATGTAAAATAATACCTGGCACTTAGGAGAAACTTAATCTGTGTTAGCTACTGGCATTGTTATTTATAGAGTTTTTGAAGCTTAGAACAGTGAGAGTCCTTTAGGCTAAGCTTTTAAAATCTAACAGATGAAGAGAACTGTAGGACTGAGGCCCAGAAGAGCTAAATGGCTTAGTCATAGTCACCCAGCTACATGGGATGAAGCCAGAATAAGAACCTTGGTCTCCAGATTCCCAGGACGGTACCTTTCTAGTACATCTGACTGCCTTTTTATTATTATTTTTTTTTTTGCAGAGAACAAATGTAGGGGTTAATATAAAAAGGCTGTATCTTTGTGACAGCCCTAAAGCATGTAGCTCAGGACAGGTGATCACTGACCACCTCTTAGCTTCATTGATCTTGAGATGAAGGTGCAGTGTGTCCCCTGGCAGCCTTTGGTGATGGACGTCAGGACCAAAGCCAGGTGGCTTGAGCTCCTCCCTCCATCTCTATCCTGAATAGGCTTTTCCCCTGAGCACTTTTCCCAACTGCCCCAATCTCTGCTGATGTTTAGATGAATCAGCTGACATCTACCTGGGGGATGTCTGGAGGAGTCCAGGAGCTTCCAGGAAAGAAAGGATAGAACTCCCATCTTTACTTTGCCTAGAACTGGGTTTGCACAACTCCAGACATCTTGCCAGACTTCGATCAATCAAGTTCTGGTGGGCAGTGAAAGGAAAAGAAGCCTCAATGTAGACTGGAACCAAAGACTGAGGATGTTTTTTTCTTTTGTTCCATAATTTTGGCCCTCTGTAGAAATGGCCTCCACTTGTGTGTGATTCTTTGTCCCTCCACTGCTTTAACCCTCTTTATTCATCTCATGTCTTTGCCTGTGAGGTTATAAGTTTGCTTTGACCCTGTCAGGAAATTGTAGGACAGAGGCTCCTGCCAACTGAGACCGCAGGATAGGACTTTCTTCCTTGAGCTCTCTGGCATGATGCAGGATTGGAATCTTCTGTCAATTTGCATGTAGCTTTAGTGGGTCCATGTGGTTCATATTCAGGGGAACATTGTCAGTTATTTATATGAAAGGAGAGAAAATGGTGGTGGTGGCAGCGGTAGGGTGTGTGTGTGTGTGTGTGTGTGTGTGTGCAAAGGTGGGGGTGGGCTTGAAGGGATGGAATTGGCTTGAAAATCTGCAGTGGGCTCTTTTCTCCTTTAACACTGATGCTGGGTAATTAGCAAAATGCGCACAGGGTTTTATCCATATTCATGCGCCCTTTCTCACAAGCATAAACAATCCAGTCTCTATTATTTCCTTGCGTGTGCAGCTCCCCCCTCCCTGCCACCTGCAGAGCCCTGTTCTGCTCTGTTCACATCATTCGGGCTCTGGCTGGGGGTGGGGTAGTCTGGGCGTGGGCGTGGGTGGAGGACTCCACAGAGAGCAGAGGGAGCAGGTCTTCTCCAACGCAGCATCTGTGGCAGGCTGGAAACTTTAACAAAGTGCATTCACAGCTATGATTACACACAATCTTTAAGAGAGCCCTGTGGAGTAGGTAGGATTGCATAATTATTGCTGTGTGAAAAAAATAGAAAATGAGGCACAAAGATGGGGCCATTCATTGGTTTGCTCTTCCAGATCCATTTTCCCTTGCTGCTTTGCCTGGTTCTGTGCTCTTGTAGGCTGACCTCAAGGGACCCCTTCATCCCTTGTAGATTTTATGTGAGATTAGATGGCAGTAGGAGGCAGAGGTTGAGGTTTTATTACCACCTATGTGGTAGTGGCAGTACCTGTGTTCCCATAGATGTCCACATTGCTATTGGTGGCTGCTTTTCCACACTTACACCTTCTACTATTTTTCAGCAACCTTTTGAATCATCTCGCCCCATTCAGATCCACGGTTGTTAAAGACTTAGTGTAGATGCTAGCCCCTTTGCCTTTCCTTGCTGGTTCCCTGAATTCTCTCCACATATCCATAAAAACTTCTTTCCTGCATTCTTCTCTATTGAACTCTTTGAGTAAGCAGCTGATGCCTGCTGGGACCTCAAATGGTAAGATGAGTGGCTTGCCAGTTACCACACAGCTAAGTAGGGAAAGCCCAGAATTCCTCCTTGTTCATCTGGATTGTTTTTGTTGGGTCACGATGTCTCATCGCTGCATCACTGGTGTCTTCTTCATTCCTTCTCAGCAGGCTGTGAAACCACCAGCAAATAAGAGATTTGGATCCTGTCCCATCTTTCCCACTCTTTATGAATATTGGATTTCATGGTCTGACTTCTTTGTAGAAGCAGGAACCCAAGCGTGGGCATAGACAGTGTGAATGGTATGAGAGAAATTCAGGTTTTTTTTTTTTTTTTAACCTGTCTGTTCTGTCATCTGAGGAAGTACCACATTTATGAGCGCAATGCAAGGAGATGTGGGTGGAGTTGTACAGTCAGAAGTAGCAGATGACGATCATGTCCATTTACTTTCAATTCTAATCTCTCTGTGCACTTGGGGATTTGCTAGCCTCTCTGAATTCCGCATTTGGGAGGTGTCATCACTGAGTTTTCCTCTTTCTTCATACATGACGTGAGAGCAAACTGCCCACCCAAACACTCTACTTCCTAATGCAACAGGGTGAGATCGGTTTCTACCACATTCATCTGACTTAACAGTCCCCGCTCTTCTTTCCATCACTTGATGCACAGGTGGAGACAAGCAAACCACATGCTTCGCGGGGTTTCCAGAGTGAAGGACAGAAGGAAACCGTACTATGCTGCTCTGTTCTCTTGCTTGCTTTGAAAGGAAGTTCAGTACAGAGGTGCACATCCTTTACACTCCAGTTTGATAATTATTTACCGGATGCTTTCTGTGAACCTAGCACATGACAGGTCCTAGAAGGGATATTGAAGGAGCATATGGCATAGTATTTGCCTTCAAAATACTTCTATGTTTATTAGGGAAATATGGCCAACCTGGGAAAAACCCCAGGCAGACGTGCAAGATAGTTTATGTGCAAATGCTGAAGGTAAGCAATTGCTGCATGACATACATGACTGTGACATAAAGAAGATGGTCAGGAAGCTGTTGGGGAAAGCCTCATGAAAGAGATTCCAGAAGGAGTGGACGGATTCGGACACCACTGGTCAATGAGTTTGTTATGACTACAGATTTCTCTCCTTTGGGGCTCCTTTCCTGGAGGAGACACAGACATGCCCTGAATTCGGTCTTTAGAGCCATGTGTGTTTTCTTCTCTATACTTACACTATTGCCCAAGCTGTGACCCTTTTTGGCCTAGGTAGTCTTTTCTTTCTGCCCTATGTCACAGAAAAAGTGGTTGGTGACAACATGCTTCCCAGTGGTGGGTAAAGTATTGCTACAAAAAGCCATTTATATCCAGACACTTGGTTACTGAGTTTATTCTTCTCCTAACACCCCAAAGGCAGAGAGTAGCTTGAAGAAAATCACTAAGAAGCCCTTAACCTTGTAACATACAGTTTTTCCTAAAAATATATATTAATAATATATTATTGAGCGAGCATAGATGAAGAAGGCCAGGGAGGGAGGAAGCAATAAGAGTGTGAGCGAGGTCAGTGCTCTTTGCCCGCAGACTCTACAATCAATAAGATCTGGTCAATAACTGCTTTATTACTGCACTACCACCCGGAGCAAAATCATTTTTAAATTAAGAATATATTTTGCAAAACTGAATTAACAATATTGAATATTTTGCTCTTTGATATGACTAGCCTTCAAAATCAAATTATTAAGTATGGAAAATGCTTACTGGATGAAGTTTTTCTTTCTTCCCTCTCCTCACTTTTCCAACCACATTCCCTCTCTCCTTTCCCTCGTGCTAAACTCCACTCCTCCGCTCCCCCACAACAACCCCCGCCTTACAGCTTGGGAAGGAAACAACAGCAGATTTTTGAGATCTCCGGCACAAATGTGGATGTAAATTAGTATTGAATCCAGCACATGAAAATTAAGAAAAGGAGATGCATTTACTTGAGTCCAACAAAACTGGTGCATTTCCTCTGAGAGAAAGGACCAAGTAGAGAAAATTGGAATTTTTCCACTTGGGTAAAACTGATGCCAAAAAATCAACCTTTGGACTTTTATAATGTTTGGCAAGCTATGAAATCTCACCATCCCTCCCTCACTCCTACCCTTGGTTACCCTGGCTCCATCCCTTCTTCACTTTTCTCCTCCTTTCTCCCCAGATGGAGGGGACAGAGGAAAGTTTTATATGATTCATGTAGTGCAACTTTAAAGCGTCCATAAAGCCAAATCTACACCCCCCACCAAAAAAATGAAAAAACAAAACAACACACAAAAAACACTACAAGAATCATTCTGGGTAAGTTGGTTATGCAAAAGTGGGTTATGAAGGCAATGTAGACTATGACTCTGAAAAGTGGTAAGTGATGTTATTAGAATTGGTTTTAGTGCTCACATTTTCAAAAATTATACTAAGCTCCTCTTATCTCTTCCATCTTCTTGGGCCATTTATCACTATTTACCATTAACAATTTAATCTCCAACATATAACTTGTAGGTTATTAAGTTTGGTTTACTTAAACTAACAACAAACAACAGAGAGAAGAAAAAGTTTTAC
The DNA here is from genome assembly GCF_008728515.1 of Papio anubis. NCBI lineage: Eukaryota > Metazoa > Chordata > Mammalia > Primates > Cercopithecidae > Papio > Papio anubis. The sequence goes on along the minus strand of NC_044989.1, from coordinate 60,467,364 downwards.
TGCTTAATATTGCTTATGGTAAGAAAAAGTCCATCAATGTGCTCCATATTTTTTGGTGAAATAATAATACTCGTTGGGCAATGCAATGGCACCTTGACTTGTCATTGACATCAGATGTCAGATTTGTGCTCTTTGAGAAGGGGCATACATTCAAAATAATTGTGTTTGCTGAAGATGAAAAGAAAAAAAGAGAAAGAGAGAAAGAAACAAAAGAAAAGAAAAGGGAGGGAGAAGGGAAGGAGAGAGGAAGTAAGAAAGAGAAGACTCCTCTTGAAAACAGGAAGGGAACTAGCATCTATTTAGTGCTTTCTCTGAATTAGTGGCTTCTAATTCTAATTTAATTTAACCCTTCTAATTCTAATTTAACCCTTTCAACAGCTCTTGAAGTTTGTCTCTATTATATAAGAGCTCAGATGGTTTAAGCAATAAACATTGTTTAGCCCTTACAATGTGCCAAACATAGTGCTATGCTCTGAAGAAATAGAAAAAAGATCACAGTCTACTGTTAGCTTGCTGACATTTTAGTTTATCTTGACTGAATTCCAAGATTGGATTATTGATCAGGGAGGGCTGGACAGGGAGATAGAGAATTTAAAGTTACTAAGAGCTTCAACATATCTTTTCCTGCCTGATGCTCACTTCCTGACTCAAACTGTCTCAGAACCTGAATCTTGCCTTCTGGTTCTGCTGTGATGATTTTTGTTCTGGCCATTGCTTTGATTTGCCTCATTGCACACATGTTTATCCAGTGCCTCTAGTATGCCTGGCACTGTGCCTGGTGCCACAGGACACAAAAGGAGAAGACTTTGAGGATGAGTTTGTGTTTGAGGAGCTGATATTTTACTTGGGTGATCCAAACACCACAGTCTTCCAAGGAAGAGATTCTCAGACGTTCAGGAGAACTTAATGTAACCTCAATGCCATATGGGAGAAACAAACACATTGGATTTTTCAGTCACAGCGGGTGTTGCTGTCCTCAGGTGGCTTCAGAACATCTGAAGAAAACCTTTAGGAGGGGATGCATTAGACTGTTTTTGAGTTCCAGGATTCATGACAGGCAATTTAGTAGAGAGAGAGAGTACTATCTAAATGTGTAGAGCAAAGAAGATATTATTGACAAAGGCATCTTAACCTAGTATTTCTAAAGACATTAGACATTCTCATCTGTTAGCAATATGCATTCGCAACTTCATCAAGGATGATGGAGGGTAGTTTTGACTCAATGACAGGAAGATATTGGATTACAGGGAAACTTGTACCATTACGTTTTCCATGACAAATTTAAAATTTACTTTGTCCTCTATAGATTGAATAGTACAAAGGTAGGTAAGATATTTGTGCATTGCTACATTGGCCAAATCCATTTCCATGGCTATATTTTAAAGATAAAAATTGACGTTCCTTTTAAAAAATATGTAGTTTTACTTTACTTTTGGAAAATTCTTCAACTGAAAAGAATTGACATCTTGATAACCCAATTACTCAGGGCTTTTCTCCCTTCTTCTAAGTACTGACCTCCAGAAAACTACCGCATGATGAAGCAGCTGATAGAGCTTGTAGGATGCAGGACTAAAGATTTTCAGTATCCACAGGGGAAGGCTGAGTCCTGGGAGGGATTCAAAGATCCATATGAAGGTAGTGTTGGAAACCACATGTCACAGAACAGAAATAATTCAGGATTAGAGCACGACTGTTGGTTCTCTCAGATGCCTTTGCAGGTAAATTTGGAGGCTGTGGTTGGGAAGAGAGGATTTGAGTGTTAGAATTCTACAGAACCAGCTCTGGGCCCCAGACCAAATGCTACTTCACTCACAAAGAGTTTTCTGCCCACCTAAGCACGCACATACCTCCATACTCTGATTTTCACGGAACTCCCCACTCATCCTAGCACTTACTCACATGCCAGCCTTTCCTGTTATTTAAGGGTGATGAGCACATATGGCTTGGCTCCTCAGTAAGAGTATGTCAAGATGCAGGTACAATAACTCTTAAATGTATTCCTTACATTTTGGTGGAGATGCTTAGTTGATGCTCCGTTAATGTTTACAGAATTGCATTCAACTCAATCAAGTTGACACTATTCATCCTAGATCTCTCTGAATTTGACACTATCATGAACAACCCTGAAGATTTTCCTTTCCTAGTGTCCTCATTTAATTCCTGTCGCTTCACCAGGGCCTGAAGGTTCCATATGCCCTCTCCTCCTTCTGGGCCTGCTAGAAAGACCCCAGTTCTCACAGGCCATGTGTTGACCTTTCTTGTTTAGATTACTTCCTTTAGCATTGTCTTCCAGTTCCTTGCCTTTTAAATCAAGGGGAGCTTGAAAGTGCTTCACCTAATTTAGACCACACCTGTGGATTTTCCAATACCTCTTCCTGCCCAGGGCACTGCGATAGGCTGTCTCCACAGATGCAGAATGTGCCTGGTCTAGTGCTGTTCTCCCTGACCTTCCGAAAGAGGGAGAATGGATCACAGTGGGACTGATTGAGGAAAGCAGGCTTACACATCCATAATGATGTGTTGATGCCCATCAGTTTGACGTAGCTGCTGTTCTCTTCCCTGTGGGGCCCCAGTGTTCTGATGCAAGTCCTGGCTCCAATGAGTGACAGGTGCGACTAACGGCCGCATGAGTTATTTCCTTTGGAAACCACAGCTGTGGCTGAGGCCAACGGATGGCAACGGTGCCACCAGGCTCTCTGGGAGCAATCCGCTTGGCTGTCTCCAGCCTCAGGAAGGACTTTTAAACTAGATGAAAATAACCTAAGAGGCCACGTTTTGATGGTAACTGTAAGTGCCCTAGAAATGGGAAGTACCCAGCATGAGAACAGAGTAGAATTTAGGAGCCAAGATTTTGAAATGAAGTAGACTGGATTCATATCCAAGCTCTACTGCACTCTAGATTTGTTACTTTGGGCTATGTTGTTGTTGTTGTTGTTGTTTTTCCCTCACTAAGCCTCAGTGGCCTAATAGGTGAAATGGGGAAAATGTGTAGCTTATGTTTATTGTGAGGATTGACTGAGATAAAATGCTAAAGCATTTTTCATGGTGTCTGGCACATTTGAGGTTCAATAAATTTTAGTGTTTATTATTATTAGTACTGCAGGAGGTAGGAAGATATATGGCTTCTCTCTGGTAACCCACATCTTTCTTTAGCCAAAACAAGCAGCCTATCTCCTTGTTTGGGTGATGAGAGTGATGATCTTACCTATATCACTATGTTTTCATGAGAATCAAGTATAAAGCACTTTGAACAGTGCCTGGCACTTAGCAAACATGGTACTATTAGCTTTCATTATTTTTATTATTGCTGCTTTTGTTTACTAAGGTACATGGGCATTGACCTAGGATGTTTCCACAGAATTTCCTTGTGTTGGTTGTGGATCTGAAATTATGTGGGGACTTCCAAAGCAGAGGAAATAGCAACAGCTGTTTGTAGTTAGTTTGATATTTGAAATACTTTATTCTCAAATTAATTCCTCAGATGGAACAAAAAGAACTTGCTGCAATAACAGAACTGAGTGCATTTTGCCACATGACTCTATTTTCATGTATTGATCCTTTGGAGTTGGACCTGTTCCTTTCTTGTCCCCTGCATTTGGGCTGTTGCTTCATCGTAGGCAGCAGCTCACAGTCACCTGCTGCAAGAGTGTGTTCTTGAAACATGGATGTTTTTGAGCTTGAGAGGGTTTGCCAGCTGAACAATTCCAACAATAGGTTTTAATGTCTTAAGTGGGTCCATTTTGTTGGCCAGCATTTGAATATTGTATAACATTAATGAAGAGACAAGCTTGTATTCAAAAGTAGTGAAAATATCAGAAAACTCCAACCTGAGAAATGAATACCCTTGGAATGCATGATCAGGCCATTTCTCATTAATTAGTAGGTTTGTACTCTACACGTTCCATGAAATGTTCCTTTTCTACAAAGGCAGGTGTTTGTCTATGTTCAACCTTTTCATGCTTTGCTTAAATATGGTTTCTGGATTGTGTTTCATGTCCCTGAAGCATGCAGTCCAGAGGAAGGAGCCAGAACTCTGTTTCTCAGTCTGGCATGAAGGGAAATGCTTTAGTTTATTTTAAACATTAACCACTCAATGATACAGTAATTTTTTTCTGTGTTTTAGCAAATTGGTTGTTTTCTAATACCTTCTTAAGAATTTGGACAATTACTTTTCCTTTTTTCTCCCTGGATTTACATGGAGATTCAGAATAACTTTGAAGAGCTGAAGAAAACATACTGCTGGTAAAAGATGCAGGATCAATGTCTAAGGGGCCAGCACCTTGAAGAAACCAATTAGAAATACAGGCATTTTGGTAATGACTCCTTCTTTTGCTCCTAAGGACAGATTCTCTGGGTGCATCGGACAAGGCCAAGTCAAAGGCAGAATAGAATTTGTAACAAATTCTTGGGAATATTCACTTTCAAAGCTGGTGTGTGAAATGTGGCAATACTACTTCTCATGATATACAAGTGGTTGAATGAGACAAGCTCAGAAAGTGTGAGACTGGTTCTAAGGCAGGTAGAGAAAAGTAGAGAGGAGGGTTTAGGATGCCAGTGGTGAAGCATGAGGTGGAGAAATCTTTGTGAGAGCTGGGTCCAGGGAAGGGAATCCCAGAAACCCAGAAGGAATGTGTCAAAATGTGGACCTTCTATAAAGGTGAGTCTATCTCTTCATTTCATACACCCCTGAGTCTCATGTGTCACACAGAGATTGTGTAAATGATATTGTAATGGAAAGATAAAACTCAAAAGGAAACATGTAGACAAGGAGCTTGAAAAGGATAAACTCTTCTACTGAGGAAGTCGATCTTCAGAAATTTATTGTAGATCGTCAAGGCCAGTGGGAACTTTGTATAATAATCCAGCTTAACCCTTTGCTTCAGATCCAGTCTCCTTTTGATCCCTTACTGGGGAGAGCTGATCTTATCTTCTACATCTCCAAAGGTGACACCTTGTAAATGTCTTCCCATGTCTCATGGTCAGGGAGTTCTTCTTATAGTCTAAACAATATTTCTCTCACTTAAGTTTATACCCTTCTTGAACTGCCCTCATTCTTTCCTCCTGGATCTCTTTATCTTCTCTTTTGTAAGGCCAATACTAATTACTTTAGTTCTTTTCCAAGAAGACGATTTCTCCCAAACCTTGTGTCATTTTTTGAGTATGTCTTTATACCCATATAGGTATTTTTGTGGCTAGAAGGAGAGTCCTTCTGGGATGGTATTTTTACCCCCGGGTGGATCTGTGCTGTGAATAACCTGAGCCATTCTGGAACCATCCCCAGACCGGGCAGGTGGCAGCCCCATTTGCTCTTTCCTGAGCGCCAAGGCAGAGAAGCAACTCTGGCTCCTTCTCTCTGGACCGCGTGCCTCCGGAACACGAAACTCAGTCACAGACACCATATTTAAACAGAGCAGGGAAAGGACGAAAATAGACAAAAAACCTGTCCATGTGGGCCAGGAAAGCTGCATTTCCAATATGCTGTTAGCAAGACCCTGCTGCGATTCATATAGCAAGTAGTCAGGGTAGAACCTGGACGGTGAGCAGAATGGCCACCCATGGGCATCCCTGGGCACTGGCGTGCCAAACACGTGCAAGGGGCAAGATCTGGAGCAGGGAGGAGGAAGACAAGGCCCTTCCCTAATATATGAGGAAGTACAACTTAAACAACTGAAACTATTACAAAGAACACAAGAGCCATAGAACTGGGTCTGGGCTTGATGGTTGAGAGTGGTGGTTTTTAGACTTTTGAAGCAAGGAATTTTTCAGAAAAAATTTTGGAAGTTCAATATGTAAAACAGATGTCAAAAAATGACTGATGGGACCTGTGGTCCTTAATTGTGTCTGAGGCTTAAGGCTGAGGACAAAATGCAATCAGGGCACTTACCTCTCTACAGGGCTTCCAGGTTGGTGTCAGCTCAGAGAGCTAGCCTAACCACCCTACCTCCTCCATGTAAAGACCAGTAGAACAGAGACAGCTGTGGAGAAGGGTAGTGTGCATGAAGTCCCCCTGTCAATCTCTGAGAAGTATAGAAGACAGATCCTGCCTTTGCCTGTAGGTCTTCCGGCAGTCCACAGATGGTTGATGACAGCGGAGGCACTGACTTCCAGACACTACTGCAGCCAAGGAATGTGGGTGATGTTAGTCAGAAAATATGCTCCAAATTACCTGGCTGTATCCCCCAGGGGAGCTGTTTGGGGGTCATGACCTGTCAATAGGGAGGGTCGATTCTCCCACCTGATATTAGTGAACCTAGTGACAATGAGTTAGAATAACAGTTGTGAACAGTAAGAAGACTATGGTAAGGTCTTCCAGCCACATAGGAATCTGGCTATCCTTTTCCTTCTTTACTCCCTCACATGGGAGGCCGTGGCACCTAGAAGAGAATGGGGAAGAGCAAGGGTGAGGCAGGCTTCTAAACGCTGGGTTAGATCTCCTTTTCTCTCCTCTATACTATTGAAGTTGAACTCCAGTCTAGACCTGGAAGAAAAGGAAGAAAGAGGATCAAATTAGATGTGAGAATAAAGTTGTGAATGGGGCAAATACAATCCCTGGGGAGGTGGGTGAGAACGCATATGGATCTAGACAGAGAAGGTAGCTTTAGGGGTGGAAGGTTCTAGGTCTGGGGAGGAAAAGAGGATGCCCAGAATCCTTTCCCCATGTCCCCAGGTTGGCCTAAGGCTGACACTAACTTCACATGAATCAACTTGGATTTGCCCCAATGAAAGTAACTGAAGGCAGACTGAATTTGCTGCCTTGCATTTAAGGAACAATCTCCTGGACTGGCAGGAAGCTCTGGTTTCCCGTTTAATTGTGGTCAGGATTTCAGGCTTATTTTTAAATTGAGTAGGGGTCAATTCCAATTCACTTTAATTCAATTCCAAGTCCAAATTCAACACACTTCTTGCATACCTACTATCTAGTTGGTCCTGTGTTAGATTTTTTTTATCAAGAATGTGAGAGGAGAACAGGATAAGACAGGTCACATCTGCTCTTAGTGACATGTCTTGGTTGATATTATTATCCTCACTCATCTCTGTCTTGCCCACCCGTAGTCAGGACCACATACATATTACACTCCTCTAAGAAACCCATCCACACTGCTAGCCATGGGACTCCACCCTTTCCCAACTTTCCTAATGATCTGTGTCACTCAGTTCAGCTCCTCATTGTGGTCTAGTTTATCTCATCTCAATAATCATATGGAAATCAGCTCAAGAACAATAAAGGCATGCTGCCAAGAGTAGATATGCCATGTCTTGTGGTTAAAGTCTTAGACTCTTGGTCAGCTCTGCTTTCAGAGCACTCTAAAGGGTTTCTGATATCAGAGACCTCTGTTATTGTAGCTGTGGTCTTTTGCAGTCTTGGCTTTGAGAAACTTAGAAGATGTTGTTGCCCACATAGGATTAGCCACACCAGGGGCAGCAGGCAATGCTCTAGTCCAAGTCTGACTTGAAACTCAAGAAGCAAGTTTCTGTACAAGAGGAAATGAAAATTTCCAATCTCTTAAGACCAGGTCCTAGAAAACCGGCACAGTGTCACTTCTGCTGTATTCTATTGCTCACCACAGGTCCACCACAGATTCCACCAACTTCAAGGGGAGGGGAGCTAGATTTTACCTGTCAATGGGAACAGTAGCAAATATCTGTGGCCGTCTTTACCACACTTTGGTAAGAATGAAGTCATGTTCAGAAGCCCAGTGTGTAAAATATAGAAGGTGGGAAACTTAGAGACTCCTTTTTTGGTCTCTGTTTTAACCCACACTCTCTTCATAGAAAGCCTTTAGAATTATAATTTGAATTTGAAAGCTATAGTAACTGCAGTTTGTTGTGTGAGAATAACAGAGAAAAGTGTCCTACATATTTAATGATAATTTTCTCCGGATATTGTCTCAACTAGGGACTTATTCTACCCAGTTGACATGACACACGCTTTGGGTACCTGCTCTGGTCATGCTGAATGCAAGATCTTAGCATAGGCTGTGGGGTGCCTCAAAGCTGCCCTGACCGCATGCCAAAGATTCTCCACATGGGGCTCAAGCAGAGAGGAAAGTGAGCTCTACCTATTATCCGTCCTTTAACCATACCAGGAGGGTTGTGCCTCCCTTCAGAGCCTAGGGCAGAAGACTTTATCGACAGAGCACTGCCCTTTTTTGTTTGAGAGTATGAGCAGGTGTTATCTGAGAACAAGCAGGTGTTTGTAGAAATGTGACCTTGAGCCCTGGTTACAGACCTGCTCTTTTGTTCTGGTGACTCATTTTTCCTTGAATGGAGTTGGTTTCTATTTATGAAATGGCTGTGAGGCCACAGTGACCAGCTTGGACACTACTGTTGTATATGTGAGCGCTTCCCCTCCGAAGAGCAGATAATTACTGAGTGCATTTGATACCTGTCTGCCAGAGGTGTGGCCACCCCCTGTCACCCACAAGTTTGTCTACACAGAGGGCAAGCAAATATAGCATGCCTGTGTCACACTTGCTTTTTTAAAGAAGGTTATACCTATAGGTAAACAGAAAGTGCTTTGTTCCAAAGACTCTTCTGTTCTCGGACTGGAAAAATCTAATTTAGTCCATCCTGGGAAGCTACTGGGCAATTCTGAAAATCTTTGGCTAATAGAAAATAATTTAGAACAGAGAATCACCTTGGGTAAGACAGTGAACATTTTAAAACTGTACTGACTGTGGAACTTAAGCCAGCATTTTGCACTTCATCATATTTCTCTCTGCTAATCACTGTGAGGAAGCATGTATATGTGTATGTATGTACATATGTGTGTGTGTGTGTGTACTTCTGGGTCTCTGTGTGAGCTAATGGTTTATTCTCCAGGGCCACCAAGTCCTAAGAGGTGTGAGTTCAGGTGAAACCCAGAAATAAGAAGTGTTTGTATGTTTAGCATAGACGTAGACAACAAATACATGTCTGTGTAAACCCAACTGACAAAATTATATGTTGGAAAAATTTTCTAGAAATGTCCCACTTATGGTAATGTTATCACAAAACTCTAAAGTTGGGCATCAATACAGTCCTGCAGGCTCTATGCAACCACCAGAAATGTGGTCTGTAACTCAAAAGCCACTGCAACTTCAGATAGAAGATCACATCCAATCAGATGCCAAGTTTGTTTCAAGATTTAATACAGGGCTTTGTCTACCCAGGCCACATGACGCTGTAACTCCTTCAGAGTGTCAGGATTCAGAGAAGTATTTTCCAGTGATTACACCTGTGGTGACGGAAAATGAACGGACACACTCAAGGTCCAGATGGCTGATGAAATCATGGGGAGCAGGATGGACTAGGTTGTTCTATAAGCATATTACATGGCTTGGAGGTTTCTCATGAAGTGTCCTTCTTCTTATAGTATTCCCAAAAGCACAAAGATGGGAAGAATTTGTATTTTGGTCAGTGGCAGGTATAAAAATATTTAAAGGGATTTCTTCATAGTTATATAAGACATGACATAGTTTATGGACATGATTTCTTTGAGGCTCTCCTGAGTTATTCTTGTTCTTCATGAATCTAGTTTTGACTGAGAGTGATATACCCTTTCACCAATCCTCCTGGCATCCTCTCCCACGCTTCACCTGCCTAAAATGATAGAAAAAAAAACCCCTAGACTGTCTTTCTCAAAGGCAATAGTCTACAGGATGCTCCCCATTATGGCAGTGGTGTTTGAGAGAAGGGATGCAACGTTCAATAGGAAGCATGGGGTTTTCAATAGAGCGCAGTGCTGAACAGAAAGGCCCCCTTTAGCAATCTCTTGAAGCAGAATGAGCTCCTTTGAAATATAAGTGGCCCTGTAAAAACACAAGCAGATTCTGCAATATCTATTTAGGGCATCCGGGAATGCCACATAATAGGAACTTGAGCGCACCTGATGGTAACCATATGGCAGGTTCTGATGACTGACAATAGGTAGAGGCTGCAGTAATTAATGAAAATGAGATGCCATTTGTGGCCCCCAGAATGAGAGGATAGAGAGGAAGCCAGTCTATTTGCAAAGGCTGGGATGTGCCCAGAGTGTGCTTCTAGCCTGGGACCGGCTGGGCCCATGTTTCTGTGTGTGAACAGGTGTGAGAGAAATGATGCTGTGGGAGGGAGGGCTTGTTTCTGGCCAGTGAACTACCATGCCTTCTGGGCCTGCAATGGGAAAATGAGCTTGCATCACTGAACCCCTGTACCTTGCCAGAATTTTTAGTTTGATGTGGGAGAGATTTCAGGTAGAAATCCAGTTAATTGGCCTGGTGGAAGTACAGACTCTATTGTGTGAGGACTCGGGTGTGCTGTGTGTGATTTTGACTTCTCTGGATTTCAGGGTACAATGCCTCCCTTTACCCTCTTGGGGATGACTCCTTAAGGTGTGCTTTGCATCAGAGTGTAGCAGAGTTTGGCTAGCCTCTGGCAAAAGAAAAGGAGAAAGGCAATACCTCATTGTTTTAATGGTTTTTTCTTGGATGTGGGGGTGGGATAGAAGATGGGAGCTGGCCAGCGAGAAGTGGGCCATGGGGAGATTCCAGAGAGACTGATTGATCTTGTCAAAAAGAATAAAGGTATTCACTCCCCAGAACCCCCCTTCAGCACATGGGCATGTGGGATTGAGGCGGTCACTGTGAAGTCTTGCGGTTAGGCGTTCCAAAAAGAAGTTTCTCCATGATTCCTGATTGCTTAGGACAGTTATAAGCAATACCAGCTGGGACCCAGCAAGCCTGTCTCCAGCTTTATTGTTTCTGATTTATCAGTGGTGTGTGTGCCTAAAAGAACTGATCTAACTGCCCTTTATTGCTAGGCTATTCCATAGCCAGATAGGAGAGTTGAACATTAACAAGTGGATTTGCTTTCAGTAGCTGCCTCTGTGTGTGTGTGTGTGTGTGCGTGCACGCGTGTGTGTGCGTGTGTGTATGTGTGTGTATTTAGCAAGATAACAGTATCTTGTTCAGGGACAAGCGACTCAAATTTTTACAAGAAGATTCCCGTTATTTTGTCTCCCATCTTGAATTTTCCCTAATTTATTTGAAGCTGCCTCTTTTACTAGAGCCAGAGAGGATCCATAGGGCTGTTTTGTAAGAGTCCTTCGTAAGTGGTAGAAACTCAGTTGGAGCCAGGTTGGAGGCACCAGGCACTGTGCATTGAAGATATATTTCAAGTCATCCCTGGTGGACAATTTGCACTGTTCAGTGTTAAAAGGCTCTATCGCAGTGGTTCGGAGAGCCCCCCTAGACCTCCCGCCTTGGCAAGCAGAGTTTACAAATGATGTCTTCCACTCAGCCTGCCTGGAGTTTCTGGCTTAAATGGCTGGCAGAGTGAGTGAAAGTGAAGAGTCAGAACTCTCAAGCTGTGTGAAGGGAAAGGTTTTACTACCGAGTGGAAAATAATCATCGAGGTTAACTGTTCCTGGATTGACCAATCAGACAGATGGACTGCTCTGACTTGGGCTGAGTGAAAAACTTCTGAGACTCCTCTGCAAGGGGAAGAGGCAGGTGGAAATAGAGGATGAGTGACTCATGACTTTCCAGTCCAGAGTTTTGCCCATTCATTTCTTTCTTGGAGGAAACAAACTATCCTGCTAAAGTGACAATGATCCACTGGAGGACTTTGGTTTGGAGTCTAGCTCCTATGGTTTGTGAGATATTGTTTCATTTGGGTAGTTATTTCCTTCTGTACTTTCTTGATCACAAGTTACAATGAGGAAGGGCAGACGAAGAATGACAGATGAGCTCCTGATTGCGCAGAAACTGGCTCCTGTCATGGGAATTTAGTCTTGTCAAATGTGAATTCTAGTTCCAGGGCTGGGGATCCTAGAGATCTGACCACCTCCCCTCCTCTGTTGGAGATAGAAAAACAGATTCTCATTTTATTTAGGATCTGGGATACATCAAGATGGCAGAAGTGTTCAGCTGACAGACTCTCCCCCCCTACCACATTTAATGAACAGTCTCTCTTGTCTTGTGGATGAAAAACATCAGGGAGAATTTGAATAATTTTACACAATTCCTGAAGCCTGATCTATGGCCAAACACATTAGCTTTCTGAGTTTTAAAAAGTATTTTCCCCTCCAGAATTAAGGCAAATCATTCTTACATAGCATTAAGTGTGTATGCTTTTTTTTTTTTTTTAAAAAAGATAAAACTAAGCATTTAAAAATGCCCCAAACTAGTGATACTTTATTATCTTCTTAGATTATTTAAAATTGTACCAGAGAAAATGTGTATCCAAATTTAGTTCAATCAGAAATGGGTGTGTGTCAATGGGAAGATCTTTCAAATATTTAAGCTATAGATTCGTTCATGCCAAAAGGTGGAAGGACGTTGCCTTTAGCACCTTTCTTGTTAGAGAGAGTTGAACATTTGGTTTTATCAGACACTGGCATGGTAATGAAGCTATTTTGATAGAAATAGCCTCATTACTATTCATTTTTGCTGGCTCCCAACTAATTCTTGAACCAAGGCTCTATTTTTCCCCTCCAGAAGAAAACAGGCACAACAAGCAAAACAAGATGCTCTTAGCCTCTGAAGCTAATGAAAAATTCACACCACTTTTGCCCAAGGGGCCATGGTAGAGCCTCCTGCCTCTGCCTGTGATGACTCTTCTCCTTGCCAGGCAGTGTGTGGGACTGGCCCTCCCTCCTCATGGTCCTACCCTAAAAGACAGACCATTTGATTCAAGGGGCAGTGTTGTCTTCCAAAGCTAACATTCAACTTCTATTTGGAGGGTTCTCACCCCTCCATTCTTAGCATGCTGCAACAGGGCACACCTTGCACTGAGGTGGAAGAGACCCTGACTTCAGTTCTAGTTCTTCTCCTCACTGTGTAATTTTGAGCATAACAATGAGCCACTCTGGGTCTTGGTTTCCACAGATGACAAAGGGTTTGTTTAGGTGGTTTCTAAAGACTCCTTCTAGGTATAACATTCCAGACCAGGTAGGTTTTCGTTTTCTCCATTTAAGAATGAACTTTTCATTTTAGAACAGTTTTACAAATATAGAAACATTGGAAAGACAGTACAGAGCTTCCCAGTATGTCCCTCACTCAGTTCTCCTATGAATGACATCTTACATTCTTATGATACATATATCATAAGTAAGGAACCACCATTGATACATTACTATTATCAAATGAAGTTTACCTTTTATTCAGATTTCACTAGTTTTCCACATTGTCCTTTTTCTGTTTCAGCGTCCCACCTGAGATACCATTTAGTTGTTGTGTCTCCTTAACCTCCTCTGGTATGTGACAGTATCTTACATTTTCCTTGTTTTTGATGACCTTGACAGTTTGGAGAAATATCTGTCAGGTATTTTGTAGAATGTCTTCCAACTGGGGTTTGCCTAATGCTTTACTCATGGTTGGACTGGGGTAATGTTTTTAGGAGGAAGAGCACAGAAATGAAGTGACCTTTTCATTGCCTCATATCAAGGGTACATGCTGTCAACTGATGATGTTAACCTTGGTCAACTGGTTAAGGTATTGTTTGCCAGATCTCTGGACTGTGAAGCCCCTCCTCCGCTTCCATACACCGCTCTTTGGAAGCAAGTCACTAAGTGCAGTCCACACTCAAGGTTAGTGGGGAGGGTGGTCAGGGGAGTTAAGCTCCACCTCCTGGTAGGGGAGTATCTACATGGCAGGGGAGTATCTGCATGAATTATTGAAATACTTCTGTATTGGGAGATTTGTCTCTTCTCCCCATCTATTTATTCGATCATTTATTTATACCAAAGTGGACTTGTGGATATTCATTTTATACTTTGGATTTTAATCTGATACCTAGCTATTTATTTTGCTCCTCAAATTATTCCAGTTTTGGCCACAGGGAGCTCTTTCAGGTTGGCTTCTGTGTCCCTTTGACATGTCCTCATCCTTTTGTTTTGCGAGCACTTCCTTACTTTCTGTACTGCACGATGCTTTGGGCTCATTATATGTATTCTCTGCCCTAGCCTTAGAATCGGCCATTTCTCCAAGGAGCCCTGGTTGCTTTTATTGGAGAATGTTGTTAGAAACCAAGATCTAGGTACTGGGTGTGACTTTTCGTTTCTGAAATATATAACTTTTATGTACATAGCTACATCTTGTTGGTCATATAAAGAGGTATATGATGTTCCCACTCTCAAGATTAATATAGGTCAGTGTCATACAAAAGAGTATATAGTCAAATGTTAGAGGGACTACCATTTTAGTTAAAATAAAAAAGGAAGTTTAGATTCTCATAGCTCAAAGAATTATAAAAAGCTTTCATTCTTTCTCTTCTCTATTCTTTTTACTTATTATTCATACCTGGTTAGTCTACACTGGATGTAGGAAAAGCTAATTTATTTACATAGATATGTTAACAGTCTGAATAAATGCTGCTTATTTCAGGCATGAGTCTCTAAATCATGCAAAGTCTTTCATTCAGAAAGGAGAAGTATCAAGAGGTTAGACCATCTGGGGAAGGCTTCCTGGAGGAGGTAGCATTTGATCTGGTAGTTAAAGCACAGAAGCTGTTTGGGGTGCAAAGGAGGGATTCTTGTATTTCTCTTTGGGAGATGCAGTAGAAAGAAACTAGGCTCAGAGATGGGGTCCTAAAGGGTTTCTTAATGCCATTATTCTTGGAAGGCCTGATGTCTATCATTTTTAAAACTGTGATGGATTTCCCTAATATCAAAAAGATATACTTCCTTTATTTATACTCCCCAAAATGTTGATACTTGCTTGAAACATTCTTAAAGTTTTATATATGAAGGGAGAGAGAGCCAAGTGAGCTCATACCAAAATAGTCATAATTATAAAATGTCTGTGAATACTTAAATAGTAGAGATTGGAGCAAATTGTATCCTCAATGCCTGTGGAGGCAGTTGCATGCTTGGGCCCGCCAGTGTTGTTTGGTGGTGCTTTTGACTCTTGGTTTTCTTTTATGTGAAGAGCCTTGGCCAGTCTATAGACACAGATTTTTGAGATGCTGTTAAACTTCCCCCTAAAACAAGGTGGCCAGAATGACTAGGGTCAGCCCTGGAACAGGCTCTTTAATGGACAGAGTCTCATAAAAGTGTTTATTAGCCTCAGCTGGGTCATCATCATATGAAAATGACCTTTTATCCAAACTCTTAGGTCAAGTGTGCTTACTTGAGACCCAGGGTCTTTAGGTCTTTAAATGCTGGACTTTGTTTTTGTTCCAATAAAAATGGCTAGACTTGACCTATTATCTTTTTAAAAGTTATGTCCTGCTAGACCAGATGGTTTTCTTTATTCATTAAGCAAGTTCAATGTGAATTGAAGCATTGATAGGAAATAGGGCTCAGGATGGGGAAAATACAACTTTTTCACATAGTAGAGAAGAAAATATAGGGAATAGAAATCTCCCTCTTCTGTATACAAGCTTTTCCACAGCATTGAAAGAAAGTTTTTAAATGGGGGAGATGGAAGAAGCTTTGTTCTTGGTAATACTACAGTAGCACTTAATTACCCCATCTGACTACATGGATTAATATAAGCTTTGAGTTATGTATTATCTCAAGATATGTAGTGATATACAGTAAAAGCATAATCTAGAAGAGGTGATCTAGAAAGCCACACAACAGTATGAGAATAGGACTCTACTGCACTTTATGACAGTGAAACCACTCCAGGATATCATAGTATGATTTTTGATTTGGGTAAAACAAGGACAGATGTATGTAAGTGAAGAATTGTTCTTATCTCCCGCTAGTTATGTTAAAAGTAGTTGGACAGCAGAGGGGTTTCTTTTGCCTCCAACTACTGCAGCCGTGTCCCATGGAGGAACCCATCCAATGCTTCAGGCTCAGCTTCTGACACCCTCTTTCTCCAACAACCTCCACTCAATTCCACTTTAGCAACTGCTCCCATAGCAACTACTAGACCTTGCCATCAACTGGAGTTGCTCCAGTTTTGAAATCCTGAACTCTGAAATTCTCCTTTCTGACCACAACCTCTGATCCTTCTATCAGTCCTCACTCTTTCATGCCCTTGAAATATGTTCTTTGGTCTCCTTGGGACTCCCTGTCTCTTGACCTTTCCTTATGTTAGCAGTATACCACTCCCTCCTAGCTTCATTCCTCTTCCTACCTTGTGTGAGCAACCATTTCAACTCAACTCTCACAAGCATTCAGTTTTCTCGCTCTTTTGACTTCTTGTTTTATCTGTTTCTCCAATGTCTGGCTAATGAACTAACTCTCTCTCTCTCTCCCCCGTTTTAGTCTCCCCCCTCCTTCTCTCTCTTCCCCTCTTGCTTTTCATTGCTTGTTCTGAGCTTCTAAGCACTATGGAAGAAAATTTTCTAAATTTTCTAAAGGATGATCTCCTTTATTAAAAATTGATGATTTCCAACCTCACCTAAACAGCTGGAGCTGCTGAATAATCCCAGGGCCAAGATGGGAGTAGGGTGAGGGAGTTGCCTAGAGTGCAATTTGAAGTGCCTAGAATTTAAAGAGGCCCTCACTCCTGGTGCCAACCTTGCATTGACATGATCCCGGGGGTGAGTGCCTTCTTAAATTTTGTGCCTTAGGTTCCTCACTTGTCCCACCCTAGTTCTGACCTTGCCATTTTACTCATCTCTCCTTACTCCTTTTGTGTGCTATGAGAGGTGGCCTTTCTAGCCTTTGCCACAGTCCTCAATGTGTCTGTCCACCCACATATACAAGACGCCATTGCCTATTTCAATGAAAACTGCTGGTCAACAGACTGGAATTCCCTCAACTTTCCTCCATCCTACCACCAAACATACTAATCCTTGATCACCTTGTTTCATTCTCTTTGCCTTAAGAAGGAGGATATTTCACACTCTTCAGTTTTTTCTCTTGGTCACATCACTTCGTAAGCCCTCTGGAATCCTTAACCTATCAATCATCCTCTTCCTCTCTTGTGTTGATTCTTTGTAAATATTATTGTCTCCTTTTACTAAAAGTACAGTTTTTCTCAGTCTTGTCTTCCTTTTGAGTGAATTCCAGTCTCCAATGTGTGTGAAGAATGACCTGTATTCTTCCTCATCTTCAATTGCTACCTAAGCAGTACAATCTAATTTTTGATCTGACATCTTCCATCACTATACCATTCACTCTGTATCAGTCACTGGCTATCTTCCAATAGCGATATTCATTGGCTTCTTCTAAGTCTTCCTCGTATCCAACCTCTCTGTGGGAGTGACTTGGACCCTCCTCTCCTTGGTGTCAGAGGTGTTCCCTCTTTGGGTTCCCCACTCACTTCTCTGGTGCTACTTCCCCAATTCCCTTTTCTGGCATCTCTCTCTTGCCTGGTCCTTACCTGTAACTTTCTCTCAGTCTCATCTCCAGTCTTCTCATCTTATAATCCACTCTTCCCTCGAGTGACCACCCACTCCCATGCTTTCAGCTACCACTCATGCATTCCCTCATGAAATCTATATCATTATTTCTAGCTGAGACTTCCCTGTTGAACTCCAGCTCCAGGCCTTCAAGAGCGATATTTCCAAAACTGAACTATCATTTCCCCTAACTCTGTTCTCCTTTTGTATTTTCCACTCTCCATTAAGACATATTCACTTAGCTAACCAAATTAGAAAATCTCAAACTCATTTTTGAATTTGTATTTTTTGATCTCCTTCATATACCATCAGTTGAGTCAATCTTCAAAATGTTCCCTAGAATTCACCAATCCTCTTTTACCCTCTGTAAACATCTTAGTTTAGTTTCTTACTATTTCTTGACCAAAGAAATTCAGGAATCCCTAATTGATCAATTGGCCTTGCCCGTACTATAGTTGCTATTCTCTGTAAAATAGCAGTTTTGATACAGTCATTTCCCTGATCAGAATCCTGTAGAGTGCTCGGGCATATCTCAGTGGGACAAAGCAACCTTTTTCACCTACCCTTACCCTTGACATGAAGAGAAGGTCTCTGCTGTGTGTCTGTGGTGAGTTCTGGGGACCTTATAGGTCTTTCTTTGTGCCTTGGTTTTCCTTGTTCAAACATTTTACTTTTTGTCTCAGTATTGAAAAGTGCTCTAGGGGATAATAAAGGTGTTATTTCTCCTTCAAAAATAAATGTAGTCACGTGGGCCCCATTGACTACATGAAACTCAGATCCAGATTCCTTAGTGTGGCATTTGTGAGACATCCCTCACAATCTACCTCTCCAGGCTTGTTCCCTACCTCTTCCCATTTAACCACATGCTCTCTGGAATTCCACCACACTGCTTACTAGCTGCTTTCTGAGCATCCTTTTATTTTATAGAGTATCTCCCCAGCATTCTCTTTCTAGTCAACTTCTATTCATCCTTCAACACCTGGCTCAAATGTCACCTCTCTCAAGAGGCTTCCTTTTTCTCTTGCTTTTTTTCCCATGGCTTATGAGGACTTTGCCTAATCTTCTATTAAAGCATATATTCATTGTGCTGGAGATAGTGGTGTATATGTCAGTCTATGGCTTAAGCTGTGAACATCTTAACATCAGGAATTCTGCCTTAGTTACTGTAGTAACCCTTGCAACTAACATAGAGCTTTACCTATGGTAGGTATTCACACATGTTTCTTGAAAAAATGATTGTTCCTACACTGATGCAAACAGTGGGTGGTGGGCAGTTACTCATCTTGCTTGGCCTCAGTTTTCTCCTGAGGCCAAGCAAGATATACGAGAAGGGAGTTGTGATCCTGTGCTGGCATTGGTTGGATTTTGGAGCTGCCTGAGGCCACTAGGGGACATAGGTGATGCTTCTATCAGAAGTAAACTGAAGCATTGCAGATAAACAACTTGTGGGGAAAGCAAGGAAGAGGTAAGGCAAGTAAAAGGGAAGATAAAATGAGAAACCATCAAGGAAGAAAAAGATGGGAAATGTGTCCCTGCTGAATCTCATGGCTTCAGAGTCTTGTAATTGACTAGTAAACATTTATGCTGTCTCTGCTATGTAGAGGCCGTGGTGCCGCATGCTGTGGGGATTACAAGTTTGAGGCATGATCACTACCCTCAGTGAGCTTGTACTCAAGGGCGTTAGAACCACAGATATATCAGGTCATGATTATAAGGATGATTTGATGTTGTCAAAGATGACAAAAAACAGTCTTGCAGGGTATATGGTCCTTTCGTGTGAATTACAAAAAGGTGCCCCTTCATCTGGCTTGAATAAGGCAGTGCTGGAGTGTGGAATGGGTTTCAGTCTCCACTGGCCATTGCCCTGGCCTATTCAGGGTAAAACCCACAAAACTCTGTTTAGGGGTGCTGCTCCTAGCTTCCCTCCCAGCCAGGGTCTTAGGGAGGACATTCTGAGAGGCGTTGGTATCATAATGCCCAGACATGCCGTGAGAAAGGATCACTGATAGGGGACAGGCCTCTGCGATAGTGATTCGTTCACGGTAGGGCTGACCAAACCTGTGCCAGCGTCACTGTGAGCTTGATTCTGTTTGTCTTGACTTTTCCTGTGCTTTTGCCTAATTGGAATTGCAGGACTTGTTGATTCCAGGCCAACATTCTTATGCCATGCTGGTGATGGGATTCCCCCTCCCACTTCCCATACATCTGCTTTGCTTGACTTTCCCCGGCCTGTCTGGGACCCTCCTGCTACAGCAGTGGCGGTGGTAGTGGGGTGTGCCCAGGGAACCTCCAGAGGCTGGGCTGTGCCTGTGCTCTGCTGGGCACCGTGATGGGAAGGGACTCTGGTGTGCAGTGGTCTGCTGTCTGCTCTGGGTTGTGGCAGGTAAGAGGAAGCCTGCGAGCAACACGAAGGGCCTTCCAGTGGACTGAACGACCCTCTCGGGCTGCCAGACCTCTGTTCCTTCTTCCTCTATCGCTCATTTCTCTGTTTCCTCTCGACTTCATTCCCTGGTGGGCCGGCTGGGAATCAGCGGAGGGAAAAAGTAATTGAAGTGCTTAAGAGGAATTGTTTGGGGGAGGAGGAGGCAGGGTCAAAAGGAGAACAATTAAGAAGCGATGTGATACAACTGTGTGGAGAAGAATTTAGTATGAATATAATGATCAATTTCCTAATAATTAGGTCTCTTAGACGGCAGAATAGTTCCCCAAGAGGCAATGGTGGGAACCCCATTGCTTGGTCATTTCTAATTAGACTGGAGAAGCACTCACAGAAAATGCTGCAGAGAAAATCCCCCACACTGGGGGGATGGGCATATGACCCAGGGGGGCCTCCGCTATCTCTCATTTTTATGATTCATTGATGAGCACATAATTCACTGATTAGTTAGGCAGCCAAACTTTAAGGGGTTTATTGGTTTCTCACCTCACCTCTGGCCCTTTTAAATTGACCAGATCTATTATCTTCAAAGGGAAAAGTCAAGGCAGGCAGTGACCTAGGCCAGGGGAGATTCTGCCTCATTTCTACAAAATAAGTTTAAACAGAAAAACTTGATTCCACTATTCATCTGCCCTGCAGTGGGTGTGGACGGTCCCAGGCTTTCCTTTCCTTCAGTGATGTTTTCCTCCTCCTGTGAGCCTGCAAAGTACTGATGGGGTTTATTTAGGGGGGGAATATTCTGTTTTTTAAAAATTCTACTTTAAGTTCTGGGGGAATATTCTCTTTTTTTTATTTTTTATTTTACTTAAGTTCTGGGATACATGTGCAGAACGTGCAGGTTCGTTACATAGGTATACATGTGCCATGGTGGTTTGCTGTACCCATCAACCCGTCATCTAGGTTTTAAGTCCCGCATGCATTAGGTATTTGTCTTAATGCTCTCCCTCCCCTTGCCCCCGACCCCTCAAATTGGCCCTGGTGTGTGATGTTTCCCTGCCTGTGTCCATGTGTTCTCATTGTTCAACTCCCACTTATGAATGAGAACATGTGTTTGGTTTTCTGTTCCTGTGTTAGTTTGCTGAGAATGATGACTTCTAGCTTCATCCATGTCCCTGCAAAGGACATGAACTCATTCTTTTTTGTGGCTGCATAGAGGAGGAATATTCTTAACCAGCCTGCCCTCTGTAATCCAGCACCTTAACAAGAGCCCATTCAGCATTCTGGTTAAACACAAGGGCTCGGGGGCCAGGCTGGGCTGGCCCTGGCACGACTCTTTCCTATGTGACTTTCAGCCAGTTATTAAGTTTTCTGTGGCTTTTTTTTCCCTATCTGTAAAATGGTGCTCATAAAAATAGTGACCTCATTTGGTTGTTGTGAGGACGAAACAAGTTAATACTTAGTCTTTTGGACTGTGCTTGTCAAGTACTCTGGACAAGCACTCTCTTAATGGTTAGTGGCCGTTATTGTGACTAAATTATAGTCACTGCTGCAGAGTATGTCCTCATTTAGAACTCCTGCATTTGTTAGTATTCTACCTGACATACACTGATAGGCATGGACTAATTGTTCTTCTGCGTGTAGTTTTGCATTTGAGCATTTACCTCAGCAAGTATTTATTTGAGTCTCTAGTATGAGTGAGGGAAGAGGCAGTCCCTGCCCTGGAAGGGTAAATGATCGTGTGTGTGTATGTATGTGTGTGTGTGTGTGCATGCATGCATCCATGTACCTATGCATGTGCTTGTGTATGTGTACGTGTGTGCATATGCTTGTTTGTGGTAGAAGAGAGCAAGAGCACAAATTACTATCCTAAAAAGTCTGTTGAGTGCCATGAGAGACCCTCTCCTATGGTAATACTAAGCACTCAGGCCTCTCATCTGATTTGGGCACAGCCGGTGGTCTGGGGAGAAAGCATCCTGCAGGAAGTGACAATTGGAACTGGCCTTGAGAGTTGGCAGAGGGCATTTCCAGTTGATATGGATGTAAGAGATAACACTTGACTGGAGCATGAGGTTCACAGAGGAGAGGACTGACAGATCTCCATGATGGCATTGCAGAGGCCCTCAGATGCCAGAGAATGTCTGTTTCCTTTGGTGGGCAACAGGGATCACAGGAAGGAGGGCCAGGAGGAGTTGTGCCTTCTGAAGATCCATGTGGCAGCGGTGCAGAGGGGGCAGAGCTGGGGATGGGGAGGTCATATGGGAAGGCTAGCATGTTCCCACATTTCTGTGTGTAGCTGGGTCCCAGGGCTTTGCCACTTTACTTTCCAGTCCTGCAACTTTATCTGGGGCTCCCACCCTGCCCAATGGCAGGAACCTGGCTTGAGTGTACATGGGCACCTTTGTGACAGCCTGGCATTCATTTGACCTTGCCATTTTCTCTCTTCCTTTTAAGTTTTAGAGTCAGTGCACTAGGGCTGTCGCAGAACCATGGTGTGTGCCTGTATGAAAGTAATGTAAGCATACCTTATCTCTTCAGCCTTTCCACTAAAGGCAACAGAAACTGTATCCTGTGAGAATTGACCCATAAGTGATTTTTTTGGGGGAAACTGGGCCTTGCGTCCAGTGGAAGATAGAGTACTTTTATGCTCTTGGAGAAAGAGGTGGCTGAAGTCATTTGTCATTAGAAGGAAGGAAAGAAGGAAGGAAGGAAGGAAGGAAGGAAGACCTTTATTGGACATCCATATGTCCCCAGATACTTTGCCATGTATATACACTTTTATTGTCTCATTTTTCTCATCATAACTCGGCAAAGATAGAATTCTACCCATATTAAAGACAAAAAACTGAGGCCTGTATAAATTAATTTTTCCAATCCTCAAGCACATATGTTTCCTGCTCCGTGATCTCTCACCAGGTGCCTACATGCCATGAGAAGATGCCCAGCCAGTGTAGAGAACATGGTCCCAACTCAAGGCTGGCTCAGCTTTTCTGTCCTGTTCTATCTGCTTTGATCGGGGTTGCTGGAAATACTACTGAAGGGTGATGGGCTTTAGGTAAACCTCATTCCCAGGTAACACTGGCCTCTGGGCATGGCCCCCCTCACCATCACTGTCCTTTCTCCCACTTAGCAAGCCTGCTTCCTTCATTTAGTATCCCACTGCCAATGGTCTACAGCTGGGAGAGGCACTGTAATCACTTATTTGCTCAATCTCAGCCCTCCCCCTCCAGAGAAAGCTTGGCCTCCAACTTGCAGCCCTCAGAGTGCTGAAGAGGGCCAGGGACACCACTCTCCACTCTCAGGAGCTGGCAATGTATCTGTCAAATGCAAGGGGCACAACTCTAACATGTGCTTGAATGGGCGGACGTGCTCCATTGCCAACGCTCAGTAACACAGAGCAGGAATTCAGGCGGCCTCTGCTTGGAAGAGGATCCTAGAGGCTGTTGTTTGTCCCCTGTGTGACATTTGCTTTTTCACTACTTTGAAATTCCAAGGTTTTCACAGAGTTATTTTCTCCCCCTTTGCCTGAGATAGAATTGTTCTTGAATATTCTCTCTACCAGTGCCCTGGAATTCTACCTTTTTCCCATGGTTGTCTTCCCGCTTTTCCCCTAAAACTTCACAAT